>NC_080742.1:55830822-56133852 GCF_020826845.1 Diceros bicornis minor | reverse complement strand
CGAGCATAATTGATGATGATAATCCAATGTATTACCTTTGTTTTCCTGTTTCTGGAATTAATTGAAATAATATATGTGCAAAGGCCTGGCACAGAGTCAGACATATGGTAAAGGATTGCTAAGTATTTAGTCATCCATCCAACAGGCGTACATCCATTTTTCCATCTGGTGATAGTGCTATTAAAAATAAGATATTTTTTAGCAGCCATGTAGAAGCATTTTATTTATTTATTTATTTTTTTCAGTAGGTGACATTTATTCTTAAATATTCAAAGTTCAAATTATTGCTCCAAAGCTCCATGATACAGAGTTGTGGAATCCCAATTCATTCTCCTGTAAGCATTTGAGAGGTTCACAATGTATGTTTTCTTTGAGACAAAGAATTGGCTTTGTCTATGATCATGCCTACAGCCAGCCCTCTATGTGGAGGTGGGATGGCCCATTATCTGGGTGAGATAGTCAAAAAGATGTTAATCCTATCACTTGGCAACGAATGTCTCAAACATCAAGTTCTCTTGTCAGCCACAGAGAGTACCTGCATTTTAGGTTCTTTTCAGACAGCTGAGTCTTCACATTCCTGCAGCAGCTCCCTGATTGTGTTTGAGAGCACTGTCAATCTAAGAGACAGGCCAACCACCATTCCTTCAGGTTCTCCAAGCTCTGTTGTTGCATCTGGCTAACAATTTATTTGGACCATTGTAATATCTACACTGTCAGCGGAAATGCCTTCGAGGGCATTAGGTCTCTGACTTTTGTTCCATCCACACAAAGACCTGAATCCAACCACTGTGAGTTGGGTTGAGGGATGGGAAATGGAACCAACATTTCTTGTGCACCTACTAGTTAGGTGCTGTGTAGGATCCTGTACCTGTGACATCTCATATAATCCTGGTGACAACCTGAAGAGGTAGGTAACATCACCTCCATTTTAGAGATGAAGAATCAGAAGCTTCATGTACTTAAGTAGCTAGCCCAATGTCCTAGTTACTAATTTGAAACCAGTTCTATCTACTGCAAAACTCATACTCAAAACTTCTATGCCGACTTGCTTCATGCAGCACTATTCGTTGTTATTTAATGTTCTGTAAATATTTGTCGGTCTCTCAATCCATCTCTCTACATTTTCATGCAGTAAATTCCTTCTAAATTCAGTGCCAGGAAGGCCCGTCTTTCTGTAAGCTGATAATGCTTCCTTTTATTACATCATGAGGGTTATTTCACTTCTCATGATTTTCTTTTTGCTTGACTGGAGAGCCAGATTGAGTGCTCAATTGCAATAATTCTCATCTCTGATTTCTGGTACTATCTCCCCCTTTCTGTCTAGAATTTCCTACCACTCTCTTTTCTCTTATTTTAACTGCCTCTTAAGCTTCCAAATTATTTCTTAAAGTAAGGTATATGTTATAAAATTATCATAACATTTTTCAAACAGTTAAACAGCTTTCTTTGACATGAGCTTAACCATGTGCAGTAATAGGGAGATGGTGGATCAATTTAATCAATAGCTTTGTGTCTTGTCCTTCCACACACATGTGTATATACAAGCATGTGCATGTGCGTTCACACACAAATATTAATAGGACATGCCCTTTGAGTCTCTTGCCCATGGCCTTCATCTGCCTGTCTCGTGTGACATTAGTCACATTAGTCTCACTGACCCTCTTCTGATCTGACCAACCACACAGTGTAATTAAAGGTCATCCATCCGAAGGACACTTTCCCTCTCACTCCTCCAACTTCCCATCTGAAAGCTGTTTTAAAAGAGATACTTTATGAGTGTTTGAAGACTTTACAATAAATTTATGACCTTGACATTTCGTTTTGGGCATCATCTTAGACGATCTTTATTAAGTCTTTCAGGCTATAAATTTCTGTTCCAGCATGGGGGCTGGGGCTGGAGTGGGGCATGTTTTCCTCCTATACAGGAACAAGTTCATATAATAATCACGATGGTTCTTCATTGTGTACTCCTTCAGCCTCTGCTGGGAGGTAGACATTTTATGTTGCCAGCTTCTCTCTATGACTTGGGTTTTGTACCCAGTCAATGCACGGATGTGTGTGTGTGTGTGTGTGTGTGTCTGTGTGTGTGTGTCCCCTGAAGCATAAAGAGGCAGATGGTTCTGAAACCTGGCAGAGAGTGCGAGCTTCCTGCTGAACAGATGTCCCTCTTGGGGTAATGCCGGCTTCCCAATAAACCTATGCTTTTTGGCACCTGCACCCATTGCCAAGGGTCCTTCTGAATAGGCAACCTGACCCTCAAGTAGACCTTTAATCTTCAAGAAGGAACATGGGCCAACCAGAAACCATGAACAAATACAAAGGCATTTGTTTGGCCTGGATGCTGGTGACAGTTCAGAATTGATGCTTTTTGTTTGTTTGTCTGGGTCCTAAGATTTGATGCCTTTTGCTAGGAGACCAGTTGGCCCATCAGCTATAAGCAGCTCTAACTCTGTATAGATGTAAAACTCTATGAGGTTCTTTGGGGAATTTCAGAGTTGAGTAGAAAATCTATTCTTGCTCACGAGAAACTGACGATCCAATCAATTTTTCCAATACCGAAATCTACAGGAATGAGAATAAAAAAACAAACCCAAAAAACTCCTTGGTGCAAAATTAGGAGTATAATATGATAATTATGTTATAATTTTAACATAATTTTAAAAATGGCTTACTGTTAAATGGCTTTAGATGCATTTAGATGCAAAGTTGGAAAAATGTTGGAGAAATATTCTCTACTATAGAACAGGGCTTCTGAGCATTGGAAGTGTGGTGGAGAGCAAGTCATTGCAGATGGGTGTGTAAGTTTGGATTTCGGGTCCTCAAAAACTGAAGAGTGGACTTTCTTGTCCATTAAGTGTTTTACAAAATAGACCTCCAATCGAGAGGGACCTCACTGACTCTTTTCCTTCCTCTTATCTTCCCACTATAATTTTAAGCAACCCTTAGGCAGTGGCTATACCTGTAATTAAGGGCGATATAGGAGGTACTCAGGGGAAAGAAAAAGCTGCCTTTCTGAATAAGAAAAAGTATCCAAAATGGTATCTGGAAACACGCATATTAATGAAACGAGCAAAGATCATCTGGGATTATTTGGGCTTCTCTGCAGGATGGTTCTGTTTGGGGTGCAGGATGGAAGACATTTCTTGAGGGTGTTACTGTGGTCCAATCAGTCCAGACAATGTGGGTTTTTGTTCCATGGGTGAAGACCAAAATCATTGCAGACTGGCTCTTGCTGCATTCTGAGTGGGACCAGGGATTTTGCTGCAATATGGACTTGTTGGTAAACAAACACTTGCTAACACCTGCTACTATTGTTTTACAAGCCAATTAAGAATGATGACTAAACTGGTTCTAACAGTTATCAGTTACCCTTCCCTGATTTGCATAAAGCTATGACCCTTAGGTTGAATTCACTTCTTTTGTAGATGTTCTTACACCTTCTGGGGATTCTGAAGTTCCCTGATTCACAGTAGCTGGACCTGTGAAAAATGGTCATTAGGTTACTTCTGATTGTGATGAGGCTATCAAGAACTCACTTTTTATTGCCTGCTATAGTTCAAGGAATGTCATGCATTTGAAAATCTCATTTGAATATTTAAAAATTTTTCATTCTTTTTATGACAAACGTAGTTTAGATAATATCAATTACATATCCAGATGAGAAAACTAAGGCATAAGGAAAGTTGGGGACTTACTCAAGGCCATAAAATGAAATTGGAGGCAGAGCATCAGGAGAATTGCGGTCCTTTCCACCTCACACTGTGATTGTCATTTGCCTTTGTATCCGGCTTCCTCAGGCTTAGAGCACTTGCTACTGCTTGGGGTACTGAAAAAACATAGGAAGATGGGACTTGGTGTCAGATACCCATAGTGATTCAGCAACATCATGGAATTTCCTCTTTCTATTTTGTCATCCTTGAGGGTTAATGATTGATTTTGTCTTCTACATGGGGCAATTGAGAAGACGTACTGATAAGAGTTGTATGCTTTTTAACATAAATTCTACCCAAAGAGGGATAACTCAGGAACATTGCATTTGTCCAGTTATAAAAGTGTTTTTTGGTTTGTTTTTAAGAGATCACTTTCATTCATCATTTTCTTTTTACTAATGAGGAAAAAGACTGAGAGAGATGAAAAGATTTGTGAAGGTCACAAAGTAAGTTAGTGTAAGCTTTACGACCAGAACTCAGGCCTTCTAATTTTCTGTTCCATTCATTTTATCCTCTATTACATCTTTTGCATATGTTGGGATTTAAACTCTTTGTTATTTAATAATGTTTCCTACTGTTTTATAAGATTTTATGAGACTCCCAACTCCAAAATTTCTTCCTTTGATTTCCCATATCCAAAGCTTTTATATCTATAACATACTATATTGTGCAATAGGAAAAAGATTAGACTTATGGAGGATATCCATCCATCCTCCTGATTTCTAGTTGATCACTTAGGAGATTTGAAAATATATGTCTTGGGTTCCTATGTCTCCCTTTCTTGTTTCTCCTAAATTACAGTTCCAAATGCCTGCCAGTCAGGCCTTCCTGCGCTCTGTGTTTGCTCTCCTCCCCCCAGTCTAGCTCAGACTATGGTCCTTTGCATATTCCAGGATGCTTTCCATATCCCTGAAAATCCTGGAATCAGCCAACTCACATGTTAGTCTGGAAAATAGTGATGGTCTATTGGGTCAGACATTCATATTGAATGATCAGGAATGATCGTGTTGTAGTTCAAGTAGAGAGTAAGGCCACAGCTGTTCTCTATCTCAGAAATGGCTGAGACCTAGTCATAACATTGCTTTGTATTATCTCAGTGTGAAACCATTTAAGTATGAACCAGTACATATTGGAATGTATGGGAAGACACCAAAAGCATAATTACTGGATAAGAAAAGTCCCTGTAAGAAATGTTCCCAGAGTAACTGGCATAAACTAATCAGAGTTTAACTATTATAAACAATACACTAAGAAGGTGCTGATTGTATGGTGGTGTGAGGATTAGATATCAAAACTTCATTATATTACATATAATGTAATTGTTGAGTGGAAAACAATAAAACTTCAACTGATTATAATTGATATTTATACAACGTCTACCTCCCAAGATTCTTAGACGTGCTAGCAAGCCATTATTATCTGTCATCTCTGTATGGCAATGAACAAGAAGGGTTCAGCATATGTTTGCTTAAAAAAGAGTCATGCTTATTAATATTGGTGTTATAATTTTTAGAAACTGTATTATTTACACAGCTATAATGCAACCATTTATTCCGTTCTGATATCAAGCTGTTGACACTTAGCTCCCCCCAATGACCGTGAGCACTGCTGCAGACACCACTGACGTAAGGGCACTGGACTTCCTCCTTGGATGTACCCTCTCTCTGCACCCCTCCTCAGACATTCTCAGTCTACAGATGCAAAATGAATCACATCAAGGGAATTCAAATTTTCCTGGCTTGCATCACCACTGAAGTCTCAGTACCACCTTCCTGCCCCCCAACCAAGTCTTCCGCCAGTTGTTTGGGAGTTCCTAGGGGTGTCTCATATGTGATCATCATGAAACAGTTCTCTCATGGTTTTCCTCTCTGAAGCCTTCCTTCCCTGATGTCTGAGGTGCTTGGAAACAATAGGTACTAGTGCCTTGTTCATTCTTGCCACCGTGGCTGGTGTCCTCTTTAGGAAAATGGCTTCTTTGGATTGGTGTGATTCCTAATTCTCCTAAAAGTGCAAACTCTGTGATAGTCTTTTGGGTGTCACTGAGCTGAAGCCATGTGTGTTCTATGTATATACGAGAAGGGTATCTCTTCTTCACTTGCTCACACCCTAGATATCCTTGTGAAAATACTACTACATTCTCTGACCACAGCCCTCCTCTCCACTGGGCTCAGGCCTGGAGTGTGGAACCCCACTGGGGGACAGATACTCTTTCCAGGTCATTCTCTTTATACTTGCCCCTGACCCCAAGGCCTTTTCAGGCCATGCAGATCAACTCATGGAAACAGATGCCTCCAGGCTGCCTCCCACCCCTTTTCCAGACTAATCCAGAGATCCGGAAACAGCTAGAAACCCTATAACATATTACCAGCCATAAAGAAGATGTGTTTGTGACTGTTAGAAGAAATACTATGGTTCACACTGTAGTGGCTGAGGGACAGAATGGTGAGCAAGAATTTACAGCCTGTGTCAGTGGAAAAGGAAGCAGGCTGTTCAGTATATTGCTTAGAGCTGGTGGAAAGTAAACCAATATTTATTGTGCTCTTACTATTCACCGGACCATGTACTTAGTATTGACTGATTTTATACACACACACGTTCATATACATATAGTACATGTACACACATATATACATGCATTTCATTTAATTATTTGTTTTCAGCCCTTTAACAGAGGTCATTTTCTCCGTAGGCTAGAACGAGTAACAGGTTCAGAAAGCAAAGGGAGGAATGGAAGGGAACCAATATTTACTGGGTGCCTGCTCTGTGCCAGGCATCGCAGAGGTACATTGCATGTGTTACCTTACTTAATCCTCACAACCGTTCCTGTTTTGCAGATAAGGACGTGAAGACACAGAGAATGTAATTTGTTTATGGCCACAAAGGTAGTAACTGTTGAATCTGAGATTCTGACCCTGGTCTGTTTGAGTTCAAAGCCTTAGCTCTTTCCTTTGTACAGCACAAGAGCCCCAGAGACCCCACTAAACTCTGTACCCACCACCCTGTTTCCAATCTTTGCTTGAGGGGCCCTAACCTCATTTACTTCATCAGAATCAGGGCTCAGGGCTTCTGAATCTGACCATTGCCCATATTTTCTCCATAGAGATATTGTTTGATGTGGTGACCAGATGCTGTAGAGTAATAGACTTTTGAGGGCTAGCCTGGGAACCCAAGCACTATTAAATATCATTTCTGTAGGAAAATTTGTGTCACATTCCAATTCAATGGCTTATAAATAAACTTTGAATATGTAATACACATTCAAATACATATATATGTAATAAATAAACTTTGAAAATTTGTAAATTGGACATTCACAGCATTAATAGAGTTAAGTTTATTAAAAAATAAAAATGTTTTCATCAGTCTCCATAACCATCTTTCTTGGTCAAGTTAGAAGACTCTAGGAGCCGGGAGCCTCACTTGTTATCTGGAGGCAGCTCAGAGTTGCTGGTAAAAACCATATAAGTAGCTCCTCAATATGAGAAGAAAATTGTAGTGGTTTAAACATGAAATAAATATCATAGTAAGATCACACTGATATATTGAATTTTTAAGTATAATTTTAGTTTAAATTAATTTCTTCCTATATCTTGCTGCTCTAAGCAAATCTCCAGCAGAGAAATAATTTAATTTTGAAGCTGAATTAAGTTCAGTAGTCAGACTCACCAAAGCAGATCATTTCTCTTTACACATAGTAGAATTCAAATAAATTTGTATTTCAGATGCAAAAAGCATCTTTCTGTTGTTGCAACTATGACTGATATTGTTTCCATAATTCTCAAAATCAACCAAATATGGAGGTTGTTTCTTTACTGTCTAACTCCAACTTAGAATTAGGGGCTTGGTTTACTGTTTGCTTTCTGGGAAGTCTTCTTTCACCCCTTGCTACCAACCAACTGCAATGGATACATTCCTGTGTGCTCCCACAGGGCCCCGCACCAACACCCATCGTCTCCCCATGCCACATGCACACATGGACTGTGGTTGCCTTTCTGCTCCTCTGCGCCCCCACCAGACTGCGAGCTCCTTGTGGGAGGGGCTGCTTCAGATTCACCCCCTTCCCTGTGCCTAATCCTCAACAAGTGGTTACTGCATAATCAAATCAATGAATGACTAAATTATTCCCATTTTCCTGGTTGAAGAAAGTGAAGTTCAGACAGGATGGATAATTGAATATGATTATATAAATAAAAAGTGATGAAGCAGTCAGGAGAAAGTGCCTGCCTGAAGAAGGCTGAGGCCAAAGACACAGCTGGTCTCCGGAGTTGTCATAGCCAGGGAGTGCGAAAGACACTTCACTCATCAGGGGCCAACTACGGCTGTAATGGGGTATTGTTAAAGGGAAAAGGGAACAGGGAGAAAGTAAATTTTTTCTGGGTTAGCAGAGACACTGGAGTATAAGAATGCATGAAGTGTTTACAAAACTACTTGACCAATAGTGAAAACTCATTTTATATCTATATCTATGTATCTACATCTATGTCTATATCTATATATCTATAGCTATGTCTATATCTATATATCTATATCTATATCTATCTATATCAAAATGGAAGAGGAAAAGTCGGTTTATCAAAAAAATTTCAGTGTAGGGTATGTATGTAGATATATAATACATAATGTATGTATGTAATATACAAAAACCTGATATGCATGTTTTTGGAAATGTTCTTTGTTTTCAATGGTGGAGAAATAACTGAAAATACCCACCCAGCTAGAGCTTACAGCAGCAGCACACATTTATTGAATATGTATGCTGGCACTGAACTGGTTATTGGATTGGGAGGAGATATAAAAATTAGTACCATTCTGTCGTTGATCTTAAGGAGTTATTAGCCAGAGAGGGAGGACTGGACACAAATGAAACACAGAATGAGCTGGACACAAATGAAAATAAAGCAGAATGAGAAAAATAACATATGTATAGTCCAAAATAATAAAATTTAAAAAGTATATAGGGGCTCTAATGTGGAAGAAACTGTATGCAGTTAGAAAATGTATTAAAGATGAATATTGGAGAGTGGGCAGAATTTCAACAGGTAAAGGTGGCATGCAGGGAAGGCAGGTAAAGTGAAGTCATCTTATGAGTTGTGATTATTTATATGAATTACATGGACATATTTAAAATTGACTTACGGTTGTTGGCCTTGTTACTTATCAGTCATGGTTCTGGCTAGAAACCGGTGGCAGACCCAAAGGCTTCCCTCAGGGCCATTTAATGAAGGTGCTCTTTACAGACAGGTGGGCATGGTTAACAGAACCAAAAGGAATGGTGAGGCACCCAGGGGCTGGCAATGGCAGGAAGCTGTCACTGCCTGGGCTGATGGGGCCGGGGAGGGATGGAGTAACTGGGGGCTGGAGACAGCTCAGAGCTGTATGAAAGGAACTGTCCTACCTGTCACTGTTGGAACAATAGTCATCTCAGGGTGGGTCATATTGTAAGTACCCCATCTACCCCAACTTCCTTCTCTTTCTACTCTCTGATCTTCTGCTGGTGCTTCCAACAGAAACTTAACAGGGAGCGGAGGGCCAGAGTGATGCACAGTGCGTGGGAGTCACCCCCACAGGAGGCACACAGAGAAGGGTGGAGCATGGATCTGAATTTGCAGAGGATAGCCAACACAGATACATAATATTTTCTGCTGATTCCAGCTTTATACTGAAAGTTCGTTATAGAACTGTTCCCTTCAGAGAATTCAGCAAAAGACAGCTTCATATTGGATCTCATTCAAAGGGATTTTATTACTGAAGGTACCAGAAATAACCTCTTTTAAGTCTACTTTGTATGTTAATGAAGCTATAATATGGTTCTCTAGGGGAAAAAATTATAATATGCTTCAATAAGTTAGTTTTATTTGGGAAGAGATGTTTTATTATCCAAGACCCTGCCCCTTCCTTTCATCCAGGTGCTTTACAGAGATGGGACTTGAGAGAACAAAGCCCTCTGAGGAGACTGTAGCTGGAGACATTTTCTTAGTTTTAAGAAATGCCTTAGTTTCCCTTTGGGCTTGAGTGTGGTTTTCTCTGTAGGCAATTTTAGAAGGTCCAGATCTCTGTAGTATCTTCCATTGCTCCTGAGAAGGGACTGACAAAGGAGTTAATTTAGAGACATTCTGGAAGAATAAGGTGGAGTCAAGATGAGCTCAGCTGGATGACCCCACCCTGTCCTGGTTCATAAATGTGACTGGGAATAAATGCTTTGAATTGCACATCCCATTTGCATCTTTCTCTTTACTTTTCTTAATCTCCTCAAGAATCCTTGGTTTATCAATAGCTAGTTGTTTCTTTAGCAGGGATTTCCTGATAAACAATTTAAAGGTCTCTCTTTTTTAAAAACTCCACTAAATATATAAATACATGAATGAATAAATAAATGAAGGAAATATCTAGTAGCTTAATCCAAGCCGTCCAAGAATGTTTTCTTTTACACAGCTGTTTAAGGCACAGATTCAATAAAATTTAAATAGTTCTGACTCTTATAGTATTCCTTTGATTTATTCAATGTTGACATTAAATTATATAGGTTTGGAGTTTTTCTTGAAGCAGATGCATTTCTTCCTAGTTTCTTTTCTTTTTTTTTTTTTTTGAAAATGGAAGCCCATAGAAGTGTTGCAATCATTCATCTTCATCAACTCTTCATCTCCCCCGCCCTACCCTATTGGTTCCTAGGGCTGCTGCAATAAAGTAGTACAAACTTGGTGGTTTAAAATAACAGGAATTTATTCTCTCACAGTTCTGTTGGCTGGAAGTCCAGAATCAAGGTGCTGGTGGGCCACGCTCCCATGATGACTCTAGGGAAGAATCTTTCCTTGACTCTTCCAGCTTCTGGTGGCTCCACACGTCCCTTGGTTTGGGGCTGCATGGCTCCAATCTCTGTCTCAGTCTTCACTCTGCATCCTCTCCCCTTCTTATAAGGACATCAGTCATTGGATTTAGGGCACACCCTCATCCAGTATGATCTTACCTTTATCCTTAACTAATGACATCTGCAAAGATCCTGTTTCCAAGTAAGGTCACTATAGTAGGTTGAGTAATGTCCTCCCAAAATTCATGGGAGGAATGGAAACTTAGGATGTGACTTTATTTGGAAATAGAGTCTTTGCAGATGTAATTAGTTAAATTAACATGAGGCCGTATTGGATTAGCTTGGGCCCTAAATCCAATGACTGGTGTCTTTATAAGAAGGAGAGAGGACCCAGCAAGAAGAAGGCATTTAAAGTAGGAGGAAGAGATTGGAGTAACGCAGCTACAAGACAAGGAATGTGAAGGATTGTTGGGAGCCACTAGAAGCTAGGAAGAGACTAGGAAGGATTCTTCTCAAAGTCTGCAGAGAACATGGCCCTGCCAACACCTTGATTTTGGACTTCTGGACTCCAGAACTGTGAGAGGATAAATTTCTGTTGTTTTAAACCACTGAGTTTGTGGTAATTTGTTATCCTAGGGAACTAATAGTCACATTCTGGGTTTCCAGGTAGACATGAATTTTGGGTGTCACTAATCAATCCACTACACCCCGTCACCTACTCCCCTTCTTTGCCATTTTTCAAGCGTTTGCTGAATGCCTACACTTGCCAGGCACTGTGCCAAGTGAAGGGCCCAGAAAAATTGTAAAATAAACACAGGCCCTGCCTTCAAGGAACTTCCAGTCTAGTGAGGGAGAGAAAGACATCTGAAGGAAACTTACAATATACTGCACCAAGTGCTATGATAGGATGGAATGCAGAGTGGTATGGGAGAATGCAGGAATGCCATCGCATCAGGAGTGGTGTGTGTGTGTCTGTGTGTGTGTGTGTGTCTTCCAAGACTTCTTGAAAGTGACACTGTAACCAACTTCCAAACTGAGATCTGAAGAATGAACTCCCATTTAAGGAAACCAGGAAGCCAGAGCAGTGCATGCATTGTAGGGGTTCAGAGAGAGCCACTGGTAGAGGACAGGTTGAGGCTCGGCTGGGGTCACACCCTGTTTATGCTAATTTCTGGGTTTAGTGCAGGTGCCCTAATTCCAAAACCTCCCTGCTAGTGAAGAGGGAGGTCCGGGGCAGCATCTGTAGCTGGGCAGGGCAGGGGCAGGCATGGAAAGACAGACCTAGTCCGAGTGAGGAAAGAGGAGTCTTAGGACATCTTGAGGTGAAGAAAGGGAGCTGTAATAATAGCAACACTTTACATTAGTGATTAATTCATCCAGCTTAAAAGGCACTGTTATATGAATGAGCTTCTTATTTGGCCCTTAAGACAACCTCACTGTGAGGGGAGTTGGCCAGTGTTGTTTAACCTGTTATACAAATGAGGGGCAAGGTTCTAAGGGAAGGCACAGAGCAAGGACTTGAGTTCATTTTATTTTGTAAGTTAAAGTTCAAAATTCTTTTCTCTTAGAGATAAGAAGAATTCTCAAAGTTTCTGAGGAACCATTTCTTTGGAGTCAATCATGAATTTAATTTATCGCATTATATAAACAGCCCTGCTATTTTAAAAATGTGACCTAGGGCCCTTTTGTGCTTTAGTGGAGCAAATGAGAATCGTGAGAAAGCTCATCCCTTCCCTGTGAGGGTGTGGTATTATTACATGACCGGTATAGTACCGATGACTAGTCTGTTCTCAGCCCTTGTTCCTGGACTGGTGAATCTTTCCTCAGAAGAGAAATTATGCACTCATGGCTTGATAGTGTCTCAACAATGGTCTCCCGGTATTTTTTCTTTCAGTGTCAATTTATGATCATCATTTCCCTACTTTTCTCCTCTAGTGTTTTGAAGTCAGGGTCATCTTTCTTTCAGAGGAGCTGAGAAATGAACCTGGGGTAGGAAGTTTAATGAACAGCTGCTCTGAAGGACGATGTCTTGTTAACTTCCTGGATTTCCTATCTGAGGCTTCCATAGTGCAATTTGTTGATTTATTGGAATTTCTCAGAGAGAAAAAGAGTTTGTATTTTCCCATGACAAGATCCATTTATGTCAACATTTAATTTAACAATTTTTTTTTATACACCAAGGTTATAGAGAATTCACAAACTGAATCAGTTTTTAAAAGATCATTGCAGGGCCGGCCCCGTGGCTTAGCGGTTAAGTGCGTGTGCTCCGCTGCTGGCGGCCTGGGTTCGGATCCCGGGCGTGCACCGACGCACCGCTTCCCTGGCCATGCTGAGGCCACGTCCCACATACAGCGACTGGAAGGCTGTGCAACTATGACATACAACTATCTACTGGGACTTTGGGGGGAAAAATAAATAGATAAAAGTAGTTAAATTTGTGTTTCTTAAAAAAAAAAAAATAAAAATAAAAGATCATTGCATCAGAGGTGACCTTCCTCAGGAATTATTTTCCAGAGCTCTCCATCTAGACCGGTGAATCCCTCAATCTTCTATGCAGGGCCAGCTACATAATTTGTGGGACTCAGTGCAAAATGAAGATCCGGGGGCCCCTTGTTCAAAAATTATTAAGAATTTCAAGACAACGACATCAGACCATTAAATCAAACTCAGGGGCCCTTCTGAGCATGGGCCGATGAATCTGGCCCTGCTTCCATGACGATGTCCCGGGATGAAATGCGAGAGTGGAGGGCCGGCCCCGTGGCTTAGCGGTTAAGTGCACGTGCTCCGCTACTGGTGGCCCGGGTTCGGATCCCGGGCGCGCACCGACGCACCGCTTCTCTGGCCATGCTGAGGCGGCATCCCACATACAGCAACTAGAAGGGTGTGCAACTATGACATACAACTATCTACTGGGGCTTTGGGGAGAAAAAAAAAAAAGGAGGAAGATTGGCAATAGATGTTAGCCCAGAGCCGGTCTTCCTCAGCAAAAAGAGGAGGATTAGCATGGATGTTAGCTCAGGGCTGATCTTCCTCACAAAAAAAAAAAAAAAGAAAGAAATGGGAGAGTGGAGGGTACAGGTTGGATAGGGTAGGTCAAAGATGCTGAAGGCTGCCTAGATGGAACAAGCGAAGAATAAGACAAAAAAAAAAAAAAAAAAAAGAAGACAAGAAAATAAAGAGGTGGGAGAAGAGAGTCAACAGAGAAGGAGAAGGAAGAGTAACTGAAAGGCGGTAAGGGAGAGAAGGAGAGGGAGAGGGCTAGATCGTCGGGATGCAGTGTGCCCCCGACGTTGCCTCAAAGTTTGTTGCCCTTGTTTTCTCTTTCCTTAGGATCCTTGCACCATCTCCCAACGTGAGTATTGCTTTCTCTTCCTTGAAGAGTCAGTGCAGAGATCCCTTCCTCATGGAGACCTTTCTTGAAGTCCCAGGCTGAGTGTGGTAGAGCAAGATGCTTTCAAGACATGGCAGATAATTTCAATTATGCTGTACTTAGCTAAACCTCTCCTCTTCTCCGCCTCCCTCTCCCCCCTACACTGTATTGCATCCTGAGTGCTTGTCTGCTGGAAAGTTTAGTGCTTTTCCAGCCTGGAAGGATGGTTCTGGAAAACAGACTCTGGGGGGAGGTCACTCTTTTTCTTCTGTAGCAACCAGAAGTTACCTTGGTTATACAGTCACGCGTCGCTTAATGATGGGGACACGTTCTGAGAAATGCGTTGTTAGGCGATTTCGTCATTGTGCGAGCATCGTAGAGTGTATTTACACAAACCTAGATGGTATAGCCTACTACACACCTAGGCTATATGCTACTAATCTTGTGCGACCACCATTGTGTATGCGGTCTGTCGTCGACTGAAACATTATGTGGCACATGACTGTAGTTCTTACCAATTGACTGGAAACTCCATCAGGTCAGGCTAGTGTCCATGTTTTTCATTGCCCTATCTCCAGTGCATAGCATTGTGCCAGGTACATAGTAGACTTTCAGTTGAATATCTGTTTAATGCCTGATTGAGCACTCCAGATTATTATTGTTGGCTTACTCATATATTTACACTCTAGACTTTGAGTTTTTTCTTGTGACAATATCTTATTTCTCTCCAAATTCCCGGTGAATGAATGGATGATTTACTGATTAATTCTTTGATAAGGGCCACCAGAATGTGAGAGGGAAATAGTCCAACTGTGTGGAAGAAATGCATTTGCCTCATCCTGGGTGAAAGTATTCCCCAAGAGATGCAGCAAGGCAGAAGGTATGGAAGGGAAAGGTGCTTCTAGAACAGTAATTCTCAACCTTGGCTGTACACTGGGGTCACCTAGGGAGCTTTTAAGAATCCCAATGCCTAGGCTGAACCCAGAACTCTTAAATAAGAATCTCAGGAATCAGAATTTTTTAAGACTCCTCAGATGATTCAGACATGAAGTCAAATTTGGGAACCACTGGTGTTGACAATTACTCTGATCTCTCCGGGGAGAAAGGGGCTAAAACTTCATCTGATCACGTTGTTGTAAAGGTTGGATGAGACAACACATGCAAAACACTTTTAACAATGCCTAGCGTTCAATAACTCACCTGCCTATTATTTTCTTACTGAGTGTATACTACTGGCCCTTCTATGTATACTCTCACATTTCCTCTTGCTTTGTTAGATAGGTGTTACCATTTCCTCACCACAGATAAAACAACTAAGCTCAGAAAGGTTTAATAACTTGTCCAAGGTTTCCCAGCTGAGTGGTGGCCCAGATCTATCTATTCCAAAGTCACTGTCTTTCTATGATAGATACTGCCATTCAAAAGTCGGTAATCCTCAATTAATGTTTTTACAGAAGGTCCCAGATAACTTGGTTTTTAAAGCCTGTATATGCACTGAATACCTTCTTCAGCTAAACTTAGTCAGGTTAGACATTTACTGAAGATTCGTCTGTTTGTTGAAGGTTTGTTACAAAGGATAAGCAGACCTCTTCTTATTCTTTCTTTACAGGAAGAGGAAGAAGGCATGAGGTGTGTGGAGAATGAAGTTTGCCACCCATAGTGACTCAGAGAAGTTCTTTGCACTTCTGCTGAGAAATGCTCATTTTTTTGCTTAGTTGGCATTACAAGCAAAATAAGTAAGGTGTTGGAATTATAAATCAGAGGGCTTTCTAATGTTTAAATTAACACTCATGTTTAGTGAAAGGAATAAAGAGGCGTTTGCACAATGTTTTGGGACGTTAAAGGTCTGTGCAGCAGTGGCAGTGTTCTTCCCTGTAAACCGTGGTGCTTTTTGATGCTCACTTCACTTTTTTAGGAGCACTAGTTTCTAACAACAAAATGTTTTGGATTATCAGCTGTGATAGCAAATGGAATTCCATGTTTTGGTGCATTTGCTCTTGTACCAGATTTTCTGTGGTGTGTCAGGGAATCATCCACAAATTGGTCTTAAGCAAAGGCTCTCTCTGTATCTCCTTCCTCCTGGACACCCCCCTACCCTAGCTTTCATTTCCTTTCTCTTGTGTAGAAGCTTCCTTAAGACTCTTTTTGATTATTCATTGTTTGGGGAAATTTAAATTCCCTAAGGAGTTTATAGGCATTAGAATGTTCATTGTATGCATCTTTGAGTCTGTGTAACTAGGAGCAATTAGGAGATGTTTCTGTCATTGCTTAGCCCTGGGGCAATTTGTACTCTGACTTAAAGACAGTGTGACGGGGACAGTTACATGAAGAGGGCTATGAGTTTAGAATATTTTAATTGCTATTATTCTAGTACATGTCAATATGACATGATCTGCAAAAGGAAATTTCTCTAAAGAATTTAACTCTACATCAGTCACATTTTGTGCATTCAGAAGAGGCATAAAGCAATGTGGATTTCCATTTTCTCAGGTGGTGGATTTTATATAAATTTTTTTGGGAGTGGGGCTGTATATGGATGGAGAGATGAACTAACTGGTTTGTCTGAATATGCCTCAAATTTATGCAAATTTCTCAAAGTCCAAATGTTTCAAAAATATCTTATGAATTATTTCCTTTTCTATTTTACTTTTTTATTTCCAGCTTTTGATTTAAAATTTTTTTCAAACATAAAGGAAAGTTACAAGATTAATATAATGAACACCCTTACACCCACGACCTAGATTCAACAATTGTTATAGTAGAATTGGTTCTTAACTCCAATTAGACAATTTTTTTGTGTTATTCAAAGAACCCTTCCAAAATCTGTTGGTTTTGGCTTGTCACTCAGAATTTTCCAAACTAAGTGAGATCCATTGACTTCTGCCTATGTGTAAGAGAAAAAGAAAGGAAGCATAGAACCTTTTCTAATAATATCTTTTTTTTTTTTGTGAGGAAGATCAGTCCTGAGCTAACATCCCACACTAATCCTCCTCTTTTTTGCTGAGGAAGATTGGCCCTAAGCTAACATATGTGCCCATCTTCGTCTACTTTGTATGGGACGCCACCACAGCGTGGCTTGACAAGCGGTGTGTCGGTGCGCACCTGAGATCCGAACCTGTGAACCCTGGGCCGCTGAAGCAGAACACGCACACTTAACGGCTGCACCACTGGGCCAGCCTTTCTGATGATGTCTTTAATGATAGGAAATTGTTACGCCTATTGGTTCCAATGAAGTATTCCTGTTTTCTGTGAATTTTATTTATTTTTATTCATTTATCTTCTTTTTTTATAGGCTACTGAGAGTTGACTGTTATGCCTAGCTGAACACAGGGTTTTGACATTAAATTCCTGGTTTGTAATTTGCTATAGCTGCTCCCAGGACAAAACAATCAGATGAATATCATATGGGACTGTTCTTCATTCTTTTGCATTCATACTGACGTGCTCATTGAGAGAGAGAAATGTCTGAAGAGCAGGAACCTCAGTGTGACCTCTGCTCTCAGTGTCACCTGTCTAGGGCACCATGACTGAATGGCTGCCACATCAGGGGTCAAATTGAGAGCTATTTCCTGGCTTGCATTTTGTTCCTTGGAGGAGACATTTAACCTCCACATAGCTGTTGGATTTTTGCAATGGAAAGGATAGTGCTCCGCTCTGCGTTTCAGGTGGAACATGAGACGGGACAGTGAATGAATTGCATTGCACAGCTTAGAAGGGGGTGATTTAAGGTAATAGGCTATTTCTAAGGCACAGACAAAAAATATATTTGAGACTGGTTGTTTCAGTAGAGCACCTAAAACAAAAGTTCACATGTAAAATGTGCTCAGAAAATGTTCTATTTCCACTTCAAAGGCATCAATTTCATCTGTAAGATAAGATATCTGTAAGGAAACTTTCTTTTTTCTATCTCATATTTAACTTTCAGATATAAAACTTTCTAAATTGCTTTTATATCATCAAAAGATGTAATATATGCAGTTAACACTTTCCCTGTTATCTCCTCTTTTTTTTTTTATATGTATTGACACATACAACTATATGTGGTGGTATTTACGTGTCATCAGCTTAAGCTAAGAAAGTAGGCGTGTCTGTCTGGGAAAAGTGCTTGTAGGCAGACATACTTTTAAAACTAAAGCAGTGATAAAATTTTGTCATGTGAGGTAGTGGGGTAAACTGTAGATTATAGTTTGTAAAATCTTTATTTTTGAGTAGAAATATATTATTGATCAAAATCCAGAGACTTGCTTTAGGCTGATGGATCTTTAGAACATTTGAGTAGGGAGCAAATTTTCGATTAGCAAAGAGTTTTGTAATTAAAATATATGAAATGGACCAATTAGAGACAAATGGTATGTTATATTGTTAAAATTTACTTATAACCTTATCTACCAAACCTCAATTATCTTCAAATCTATAGGTATATAAATGCACAAAAGCAGCACTTAAAATTTAAAATTTTTTTACTATACTTTCTGTCCCTAGGTTTATTAGGTGATATTATAATATCAATATTCTTGGCTATAGTCTGACATAACTTATTATTAGAAGGTTGAGTTACTAGATATAGACAAGGTGGTATATAGTTGCAAAAATAACTTAAAATTCACTATTCTTGACATTTAATGATTTTATAGAGTAGGAGAAAAGACTTTAAGAATTAAAGTCTTAAGGATCAATGTGGTAGGTAGAATAATGCCCGCTCCACCCCCCCCACCCCCTGCAAAGTTGTCCACATCCTAATCTCTGAAATCTGTGAATTTGTTACCTTATGTGGCAAAAAGGACTTTGTAGATGTGATTAAGTTAAGGATCTTGAGATGGGAAGAGTATCCTGGATTATCCAGGTGGGCTTAATGTAGTCACAAGGCTACTCCTAAGAGGGAGGCAGGAGTGTCAGAGATCAAGAGAGGTTTCAAAATGCTATGCTGGCCAGCTTTAAGATGGAGGAAGAGGGGGCTGGCCTGGTGGCGCAGCAGTTAAGTGCATGCGCTCCGCTTTGGCAGCCCGGGCTTCACAGGTTCGGATCCTGGGCACGCATAGATGCACCGCTTGTCAAGCCATGCTGTGGTGGTGTCCCATATAAAGTAGAGGAAGATGGGTATGGATGTTAGCCAGGGCCAACCTTCCTCAGCAAAAAGGGGAGGATTGGTGTCAGATGTTAGCTCAGGGCTGGTCTTCCTCACCAAAAAAAAAAAAAAAAAAAAGATGGAGGAAGAGGCTACAAGCCATGGAATGCAGGCAGTTTCTAGAAGATGGAAAAGGCAAGGAAATGGATTCTCCATTAGAGCCACCAGAAAGAACACAACCCTGCTGATGTCTTGATTTTTGCACAAGGAAACCCATTTTAGATGTCTGATGTCCAGAACTGCAAGATGAGAAATTTGTTTTTTTAAGCCACTAGATTTGTGATAATTTGTTACAGCAGCAATAGGAAACTAATCTAGTCAGGAAGCAAGTTGGTCATAGTTATAAATAATGTTTTTGATCAGGAAGCTGAAATCCTACTGTGGCTCATTTCCTAGAGTATCAACCCAAAGATCTTATGAAGTACAGGAAAAATTAGTAATCTTGCTACCCAGGATTTACTGAAGCCCTTGGAATTCATCATCTAGGAGGTGTTGGGCAAATTCAAAGTACTTTTATCAAGATTAATCATCATAATTATATTAGTATGTAGAAATTAATCCAGAATTTAAATCATTCTGCACAGGGTAAAGCTTTAATTTCCATATTTCTTAAACTTAAATATTATTTCTAAAAAAATAATAACTTCCTGAAATCTTAATCCCTGGTACTTAAGGACTCAGTTTTTATCTGTGACTCACCTGAACCCTTGTGATGAGGTGGATCTGCGCAGCTTTGTGCTGGAGTACCAGCAGAATGCTAGATTGAATTGCTAGAAGAAGCCAGAATCTGGCTGGCTGGAAGGCTTATCATCTGCAGAGCAGAGGAGAGCTGACAGCCGTGGGTACCTCCTCCATGAAGTCTGAACAGGTGTGAAGAAGGCTACTTTTTTGCTAAAGGGGCTCTTTTCTGGGACGCTTACTTAGGCCTCCATCCCCCCATGGTGATTTATACGTTATTTCTCCTCTACTGTCAGGGTAAGATGAGTGTTTTTAGGTCTTATGATTTGAAGAGTGTTGGTACTACCTGTCACCTGTGAGGAAGATGGAGACTAGCATCTGCTATAGTTGTTGACCTGTAGCAAAATAACCATACACTCAATCTTGCTGCTTCTGTTTCTCCTTGGCTGGTGCTTGGAATAATAAAGTAATTCTTTGTATTTCTCTAGTAGCTTTCACATGGAGATCTCAAAGCAAAGCCTGCAAATATTATTTACTTACTTTCATGAAGCCCTAGCAAATTACTAACGTGAGAAGTTAATAAGCATGGGAATTGTCTTCTTCTTAAAAGTGCAGTGCTTACATATGTGGACTCTGGGTCAGATTGCCTAGGTTTGAATCCTGGCTCTGCCACTTACTGGCTGTGTGACCTTGGGCAAGTTACTTTACCTCTGTCTGTGCCTATTTCCTCAAGACGGGGATAATAATATTTTCTATCTCATAAGATTATTTGAGGATTAGAAGAGATAATATGTGAAAAGCACCCAGACTAGCTCCCAGCACATTTTTATAAAATAGTGACTTTATATTTACTTGAATTATTTAATCCTTATAACCTCCATATGATGAGTTTGGGACTATTTTTATTCTGTTTTAAAGATGGAAACCATGGTATGAATAGCTTGTCCAATGTCACACAGTTGGTAATTAAAAAAGCCAAGATGTGAACCTATATCTGTCTAGCTCCAGAGTGGAGCTCCTAGCTGCCAATCTACACTGCCTCATATACTTCTTTATTTCCATACAATTACTCGTGATAGGGGAGGCACATTGTTTTTGAGTGCTAATTCTGCTTGATGGATTAAGGAGGATTCTAAGGCTGTGATTTATTAATGATGTCTGCCCCGAGTCCTGGTGTTGGGAAGGTGAATGCTCAGCATATTCTGCTACATGTGATAAAATGTCTTTACCCGAGGGTTTGTTGTTCCCATCTAGTCTTATAGGCAGGGATGACTGGGCACGTAGCATCATTTGGAGACCAACAAATACATTCCAAAAGGAATTTTGAGAATGAGTCTTCATAATGAGGTGATATACCCAATCTTTCTGGGTATAATGAAACCACTGAATGAAACTAAGGCACAGTTTGGCTCAAAAACCCTCAGAGACCATTGCTTCCTCTGGAAACCCATAGATGGATGATATGAGCATGGCCTTTAGGGAGTAGGATCTCATTCATTTCTCCCAGTGATTTCTGTTGAAAAAGTAGGGTTCCAAGACAGTCTCAACATCCCCAGCATCAGATTAATGGTTAAGAAAACATTCCAAATTTTCTTCTTTTTTAGGGCCAAATAATATATCATTGTATGTATACACCACATTTTCTTTATCCATTTGTCTGTGAATGAACATTTAGGTTGCTTCCACATCTTGACTATTGTAAATGGTGCTACAGTGAACATGAAAATGCTGTATCTCTTCAAGATCCTGATTTCAGTTCTTTTGGATATATATCCAGAAGTGGGATTGCTGGATCACATAGTAATTCTCCTTTTAATTTTTTGGGAAGCCTCCATACTGTTTTCCATAGCATCTACATCATTCCACATTCCTGCCAACAGTGTGCAAGAGTTCCAGTTTCAGTCATGCAAGATGAAAATCTGCGTGTGCAACATTGTTCTTATAGTTAATAATGTACTGCACACTTAAAAATTTGTTAAGAGGGTAGATCTCATGCTATATGTCTTTTTTTAACCACAATAAAAAAAAAAAATCCACTCCATTGTCCTGTATTCTAGTGCTGCATCTGCAAGCTGCGGAAAAGTCTTGGCAGGAGAATCCACCATCCTTCCACTCCATCTGAGAGCCTTTAGCTCAGTCTTTCAGCCCCAGGGTTCAGGCCTCTTACTCTGTCTTATCCTCTGGCAAATGTGGGCTTCCCTCACTGATTTCAGAGTTAGAGGACCACCTCTGAATAACCTGGCCTACTTAGCAAGCACACATTTCTCCCATCCTGATCCAGCTTCCCAAGAAGACCAATTTGGCCTGCCTTAATGTCTGCTTAATACTTCCTAATTTGACACTAATCTTCTAAACATCTGTACTCAATTTGAGAGTCTTCTGAGATGTGCATTCTCTAAGTACCCATCAGTTAACATTATAGTTTTGTGAGGCTCGGGTGGCAGAATGGGCTACCCCTCTGCCCAGCTTCCATCTGTAGGAGATCTGACTTGGGAAGATTCCTTCCTCACTGGGGCATCCCTGCAGAGAGACGACTGAAATCCATTTTGAAAATATCTGGGCAGATGCCATTTTCAGCAGAGGCAGGATAGGGAAGTGGTGAAGACTATAAACTTTGGAGTTGGACAAGCTGGGGTTGAACCCTGGCTCCGCAAATACCGGCTCGATGGTTTCAGGCAATTTATTTAACTTCTCTACATCTCAGTGTCTTCATCTCTAAAGTGAGGCTGATGATGCTTCTACCTCATTGAGCTCTAGGGAGAATTAAAAGAGAAAATATCAGAAAAGATTTAACTCAGGGACTGGCCCATAATAAGCAGGCAATTTGGATAATTGTTGTTATAAGTCAGAATTGAGTCTTGACCACTATTATTATTCTAACTTTATGTTAAATGGGTTTATTTGTTAATCTATTTAGTAGTTGTTGAGCAACTATTGTGTGCAACCCATTGGGGGACCTAGTGGTTGATGACAGACAAGTTCCTTGCTCCCAAGGAGGTCATGTTTTAGTGGACAGACAGAAAACGAACACATGCACCAAATAAACAAGATGAAATCAGATTGGGCTAAGTGCTATGATGGAAATGAAGAGTGTGATATGATAGAGGGTGACTGGGGTCAGATGCAGCTTTTACGTAGTTGATGGGAAAGGGCAGTTAAGGCAGTGGTATGAGGTGGACACATTCTAGGCAGATCTACAGTAAATGCAAAGGCCCTGAAGTGGAAAAGAGCTTGGAATTTTCTAGCAATAGAAAGAAGGCTGATGAATCTAAAGCAAGACTTCTCAAATTCTGTTTTCTGAATCATTGAGGGGCTTGTTAAAACAGCTTTCTGGGCTTCAAACCCAGAGTCTCTGATTCATCAGGTCTGCAGTGGCATCTGAGAATCTGCATTTCTGAAAAAGGTCTCAGGTAATGTTGATGCTGCTGGTCCCAGGACCACACGATGAGAACAACTGGCTGGTGAGTGGTAGATGATGATAAAGAGGCAGGCAGGGGCCAGGATATGAGGGTCACTGGGTTAATCAGAAAGGATTTGCTTATTATTCTAAGTACAGTGGGAAGCCTTTGATAAGTGTCAGTCTGGGGCATGATATAATTTGATATATGTTTTCAAAAGTTTACTCTGACTGCTGTGGGGGAGACTGGTTAGGAGGCTGCCGGAATTGTCCACATGAGGGACTGCAGTGGCATAGACCAGATTGATGGCAGTGGGGTGCACAGATTCGGCATGCGTTTTGGAGGTAGACTTTCCAGTGCTTGCTGATAGTTTGGATATGGCTAGAGGAAAAAGTACTAATCAAGGATGACTTAATTAATACTGAATATTTAATGGAAACCCTGTATCTGCTAAGAGATGTTCGTCTTAAATCGTAATAGTACTGGTCATTCTTTCACATGGTTATTATGAATTTAATTATCACTGACCCTGAATCTTTTGTGAACTTTCTGAAATTAAGGGCCCAATAGTGTTCCTCTTATGCTCCTTTGTAACATACATTCCACTTGCAGATCACAGGTTGCCACCTTCTAGACTGGTTCTTTCATGCTTGCCTTCATCATTTGTTCAACAAATGGTTGTTGAATAAATAAATTTCTTCTTCCCTAAACTGGATTGTAAATAGAGATGCCATAATTCTTCATCTACTATGGGAGCATGCAATTATATATTATTTAATTTCCCGGATTATGTGTTAATTCTTCATGTGCTAAAATGTTAACTTTCCTTTGAAGGAAACTTGCCTATAGTCCATATGTATTTCCCTGTCTTCTTATACAGCGTTCCAAGCAAAGTTTATTATTTTCTTGATGGCTTATGACCTGATAACGAGCGTTATTTATTGGAATAAACTCTACAGACATGTGGTTTTAAAAGCAGTTGGGGATGCTATGGGACATGAGACTGAATGCTCATCAATCTTAGTTGTGATGCTTTTTTGGTTGGTCACCTCTGGGTCAAACATGGAGGAGAGTATAAATCAGTGATGTGGTTCTTAGCGCATCTCATTTTCAATAATGTAACAGTTCTGCGTCACTTAACAATGGGAAAATGCATCATTAGACGATTTCATCCTGCAAACATGATAGATTGTACTTACACAAACCTAGATGGTATAACCTACTATACCCCTAGGCTATATGGTACTAATCTTATGGGACCACCATCATATGTGTGATCTGTTGTTGACCGAAATGTCATTATGTGGTGCATGACTGTAATTATTGACTCAATGACCTACATAGGGAAGGCAAGCGGAAGTGAAATGACATCTAAGTGGCACAACTATTCCTTACAATAACCTGTAAGGTAGTTATAGCTCCATTTTACAGATGAGAAATTTACGTGCTTATCTTAGTTAAGGCTGCTGTAACAAAGTATTACAGACTGGGTGGCTTTTGAATAACAGAACTGTGTTTCTCAGTTCTAGAGGCTGGAAGTCTGAGCCAGCATGGTTGGTTTCTGGTGAGAACCCTCTTCTGGGTTGCAGACTGCCAACGTCCCGTCACCGTCATATCCTCACAAGGTGGAGAGCAGAGAGAGTGAGCTAGCTCTCTGCCCTCTTCTTAGAAGGGCTCCTTCATGACCTAATTACTTCCCAAAGGCCCCACCTCCTACCGGTACATTGGGGATTAGATTTCAGCATATGAATTTTGTGGGGACACAAACATTCACTCTGTAACAGTGCTCCTTGGGGAGGTTAACTTGTCTCATCATATAACTAGTAAGTGGTGAGCAGGGTTTGAACTCAGGTCTCTGACTCCAAAGCTGGTGTTCTTTCTACTATATATGGCTGCTTTTTTATTTTTTTTAACCCATTCTTTTCATTGCTGCTAACATAGTTCTTGGACTTGTGTACCATTGGCAGAATAGAAACCTTATTCTTTGACTCCCTTCCACACAGTGGATCACCTTCTTTTTAGCCTCAATACATCTTGCTCATTATCTTTATAGGTTTGAGGAGGAAAGGATTGGTGCCACCTGGATATTTTGGTAAAATTGCAGATGTCTTGGTCATCTTTAAGGAAAAAAATAGTTACAGATAGTGAATTACAGGGCACTTTGGGAGTACAGGAGAAGAAATGACCAATTCTGCCAGGAGGGCCAGGAAAGCTTCCCAGAATAGGGATTAGGTTGAGCTGTGTCTTTTACCCCCATTTGGTGTTTGTCAGGCAGCTGCAGTAAGGAAGTCTCGAAGGCAGAAGGCAAAGGAGCAATGAGAGCAGGTATAGGGGAGAGTAAAACCACCTCAGATTTTCTGGAAACTGCAGGTGGTCCAGTAGACAGAAGATGAGTGGAGTGGTGGTTCAAAGGGTTGGGGGAACACAGGTGGCAAAAAAGATAAGATGTGAGATAAGCAGGAGCCTTATCATCAAAGATCTTACATGCTTTCGTGAACTTGAGCTTTATTCCAAAGGCAACGGGGGGATTTTTTAAAAATAGTTTTATCATAATTATGCATACCATAAAATTCACCTAAGTGTACAATTCAATAATTTTTAGTAAATTTACAGAGTTGTGCAACCATCACCACAGCGGTTTTAGAAAATTTCCATCATCCCAAAAATCTTTCATGCCCGTTTGCAGTCGATACCCACTCTGCAGATTTTTTAAGGCATTACTTTTGCATTTCATTCAAGAACTTTAGGAGTGGGGTAGAGAAGAGATTTGAGGAAGTTAAGCCCAGAGTCTGGGTCTCTCTCCCTCCCTTCCTTCCTCCCTTTTATCCATCAAACTGGTATTTATTGAACACTCAGTATGTCCCAGGATGCCCAAGTGGCCTCCTCCAGTCCCAGAGTAGACGTCGCCCCTCAACAGTGCTGTCATCTACAGTGAGCGTCAGTGTAGTTTAGTGTGACAAAACACTTCAGATTCCTTTCAGTCTACAGGAAACCACATTTCTGGAAATAGTTACATATTAGAACAGAAAGATAATATCAGCCTGGCAATCATAAAAAGGACAGTTTAATCTTGAGACCTGTGCCATTTCAAATTTGACAAAAGATTTTCATTGTTCAGTGTGCCTGTATTGTTTAGCTGTCTAATTTCCTTTTTTTATATTTCCCTTTTAATTAATAGAATAATGAAAAGACCTGCTGTCCATACTTGAGAGTATATCTGTCTTAATAAAAACCATTTATGACGTTAGTATGTGGAAAAAGACATTAGCATTGATGTTTAATGAAAGCATTAAGCCAAGAAGACCACTGCTTTTTTTTTTTTTTTTTGTGAGGAAGATCAGCCCTGAGCTAACATCCGTGCTAATCCTCCTCTTTTTGCTGAGGAAGACCGGCTCTGAGCTAACATCTATTGCCAATCACCCTCCTTTTTTTTTTCCCCCCAAAGCCCCAGTAGATAGTTGTATGTCCTAGTTGCACATCCTTCTAGTTGCTGTATGTGGGACGCAGCCTCAACATGGCTGGAGAAGCGGTGCGTCGGTGCGCGCCCGGGATCCGAACCCGGGCTGCCAGTAGCAGAGTGCGCGCACTTAACCGCTAAGCCACAGGACCGGCCCAAGACCATGCTTAATTGCAACTTTAAAATAAATCACGGATGTCTTTTACTATATGATTCTGGCAGAAAAAAATATTGTCCTCATCAAGTACAGCTTCAGTTTAGACTCGGTTCTGACGATGGAAAGTTATTAATATTCAGCCCTACATAAGCCATAATGTTCTAATAATAAAACCCTAATATATTTTAAAGAAAATCTTTAAAACAAACAAACAAACAAAAAAACACCTGGAACCAAATCCTGCATTGTTCCTTGTCTCATTGTCTGGTTTATAAAGACCTTGTCCTTTTTGGCTGTTGATTATAATACTGCTCGCATGCATAGTAGTGAACAGTACAGACTCTGGAGCCAGGCTGCCTGAGTTTGAATCCTGGGCTATGCCACTCACTCACTCTGTGCCCCTGGGCCTGTTAAAGAGGATAATAATACTTACCTAGTAGAATCGTTTTGAGAATTCAATAAGTTAATATTTGTCAAAGGGCTCATGAGTACCTGATGCATTGTAAATACTATATTGTATTATATTTATATCTATAAAGATATATATTTATTTGGCAGAAATCTATTTGCGTTCTCAGTATGCAAAGGCTTCCCAGTGCATAATCTCATCAAAGTTTGACTTTTCTTATATTATTCCTGTTACTGCTTTTGTGATTAGTTTTCAGATGTTTAATTATGATGTTTCTCAGTGTGGATTTCTTTGAGTTCTTCCTGTTTGGGATTCTCTCAGCTTCTTGAATGTGTAGGTTTGTCTTTCACCAAGTTTAGGAAGTTTTCAGTAATTATTTCTTTGAATATGTTTTCAGCCCTTGTCATTCTGTGCTCCTTCTGGAACTCTAATGATGTGACTGTTAGATCTTTTGTTGTTGTCTCTCAGGTGTCTCTTTCTATTGTTCTATCTTCAAGCTCACTTATTTTTTCGTCTATGTTATTCATTCTGCTATTGAGTCCTTCCAGTGGGTTTTTAATTTCAGTTATTGCGTTTTTTAAGTTCTGTGATTTCCATTTGCCTTTTTAAAATATCTTTTTTAATGAGATTTTCTATGTTTCATTTGTTTCAAAGGCATTTATAATTCCTCTATTAAATAAAAAATGAAGCATTTCTATGACAACTACTTCAAAATCCTTGTCATATATTTCTAACATTGGATTCATTTCAGTGTTGGCCTCTGTTGATTGCCTTTTCTCACTCAAGTTGTGATTTTCCTGATTCTTTGTATGATCTATGATTTTTAAAATTATGTCCTGGACGTTTGGATATTATGTTAGGAGACTTTGGATCCTATTTTATCTTCTGTTTTAGCAGGCAGTCACCCTGTTTAGATTTAGTACACAGGTCCTGACCTACTTTTGGGGATTATAGTCTCAATGATAATTTAGTTTTCAGAGCCTTTGCAGTGCTATTCTGGTCAGCTTTGTTAGCAGGATGCTGCTGAAGCTTCTGCTTAGTCCCTGCTGGTGTCACCTATGGAGATGGAAGGCACTTCCTGGGGTCCACCTGGGACCACCTGGTGGGGGATGGGAGATGCCAGGCCTGCAGAAGTAGAAACGTCTCTCTTGAGCTCAGGCTGCTTGGTGCTGGCAGCGCTCTCACTCAGTGCTTGCTTGTGCTGCCCACAAGGGCAGAAGGTGCTCCCCTGAGTCTTCCTGGCACTGCCAGATTGGGGAGTGCAAGATGCTAGACCTGTGGGGGCAGAGTGCTCCCTGTGGCTGCCCAGTGCTGTCTGGGCTCCCCCTCAGTCTTTCTGTGCTGCATGTGGGAAAGGATAGCATCTACCTGGGCTGTCTTCTGCCTCTGGGCTGGGGGCCATTGGAGAGATACCAGGCCATGGTGCTGTTCCTTGGGTCTTGAGGTCCCTAGCCAGCTGCCTTTCTCTTTCCACCTTTTGGAATCCTCTTATGCTTGTCTGTTGTATTATTTATAGGGTTTTTAGTTGTGCTTAGTGGGGAGGAGCAGGAAGTGGAGTGTATGCCATCTTGCCTGAAACTAGGCAATCCCATTACTTTTTCCAAAATGTCCTAGAACTGAGACCTTGGGATTGCAGTATGACTTCTCCTGCATATGACAATTAACTATAAGAATTACTCTACTACCCAACACTTTCTTGACAGTATCATTTTATTTGGTCCCCAAAACAGGTCTATGAGGGAGCAAAGGCTAGTACTGTCTACAGCATCCACCCATATCACAGAGGATGACACTGAGACCCAGGGAGGGGAAGGGACTTTTGTTCAGTCACACAGCCTGTAGGAGGAGGCAGCAGGGTTGGGGCTGGAGCTGGGATTTTGATTGTAGTCTGGTCCTGGCTCAGTGGGCTTATTTGGAATACCTCCCTCTTCTTCTCTACAGTTCTATAGTATTGGAGCCTTTTGAAGTGGAGGATCTGAGGATGTATTTGTCACCTGAGCTGCTCTAACAAAATACCACACAGGCTGGGTGTCTTACACAACAGAGTTATTTTCTTACAGTTGAGGCTAGAAATCCAAGATCAAGGTGCTGGCAGGGTTGATTTCCTCTGAGAACTCTCTCTTTGGCTTGCAGATGGCCATCCTCTTGCTGCCTCTTCTCATTGTCTTCCCTCTGTGCAAGGTACCCCTGGTGTCTCTCTGTGTGTCCTAATATCCTCTTCTTATAAGGACACCGGTCAGTCAGATTGGTTTAGAGCCTGCCCTAACCACCTCATTTTAACTTAATTGCCTCTTTAAAGACCTTATTTCCAAATAGAGTCACATTCTGAGGTACTGGGAGTTGGGATTTCAACATATGAATTTTGAGGGGACACAATTCAGCCCATGACAGAGGTGTATTGTGCACTTTGACAAACTCTGAACTACTGGTCACTGCATACCATCAGTGAAGGGATGCTCTGCAGAAGGAACTAGTAGGAGGGGGACATCAGTTTTAAAAGTTTTGTTACTGGGCTGGCCCTGTGGCTTGGTGGTTAAGTGCGCGCGCTGCGATGCTGGTGGCCCGGGTTCGGATCCCGGGTGCGCATCGAGGCACCACTTCTCCGTTCATCCTGAGGCCGAGTCCCACATACAGCAACTAGAAGGATGTGCAGCTATGACATACAACTATCCACTGGGGCTTTGAGGGGAAAAAATAAAATAAATAAAATCTTTAAAAAAAAAAAAAAAAAAAAGAAAAAAAAAAAAAAAAAAGTTTTGTTACTTTCTCATTTCTTTCTTTTGCTGTGAAGTGATTCAGCCTAACTTCACTTTGGTCTTGCTTGTCATCTATTCTTCCTCCCCTACCCCCTTTCCCAGTCTTGGGAGCCATAAGCTCAACATATGGCCCAGGCCCTGCTGTTAATTACATCTGTGACTTTTGCTTAGGAGCATCACCTCTGTGGGCCTGAGTTTCTTTAGTTTTAGAAAGGAAGGGGCTGAATGAACTCCATGCCCTATGCTTTCCTTCCAACTGGAAACAATTCCATGATTTTTATTGACATCTCCCATGCCAAATTTGCTGTTTTTCTTCTTGTGTTTTGGCTTGGTACCATTGCTTAACTTTATCTGCTGTTCTTTCCAAAATGTAAATGAATTCTGTGAAAAAGACATGGGTAAACATTGACAGGCACATTTTAAGTCACTAATGTAGCACTCAGATGAGGGTACAGCTTTGTTAAATTGTTCATACTGACAATAATGAACATTTATTGAGCAATTACTATATGCCGGGTATAGTTCTCCTGTAGGGTCTGGCCTGGCTAGTGCAAAGGTAGACAGGAAGGGGAGCTCCATGAGGACAGCATGGAGTTCCATGGTGTGATTTTTTGAGTGAATCAATAGAAAACTAATGTAGCAGCTGGGGAGCTGGGGTTGGGGCAAGACAGGAGCCGAGCTTGTTGCTCTGGTTGAAGCAGCAGGGGTGCCAATTGAAGTCACAGGCTGGGTTCTCCAAGTGTGTACAAACCAGGTAGGGTCTGATGGGTGTAAGATGCCCGTGAGATTTGGTGTGGGACGAGAGAGGGGTATTAACTAGATGGCAAAATGAGCTATGTTTTGAGACATCCAGGGGGACTCATTCATTCATTCACACATTCATTTATTTAGTTACCCATTTAGCAACTATTTATTTTGTCTACTATGTGCTAGGCAATAACCCCAGAGCTAAATAAAGGTTGGCAACTGGAGAGATGAGTGTAAATACAGAGACATCCTGACAAAAAGGATGAATAGTTCTGGATGAATAGAGTGTGCATGCAAGGAGGCCCAGATGACAAGGAATTGTGGCTGAGGCTGCTTCTTTCTTCATGGACCCATTTGACTCCAAATTATTCTTTGGGCACTTTCTCCAATAGGAAGAACTTTTATAAGCCATCACTTAATCCATGGTGGAATGCCCTAGCATCTGGGGCAAAACCCAGCAGCTGTGTGGCTGCGTGGTGCAGTGTACGGGGCAGGAAGTGGGTAAAAGCTCCGTATCCAGTTGACATTACAGCTGGGAATTAAGATTGGCAGAATATAATTATTGAAAGTGGCATGCCGCCAGGTTCTCAAAGCTCATACTCTGTGCCTGCCTTGCCAGCTTGAAGCTTGTTGATGGCCAGCAATTGTCAAGACCACTATTTTATTGCTCCATTCCAAAATGGGAAATTTGCAATGATTTACTAATAATGTGGGGTCACTTATAAAATTGCTTCAAATCATCAAAACTGATTACAGTCGTGTGACGCACTGTGGCGCATTACTTTGAGCGTTTCATCTAACGCGCCTAAGCTTCACACAGCAAAACTGAGCACCAAAACAAAAGCTATAAAAAGATCCGCAGAAACAGCAAAAAGGAAACACTGGAGCAAACATAAATTTGAGCCTTTGAAAACATACAGTACGCGTCTTTTGGATAGTGCATCCAATATCCCATGAGCTTGGAGGGTACAAATAAATGCCCATGTAATTACTCTTTAACTGAGTAATTACATGCTTATTCATGCCCTGTGGATTGATTAGCAATTATACTTAGAATTGCTAGGGAAGAAATGAGACCAGCTAAAGTGGCTTCTGTCAAGTGCTAACTGAACATGGTTGAAAATGATGGTTTGCAAAATGGCTCTTGGGGTGTTTCAATAACAGTGGTTTCCAGAGTTTGAAGTTTATGATAAACAGTTTACAGATGCACCAGGAAAAACTGTGCTGGCTACAGTTTGGGAGTTTTTCTCCAAGATTCTATGAAGAGTCTTGGTCTTCCTTTTTCTCAGAATAAAGTCAGATTGACATTTCTCAGAAAGAGAGTTGGGTTGTAGTTGGTGCTATGTGCAGGATTGGATTTGGACCAACCTGTGTAATTAGGGCTTTTGGAATGAGATAGAGAACCTTTCAACATGGTCGATATTAATCACCAAATGCATTTTTTGATAATTGCCAGCTATACTTTAACAATGTTCCTCTCCCCTCTAAGAATGGTTACTTAATAACATTTGGTAGTAAACTTCTGCTCTAGTTTAAATTACTGTTGGCAAGTGAGTGCTCTGTAAAGCACTGGCAATGGATTGTAGTGGTGGCTGGGTCCCTCGTTTACTAACATAGGATTTTTGAGTTTAGCCATCAGTTAGAGTTTGGCAAGGGTCAGACTCCAACTCAGATGGGTCAAAAGATTTTAAGGAAAGGGCTACTTACAAACATGGGCTCAGGGTACCGTGATCACCGAGAGGTATTTGTGTACCCAGAGGCTAGTAACAATGGGAAATTATTACCACTGTTAGTTCTGAAGGCACAAGGGGAGGAATTAGCATTACAGGAAGCCGGTGAGACCAAGAGCTGTGGAAGAGGGGTCTCCTGATAGGAGCTAGAGTCACAGAAGAATACAGTCATTGCCAGAAAACGTAGCTCAGAGGAAGAAGAGAGTGGAAAGAAATACCTCAACTTCTCTCCTCCTGACCTCTGCTCTCCTGTTAGTGGTCCTGTCCAACCAGAAGCCTACCAGTGAGGGAGCTCTAGTAATGCATTCCTCCTCTTTAGGAGGAAGCTCAGGGCGTAGAGCACAGCAGAGAAGGCAGGAGGATAATCCAGAGTTGGGGTGGAGGCAAACAGAAGAATCAGTGCAGATTGTAATAATAATGGCTGCCATCTATTGGGTCCTTGCTATATGCCAAGTGCTGTGCAAAGTGCTCTACACACATAATCCTCATAGTGACCCTAGACCCTCGTAGTGCTCTACAAACATAATCCTCAGTGACTCTAGACCCTCATAGTGCTCTACATACGTAATCCTCATAGTGACCCTAGACCCTCATAGTGATCCACACACATAATCCTCAGAGTGACCCTAGACCCCCATAGTGCTCTACGCACATAATCCTCAGAGCGACCCTAGACCCCCATAGTGCTCTCCATACATAATCCTCATAGTGACCTAAGTCTTAGAGTAGTTTACAGCATCACTGAGGCATATGTACACAGGCTTGGGAACATAAAGCTAAAAATACCAGCTCTGCTGTTGACTACCAAAAAAGACTCCCCCCTTTTATTGATGAGGAAACTAAGCTTCAGCGTGATTAAATTACTCCCTCAAGATATGCAGCCAGTAAGCAGCAGAGCTGGTATTGAAACCCCAGCCTTATGTTCCTGAACCTGCGTGTGGACGCCTCAGTTATGCTATAACTACTCTAAGCCTCGGTTTTCAAGTTGTAAAGTAAGGGTAATATTCCTACTTCAAGGTCATTGCAAGGGAAACCATGTAAAATGTTGAGCACAGTGCCAGGCACACAGAAAGTGCTCAACAGTGATTCATTCCCTCCCAATCCCCATTCAGTTGTCTTCTTTCGACATCAAAATGGGGGAAAAAAAGTGTGATCTGCAGCCCCATGTGGCCAGGATGCTTTCCTCCCCGGTGGAGGTGGAGTGCTTTAAAAAGTCTTTGCCCCTGGTTCCTTCATGGATTCTAATCAAGACATCAGTTTAGATCTAGCGATGTGTTGGGCGAAGCGACTAAATAGAAATTCAGCACAGGAAGCAAAGGTACTTAATAAGAGCCAGTGACAATAGATAGCTTTACAAGTTGTTTATTCAACATTGCAATTTTCATGTCATAAGAAAGGTGAAACTGCAATAAATTCTTAACCAAAGAAAGGAGATTTGTGTCCAAGATAATTGAATAAATTAAGACCTGAGGAAGAAGGCAGCCCCACGCTTTTTGACTTTCTCGTGTCTTAGAAACACGTGTCGACTTGGAGAAGCAATGTCTTAGATCTCTTGTCCCTTTTCCTCCTTCCTCCCAAGATTTTTGAGTAAGAGTGTTGTTAATTGTTTTCACTGTTTGAGCATCTACAGTGTTAGAGTTTAGTGGATAATTCGAACTCACCATAAAGATGTTATTCTGGTTTTATATGAAAAAAATCTCTGTCTTTCTATTGGCTTCTTGTCTGCCAACTGTCAACTGACTCAATGATAATTTAAGCTTGTTTGTTTTAGTGGGATCTTTTTCCACGATCTCAACCCTCTAGGTACTTTCTTTCTTAACACCTAGCATGGATGAAGTCAGGTTACACAATTTAGTGTTTACGATCTCTGTAGGCGCTAGCAGATTTTCATGCATGAACTTCCACCTCCCAACCATTTTGTAAACTCTTTCACGTCAGGGTCAGTGGTTATAGAATTACGTATAACCCTCTACTGCCTAACTCAATGCCAGTCCCAGTCAGTAAGTAGGTGCTAACTGAGGTTTACTGTGTGCTGTACTTATTTCTGTCCCTTGCAAGGAAACCGATTCAAATTAACTTCTAGTTACCCCTCCCTCCATCTGCCCCGAGCCATTAATCCTTATTAGAAAATCTCTTTTGGTCCTTTTCTCAAATGTAACAGATAACTCCCAAAATTATAGGGAATCCAGAAGAAATAAACAAGCAATAGTGTAATCGGGAGAAAAGGATCCTCATCATAACTGCATCAAAACTAAGAAAAAACTCAACAAGGTATGGGCAGAACTTATATGAAGAACACTGCAATTCTTTCCTGAGAGAAGCTCTGAATAAATCGGGAAATATTCCATGTTTCTGAATGGGAAGACTTCAGATTTTAAGATGGAAATCATTTTATCACTAAATAAATGTGTAAGTACGTAACAAAGAAAGAAACAAGCAAATATATGTTGAGCAATATAACTTAGTGATTCAGCATAACATTTGGTCTCAAACATCTGTAAAATGGGTTTCACACCTTTTTTTCTTTCTTTTTAGTTTTTTTTTACAAGTTTTATTGTGAGGATTAAGCAAGATAATATCTGTAAAATGCTTAGTAGGGTATCTGGCATATAGTAATTGATCAGTCAATGTAGGCAGTTATTCTTGTTTTGTTTTCATTATTACCCTTGCTGTATACCTAGAGATTAATAGTGTTTATCTCTGTGTGAGCATCTGGCTTGTTTTTTTTCTTATTTGTATTTTCTAATTTTTCTAAAGCATTGCTTTTATAGTAAGAAGTTAACAAAAGTTGCTTTTAATCAGAAGGGAAAAGGAGACCTCAAAGACACCATAAGCAAGATGTTCTTTTAAAGGGCTGAACTTAACTGGGGAGTTGACCTGGTGATGGGCCCTGGTCACAGTGGACCTGTCTTTCTAGAAGTCCCTTGATGTGTTCATGTCAGCTTGTGGCTTGTCTTGGTTCTCAAATTATTCCTGCTGACCTCTCATCTAGCCAGCTCCTGACCCATATGTGTGGGTCTTGACTGGAGCAAAAATGGCGGGAACTTAGATGTCAAACTCGGATGTGAAGGAGCTGAAAATCCTAGGCGGATACATTGGGCATCTGGAACCCTCATGTTGGTTTGCTGCCCTCCTGTGCCCATTTCATTTCTGTCAGCCATCTTCTCCCTTAGGACCCATTGAAAGTAGCCATGTTTTCTCCTCTTTCTTTTGTCTCCACTGAAGCCTTCTCTAGATTCTTTGACCAGAGAATTTTAAGGTTGCTTTGTTTTAATTCTAATTCTCTACCTCCTCTATCTTTCCTCTGACTCTCTCTTGCCCAGCCCCACGCCCTCTCCAGCCCTTTGGAAATAGCAGTTGAAGCAGAAGTGAGTCACTTCTCTTTGAATGGAAAAATGTGGCCCGTAAACCTATCCATTGCAGGATTTATTTTCTGTCTGAACAGCTGACATATATCAAACTGGAAATCTTTGGTTTTCAACTGTGGCAAATAGCACCAAAAGACTCACTTTTCTGTGTCGACTCTTGGGGGTTGTTGAAGCGTACCGGCTGAGGTGAACTTGCTTTGCAAGATGTTTGCACTTAGGTACTTCCAAGGTAGAGAGATTTTAGGAGTAGCAACTCTTCTGAAATATTATCTAAGCTTCTCTAGTTAGAATTGGTTTGCTTCCACTAAAAGACCTGAGAGGTTGGTGGGAATAAGATTTCTCTTCATTTTGTGCTATTTTGATGAAAAGGTGCTGGAAGGTCTTTGAACATTTAGAAGCCAGAGTTTGATTTTTAGTTATGAAACTCTGGGTGCTATAGACAGGCAGTATATCAGAAATTTTCTTTTGACATTTCCTCCAGATATTATGGAGATCGCTGGCTATAAATTTTATCAAATAAAATACGAGTTTTATCTTTTGAAATTTGATCTGTTAGGATCATCTTTGGCTTAAGGATCATCATCATCCCAACCTAAGACAGGATTTGCTTTTGCAAATATCCACTTTCTTCTATCCACATATTCGTTAACTCCATTTATTGATAAGAGCATGAAGAAAGAAAATGGTTTCTGGAGATATTTTTATTGGTATTGGTTCTTGCCTGGCTTTGGGCAAAATGATATACATGTTTATATAGTTATGTATGTATATTCATGTGCATGTATTTTATGCAGCATATAAGCATACATATAGATGTATATGTAGATGTGTCTATGTATGGGGAATAGGAAAATTCTGGCAGACCCCGGCATGATCCAGTTTGGAACAATAGATGGACAACTGGCAGGGCTAATTTGTCACTCTAATTGACCAGACTCTCTACCTATGATTTTGTACAGTACAAATCCCTCGTCCCATTTTGCCCCAGTGTTCTTGTCTGTCAAATGGGATTATTTGCTATTTTCCCCAGAAGAATGGAGTAGGGATAAGTCAGAGTGTTTTTACCATACACTCTGAGACCACATATAAAACAAATATGAAATATGCATTTAGAGTTACTTTATTCCTTTTAAAGAGAAATTTCTATATTGTACTTTATAAAATTTACCAGATATATACAAAGTAACTTTATTCATATACTCTGAACTCAATTATATATGTATGTATATAGAGTCATGCATCTCATAACGATGTTTTAGTCAACAATGGACCACATATACGATGGTGGTCCCATAAGATTAGTACCATATAGCCTAGGAGTGTAGTAGGCTATAACATCTAGGTTTGTGTAAGTACACTCTATGATGTTTGCACAATGATAAAATCACCTAATGATGCATTTCTCAGAACATAACCCCGTCGTTAAGTGACGCATGACTGTGTGTGTGTATACTGTATATACTATATGATACATATGAAATATCATATCTATAGGCTATAGATAAAAGTGATCTAATAGTAGTGAGGAGTTTTGGATGCATTTTGTTTTCTACTGGAAGGCTTTTCTTTTTTCTCCATATGCTGACAGTGTAAACTCAGCTAGATTGATTGTAGATCATTCATCTTTTAATTTAATTAATTCTTTGCTTCTCTAGGCAAAGCCGTTTATGCTTATCAAATAGAAAGTGACACTTTCTTTACCATTTCTTAAGAGGATGGCAGACAGAGAGTGTCAATTTGTTAGACAAAATTGAAAAAGAAGATGATAAAATTGAACATACAGATCTTGTTGCTGGGAAATATGTGAAAAGGAGGAGCTCAGGAGAGTAGAAATTGTATGACTGACAAGGATCCTAGAGAGATAAAGGAACAATCCAGAATTTGCTGCATTTTGATCAATATACCTGATAAGATTTTGGAAAATTATGTAATCACTCCTATGTTTTAATTTGACACGTAGAGTTTATTTTATTTACTTTTTCTTTTGAAATAATTGCAGACTCATGGAGAATTGCAAGAATAGTACAAACAACTCCCATATACCCTTCACCCAGATTCATGAATTGTTAATAATTTGCCAGTTTTGCTTTATCATTCATTATCTGTCTATCTATCTATCTATCTATCTATCTATCTATCTATCTATCTATCAGCTATCTCTTTTATCTAGCTTTTTCCTGGAACCATTTGAGAATAAGTACTCTCTTACCCTTACATACTTCAGTGTGTATTTCCTAAGAACAATGACGTTTTCTACCATAATCATAGTACAATTGTCAAAATCAAGAAGTTTAATTGATAAAATACTATTGTCTAATTTACAGTTTTGTATTCAAATTTCAGCACTTGTCTTTGTGCATAACGTTTTTCCTCCAGTTCAGGATCACCTACTGTATGAATCCAAAACAGTTCCTCCACCTTCCTTTACTTTCATGACCTGGACATTTTGAAGAGTCAACATTAGTTATTTTGTAGAATATTCCTCCTTTTGGGTTTGTCAGAAATCTCCTCATGATTAGATTAAGGTTATCTATCTTTCGTGGGAATATCCCAGAAATGATGTGTCCTCACTGTGGCACATCAGGAGGCATAGGACACCAGTTGTCCCATTATTGGTCTGTTAACTTTGTTCACTTGGTTAAGGTAGTATCCTCCAGAGTTTTCCACAGTAAAGTTACTATTTTAATTTTAGCAAGTTGAAAATCATGTTGTTTCTGGTGTCTTATAAATATCGATAATTTAAAATGAAACTTTCATCACTTCTTAAAGTATATGCAAGAGAATATTTGATATGATACCTAATATCATCTTTAAAAAAAATTATAGGAACAAGTTCTTCTTTAACAGTTGGAAACTCTATTTTCATTCCACTTCTCCTAGATAATCTCATCCTATGTCTGAACATCTCTTATTGATCACCCTCTCATGGTGTTCTGAAAAATACAAATATTGACAGAAGTGTATTTATTTTCAATTTCCTGTGACCGTAAATCCTTAAGTGTTAAATTGTTTTCCTCTGGATTGGGTTATCTTTATAATTATTGTTAGTATAAAATTGATCAGAACTATGTGAATGAATTATAAATTTTTATAAATAATTGTTACACATAAATAGTAAAGCTAGCAATATATCTCTTAATAAAATAGATGGAGGTGGTTATGGTGCCTTGACTAAACTAGGCACTGGGGACTCCTATCTTGTCTTTTTGTTGTCACTCTGGTTTTACATAGGGAAAGGGGTGGTAGGAAGGAGAACTGGCAGGAAGCCTTGGCTTCAGGAAGATTAGTTCTGGGAAAAACTACACATAGAAGTTGAGGATGTGGAAATTAATTTCCCAGGGAAATACCTCTCTGCTAGTTAACCCAATCCAAAGACTTTTCTAGAATTCAAAAATCCATGGAGTCATCTAATACTTAAAAGAGAACAAATATGCCCAAATTATTCTCAGGTCATAAACTTGTACATAGTTTTATGAAATATGTCTGGGTGCACTATGATATATAGTAAGTTATTTTGTGGGTTTCTTGAAACTGCAGAAAGATCGTAAACCAGAACATTTATTGAATAACTACTATCTGCCAGGGACTATGATAGGCACTTTTTTGATATGCTTAATATATGAAGAGTGGGAGTTACAACACAGACAAATCAGGGCTGGATGTTCAGATTGCAAAAGGGAACTTTGCAAAGAATTAGTCACAGGGTTTCTGTAAATAATGAGTACTCTCTACTGCATGTTTAAATTGCTCAATTTACAAAAAAAAAAAAAATCAGTTTACAGAGAGTTCCTTAGGAATATTTTGACCATATATGTCAGATGCACCTCTATGCCTCAAGCAAGTGTTTACAAAAGCTAAAACATGTCTAAAAATGATTATAATTCTTAAAGGAAGCAATTATAGATGTTGTTAGAGGCTTGTTAAGGTAAGTTGATGAGACCTAGGAAAATGCATGAACCTGAATGGGGAAACTGAGGTCAAGCTTGTCATGTCTGTGTCACTTCATTTGGCTCTAGGATGAATGCAAGGTAATTTGCCCTGCAGATACTTGGATAAGAACACATTGTTTGTACAACATTAGTTTTAAAACAATTTGTAAACCATAAAAGGCATTTCACTTAAGGCAGTGTATTCAAGGTTTTGTTTTTATTTTTATTTATTTTTATTTTTTTATTTTTGCCCCCAAAGCCCCAGTAGATAGTTGTATGTCATAGCTGCACATCCTTCTAGTTGCTGTATGTGGGACGCGGCCTCAGCATGGCCAGAGAAGCGGTATGTCGGTACGCGCCCGGGATCCGAACCCCAGGCCGCCAGCAGCGGAGCGCGCGCACTTAACCGCTAAGCCACGGGGCTGGCCCAGTGTATTCAAGGTTTAGAACACAGTGAGTGGAAATCCAACAACTCGCTGACATATTCAGCATTGCGTGTGGGTGAAACTGGAGATCTGTGGCTGGAAACAGTGCTTTTAATAAAATGCAGTTGATTTTCAGAGTCATTTAGCATTTGGATGGCAACTTGTTAAAAAATATAAAGCGCATCAGGTCCCGGTTGTTGCTCAGTGTCTTGATGGGGAAGATGTTTTCTCCCTGCCCTGTCCTCAACCCCACCTCCGCCAGCGGTAACCAAAGCCATGCCTGAGAAGCGAACTGCTGAGAAAACGCATTTTTGCTGAGGCTCTCAGGAAGGGAACACCGGTGTGTATAATGCTGCATGAAAACTGTGCTGATGTGGCCAATGTTTCCCATTTTAAAAAAATGACAGCGCCAATAGGAAAAGGAAGAATTTTCTTGTTATGTCTTACAGAGAACCAATCTTAATTTGCCAGTGATGGCACAGTTCCCAAGGCTGAGTCACTTCCTATTGTCCTCTTGCTCTCCATCTTGACTGTGAGAACCCAGTGCATCAGTGGGGGTTAGGTGGTTTGTTCTGCCCACAGGGGATGGGATACGCAGATTCTGCTGGGGTGTCATCTGCAGCTGTTTTCAAGGACCGCATAGAAAGATACTTTTGAAAGACAGAATTAGGTGATGTCAGGGTTGCAGGAAAAGGTTTATATTTGTGCCTGATAGCCACAAGCTAGCTAATATCCACAGTAGAAGAACAAATGGAGACTGACACATTATCCTTATGCTTGAAATGCCAGATATTGGGTTGCATAAACCTTCTTTATGGCTATATCAGAGGGGTTAACTGACCTGGCTGTCTAGTATGAAATGTAAGACTGGGGAAAATCGTATGTATTTCAAGACTTCTATTTTAATAGCACTATGGTTTTAATACGGAGCAATTGTTTTTGCCTCTTTAAAAAGGAGAATTAATGAATTTTCCAATTTTTATTCTTTAGTGCACATATCGGCCAATTTTGCCAAGGCACTGGCATATATTTAGATTATGATCTCTTTGTGGAGAAATTAGGTATGTTTATTAGGAAGAATATTTGTACTCCAGGAGAGAAATCTCTTCTGCATAGTTGGACATGACATTTTGCAAAAGGGTGGTAGAGACCTGCACAAATACGAATTAGTTCCGTTGTTTATCTGCCCGTGATTTTGGCCAATTGGTGTTCAATTTTCTGTGGATAGTTTGAAAGGCTCTTACCGTTGTGATAAAGGTTAGGAATTTTGGTTTGGTTGTTGAGTCTTTGATTCTTGGAAAACAAGTGAGTTAGATTTTGGTTCAAATTTTGCTTGATTAACTCGCTCTGAATTTTCTTTTCCCTTGGTGGCTACAGGTGACATGGATAGGTAGGTTAAACAGAAGCGAATTTCAGGACAGTGTTCCCCAGAGGGCGAATTGAGGTGACTCACAAGTTGACACTGTGGTGAGAGAGAGAGAAACTTATTAATTACAAATAACTTCAATGCAAACCCCAATCAACAAATTTTCACTTCTTTTGTCTCCATCTGCCGAGAGATTTAAACAGCATAGTCTCCCTGACAAGAAAGTTCACACACACATGTGGAAGCTCATTTTATTTGTAAATCTGTTATTGAGCACATTCTGAACATATATTAAACTCTATGTTTTAAATATTAAAACATTACAAATGTAAATATTTAAAGTTTAAAAATCTTGCATACTTGATGACTTACTCTCAAGGTCAGATTGATCATCTTTACCTCTGAGCTGGCAAAGTACAAGCATAGACAGGGAATGTTTGAACTAATTCACATGAGGACACTTCCTGAAGCCCTCAAGCTCATATCTCTAAAAGTAGGAAGAAGAGTTTTCTCCTACCATGAGCAGGCCTCTTCTGTTTGTTTGCTTGTGGGCACTTCCATATATATGTGAATTGCAGTATTTAAAAAAAAAAACAAACCAGAATCCTCTTAATAATGATTAAAGAAATAGATCAGTCAGAAGGGGCTCGCTCCATTATTATGAACTATCTGACTGGATGTCCAGTCAGAAAAAAAAAAAAAAAAAAAAGTCAGACACTTGTGGTCACATTCAGTGCCAGGACAGAGGGCTCTGTGAGTTCCCACCACAGTTCTTCAACGTGGGCACTGTTATTAATCCCATTTTACTGGTGAGGAAACTGAACCTCAGAGAAGGTAAGTGACTGAGTGGAGGGCATTCAGCTCAAATCAGGTGCATGTGTCGCAAAATCTCTTAGTATAGGCTGTGTTGCCTCCAAAGGAAGGCAGTGCAGACAGAAGAGGAACTCGACAGTAAACTTCTGACACCAGAGTGACATGGAGCCAGGCAAGCGGGAATTTCTTGAATCTCTTGCCTGTTACATGGTAAATTAGTATATTCCTTCAGTGACCACAGGAAAGTCACTTAATCTCTTGGGGCCCCAGTTTCCTTACTTTTAAAATGAGACAATTGGACAGGATGCTATATGGACCTCATCATATTCTTTAAGTGCCCAAATATGTACATCCATAAGTTAAATGTCCAATCTGAAGTACTGCTGTTGCTTATTGGGAGTGGGGGATTTTTTAATTTTAAGACAATCAATATACTTCATACCGACTCACCCCATTTTGGCCGCAAGGAAATTCATGTCTTTGAACCTACTCTTTGGAAATCGCCCACTGAAGACTCAATTTTTTGACTTCTCTGTGAGACTAGCTCATATTTAACTGATGGTTTCAGCATTTTGCTTTGATTTAAGGGTGAAGAGCTTTACCAGGGAGGGCAGAACTTTAACGCTATTTCCTTAACTGCCAGAATAAGGAGGAGGAAAACACTCACACTGGGTGTTCATGGGTGTTCTGTTTCAGCGGGAAGGATTTAATGAAATGGGCATAGTAGATATCAGTTTGATAAGTCATGCAAATTTATATGACAAATGAGCAGCCATATCAAATTGTATATAACATAACCCAAATTGGGGCCAGAAAGATTGTCAAGATAAACTGTCCCACATCAGATCACATTGTGGCTGCTTCCAGATGTGCTTCTTATCTGTTATGTAAATAAGATTCCTTAGTCCCAGAACCATTGCCAGGTCTGTTGGGCTGTGATTCAAAGTGTGCAGAAAGATATGCATGAAACTGTTTGAGACTGAGTGAAAAGTTCTCTCTTCACATTTTGAGACGAGAGAATGAAATGTCAAAGCAGAGGTCAAATGTGTTGTTATCCTTTAACAAAGGAGGAAACTGAGGCTTGGTGAAAGTAAATAATTTGTCTGGGTTTATCCAAAAATCAACATTCAAACTTACTTCTATACACTACACTACAGCTCTGTTCTAATCACTTCCGTCAGGTAGTAGTAGATTGGTATGATAAGCCAAGCTGCTACAGATAAATGGAGAAAAGAATACATAGATAACTATTTCAGTAAGCCAGAGGGACAGATTTTTGGCAATCTTCACAGTACATAAAAGCCGGGAATAGATCATAGAATCTGTATAACTGTTAGTTATAGAGTAATAGACCTATTAAAAGACACATCAAAATGAAAAGCTGTATAATAGAGAGAAAATTAAAATAGCAAATTGGATAAGTTAAGGTAACACTAGCTCACATAACAAACACCAGACACTCAGTGACTTAGCATTACTGAAATTGACTTCTTGCTCTCATGTTCATGGCCCAGTAGGTGACCAGCCTTCCAAACGTGATTTGGATATTCAGGCTCTTTCTATTTTGTGTCACAGCCTGTGAAACCTCCGCAGCCTTTGAAACCTCTGCGTTCAGCCAGAGAATGGGGAAAAAGAGTGAAGAAGGGACAGTTGCTCCTTGAGGTTCTTGGTCCTGAAGTGACACATATCACTTCGACTAAGAACTGGTGCCATGGCCTCACCTAGGAGCAAGGGGGTTGGGACATGTAGCCCCTGGCTGTGCAAGCACTTCCTGGCAACAACTCTACCCTATGGAAGAGGGAGCATGAGTCTTTGGGAGATCGTTAGCCTCTTGGCTACACAAATAGGACCTTCTTTAGCCTTCTAGGCCTCACAGGAATAAGTTTTGCTTACTTATCATAGCAGAGGATTGAATTGGAGGACATATTTGGGGCAGTGCTTAACTTCCAATGGCAAAGTTTCAAATCATCACAGTTTAAAATATTCGCATCAAAACATTGTACACCAAGGTACTAAGATATCCTATTTCTTTAGTTCTATTCCTCCTGTTTTGTTGTTGATTTTTCTCTTTTTTTTTTTTGCTTAACATTTTACAAACAAAAAGAGAACAAGACTTATTGCCTTATTTTTTTCCTTTTTCTTTTCTATTTATTTTTTCATGTAAGAGACCATGAAATGGTCTCTGAGTTGTAGCTCTCAAAACACAAACACTTGTCAAGAGCCTTTTTAAGGGCATCATCTGAGACAGTTTCTACTGCTGTGCTGATGTGTCAAAATGTGTTTCTCTTAGCACCGAACTCCGGGATGAATAGATATTTTCTCTAGAGAGACTGGTTTGAAATGAAAACAAAATCTGAGTTTATAGAGGATATCCAGCACACAGAGTCTTCCTAGTGAAGGTGTTCTTATACTGAGCCATCAGGTACCCTGATTGTTATCAATTTCCAGTTTGGTTCCTGTAATTTCAGTAATTTTGCTGAGGATCTATCCAAATCAAACTACATAGTGGGGCAAATTATTTCACGTTTACTTGGAGACTAAAGAATCAAACCCTCCCTCTTCTCTCCCAAGATTCCCCCTCTGCCTTCAGAATGGAGTGTGGGTTCTCTTAGCTGTGGAAATAGGATGTAAATGGTGGAGTCCAGTAAGCTTAGTTATGGGTGGAACCTGCTGTGGTTACTAATTGAATCAGCATAGCTGCAAACCTGTGTGCTTATAGGTCCAAAGAGATTCAGGCAGATTGGTCAAAGATACAATTAGTAAACATTCAGTTAATTGTGAAATAACTTTAATCTCTTATTTTAAATGGCTGCCAATTAGTGCCAGCTCTTTGGCAGTAACAGTGGGCGTGCATATTTATTATCAATCCAACAGCATGATATTTTTTGAATACCTACTATATGAAAAACATGCAGGGCAGTATAGGAAATATTAAGAATAATGAATATAATCTCCAAAATCGAGGTACTTAGATGCTCATCCATGTTTCTAGATAGATGCATGTAAAAAATTTAATAATACTAGTTGTAGTGTATGATTAAGGGCCACGAGAGTGAAACAAACTGAGTCCCTAGAGGAGTTTGGAGGAGGGAGGGAACTTGGCTGGCTGGGATTGTCATGTTGAGGGAGATACCATAGAGAATAGTATTATCCCTTGAATTTGAACTAATATAAATAATTTATGTTTATTTAACTTTTTAATTGATTTCATTATTTCTTGATTTTTCTCAAAGTGCATTCACATACAGCATCTCCTTTCTGTTTTTTTCAACTCTGTGGAACATGAAAAGCAGGTATTATTAGTTCATTTTCCAGATGTGGAACTTAAAGCACAGAGAGGCATAGCAGTAGCCTCCCTGGGAGATACACAGAGTATGAAAGCCCAGACTAAAAGTGAAGTAGTACTTTTTCCATGAGACCTCTCTAGTTCCCTAATACAGGTACATTCTTATACCTAAGTTGAGTAGGAAATTTATGCTTGGGTAAGTAGGAAAAGATGGTAGATAAAACTTGAGTGTTGGAAATAGAGAGATTAGAATATTAACTCTGCCATTTACTTGTTGTATGATCCTGGGGGAGTTACTTAACGTCTCTGAGGCTCAGTTCGCCCTTCTGTAAATACATGGATTTGTTGAGAGGATTTATGAAACAACATAAGGAAAACACATAGCACTGTGCCTAGCACATAGTAAGCACTCACTAACTAGTACCTATTATTTTATTTTAATATTCCAAATTGTTTTTGGATTTTGTAACAGTGTTGGGGCAAGTGGGACTGTGAAGTGGGTATTTCCTTGTGGAAGACCAGATGGAGAGTAAGAGTTGAAACCCGAACCAGCCTTTCCATGGAAGGCAAAGGGAGAGAGGCCAAGATTCTGCTCCAAGTGGGTGCAGACAGTCCAGCTCTCTCACACACATGGGTTAGGCTGAGGTGGCTTTGAAGACCAAGAGGCGATTTAGCTGCCCTTGGGATCAGGTGTTGGGTCAAGCAAAACAAAAACTATTCACCATGGAGAAGACTCACGATAAAGTAAAGGATAATGGAAGGCCCTGCCACTGTGTGGGTAATTAAGAGGGGGAAACCTCAGCCTGCTGAGTGATGCCCACAGCTGGGAAGGTAACCTGAGAATTGTACAGTAGCAAGTGAAGTAACTGTTAGTTTCACCATTTCTCTTTTGAGTCATTGTTCAGACCTACTTGGCTACCAACACCTGCTGATAGCAAAAAGATAGAGAAAGAGAGTGAACTTGAGGAGGGGACACCACTCCACTGAGGGCTGAGACAGGAGCTGGGGTTGACCTACCTTGCATGCCTCAATAGGTGTGCAACATACTCTTCTCTGGTTCTATTCTCGGACAATTTCTGGGTTAGATGGTCCTTATTTTAATAGGAATGATAGCTAAACTCCAGGAGGTTACCTTGCAATCAGTGTACTCTGTACCTTGGTGAAGATACTGACGTTTATATCCTTCTCTAATACTATTTCAAGTTTAAATCTTATCATTCTGATTTAATATGTAGAATTTACACTAGATTAGATTCTCTGGGTAATGTCCACTGTGGATTGATCTTGTGTGGTGTCACATGTAATTTGTTACTAATAATAAAACAATAAAGTTTGTGAATGATTCACTTAAGTTAAAGAGTGCACTCAAAGCTATTCCTAAAACTCTTACTTTCCTTAAATATGCTTTTCATGAGTGATAGGGGAAAGGAGTGGAGTGATAACAAGAACATAGACATATGTGTGTGCATACTTAAACTCACACTCACACATACTGAAAATCTCTGCCAGAGAGATCCCTCATCTCATATGTGATTATCAATTGTGGCAACAACTATTTATCCATTCTATTCTACTCTGCATCATTTTGAGGGTGTTATGGAAATTGGGGTGAACTATGAGAGTGTGTTTCAGTTTATCAAAATCGGGATGGGCTACAGGAGTTTCACATGATTTATATTGATTAATGATCAACCCTTAATAAGACCTCTGTTTTTTATGTCAACACTGTCGAATCCCTTGGGAGTAGAGCTTGCCTCTTCTTTATCTTTGCGTGTAGTACTGCTTGATCACAGTGCCAGTCAGAAACAGAGATTTATACATATTTAAATGGGAGTTTCAATTTTTTAACTTGTGGAGGGATAGCTTGAGGACTAGGTTAGTTAACTGTTACCAAAATAAAGCAAGCGAAACGGCCAGGAAACATTGTCTGCTTAAGCATATAACTTTCCTTTATTAAGTGAAAATAGAAAGATGTATACTTTTTTTTTATGTGGGAGCTGAGAAATTATACTTTCAAGCATAGGAAGCCTCCAGACTTTGGTGGAGCAGGTCTTTGAAGAAGCAGGAGAGTCAAACACCAGTTCATCAGGAAAAAAGAAAACCTGCTTAGAAAGTAAATTAGCAACTGTTTGTGATAACAGTCGGCTGTTTTGGGGGAGCTCCATATGCTGAAGTATATAGTTCATTTATCAGGCATCTTTGGGGAATGTAGTGCTCCACAAAATTTTCCAGATTTTAAGTCAGATTTTAGTTCCCTTTTAGTCAAATTAAGAGATGAAAATGCTTTATTTTGGGTGAAAATTTTTGTAAAATGTCACATGCTCTCACTCCAGAGGACAGTGAACCCAATTCAACTTCTTTATGCATATTAATTACCTAGCTTCTTCTATTCTAGATTGTGATATACCATTACTGAATTTCATTAAAAAAGAAACATTATTATGTTAAAGGAACACATCAGTTCTAAGATTGAGTTCAATTTTAGAAACATTAAAAAGTGAAAACATACATCTCAAAATACAGGAAAAGTGGTAGTAATGATTTTTAGACCAAACTGGATGGGGCTGTTGTGTATGGTTCATCAGTTTAGAAGCCCCCAGACTTCATTGCGTGTGAAGCAATTTTGTCTGCTCATTGGAGGTTTTCTCGTGTCCCATATAACCTCCCACTGGAGACAGCATGTTGCCCTGGCCCACCCCTTAAAGTTTTCCATTTCTAATATGTTGGGAGTGGTAAACCAGTTTGTTACACAAAGTTAGGGCTATCTGTCAAATTAGGGATTTTCCAGCAAACTGTACAAATTTGGGTGCATCGACTTCGAGGGGCTCTCTTTTTCTTTGCTCCAGTTTGAGGCTTGTCACAGATCTTGGTGGCCAGATTTGTGATTGCTATTAAACTGTGATCTGTAAAAAATATCCCTCACCTAGATGATCAGAAAAGAGTACTAGGTGTTAGGATGATAATTAAAAAAAAGCAACACAAAACATAAAAATCTCCCCCCGCCAAACACCTACCCCCTTCCCCCAAAAAGCAAGACTGAAACGTCAAGGTCAGAGGCAAGCAAGGAAAGAAAGTTCAGAGAAAGACAAAGGTCTGGAGAAGATGTCAAGGAGTTGTAATTTGGAATACCACTTTATTTATTTTATGCTTCAAATCACAAGAGTACTGATCGATTCACAATCTTAATGGAGCTAAGTGACTGTAAAAGAGTGAGTCATTTCCAAATGGTATTAATATAATAGAATTCAACTTTCCCATTAAATAATTAACTGTTTTTAAACTTCAGATGATGTTTTCTTCAGCCAGTATCTAAACTGTTGTCTTAAAGGGAAACCAAACGATACCTGTGCAGTTTATCATTTACAGCTCCTCTTCCTGGTTGCCAATCAGCTAAGATATCTACGTTTGCTGAATTAGAGAGTTCCTATTAGTCAGGACCAAAGTACACGTAACTGTATTGATAAGGGAGGAACTCTCAAATGAGTCACTGAAACTGGCATCGCTAGAGAAATTGGAATGTATTTTTACTTGAGTGTTTGAAAAGATGTCAAGTTGTTGCTTGGTGAATTGTGTTGTCAAAATATCCCAAAGAGAAGTCATGGTTGAGGACTAGCAATGTTTCAGGTGCTGCACAAGTGGACAGGAGGGCCTCATGGCTGATCTGCTTAGTATTGGGTTTAGGCTCTCAATCTTTGACATGATCCTAAAAATAGAGGTAAATCCCTTAACCTCATCTGTCGTATTTTACCACTATCACCTGTGCATCTCAACTCCGTTTTCTTTAGACTGGTAATATAGCTGGAGTGGACTTTCCCAGGTAAGTATACCTAGTATCTGGACTTGACCTCTCCTTAAGGATGTATGTTGAACTGATGCATTGTATTTTGTCCCCGCAACTACATTTTAAGCTCCTTGAGGTACTTACTACTGTGTGTCTCCTACAATGATTTGATTGCAGTAGATGTTCAATCAGTATTTTGAGTGAAGGCTAAATTAATTTTCTAAAACCTACTTCAATATTTACCGTTGGTGACCCTGCATTCGTGAAGACCACCGACACAGCTCAGTAAAACGATACTTGGAGTTTTTCGCTTGGCAGTGGTAAATGACTGGGGGCTTCCCCTATGGTGAATGGAGCACTGTGAAGGCCTAGCTGAGTTTGGGAGGGTGCAGTGATGCCTTTGGAAGTGAAAAATACCCAGCCTAACTTGATCTCGAAGGCCTGCCAGTTGTTAAAGATTAATTTTTTTTTTAATGGAAGTAAATCATGCTTCTCATTCAAGTATAACATGAACATATGTTGTCACGGTTAATTTTATGTGTCAACTTGGCTACGCCATGCGACGCAGACATAGACTTTGAGTAAAGCAGATTACCCTTTACACTGTGGGTGGGCCTCGTCTAGTCACTTGACCCAATCAGTTGAAGGCCTTAATAGAAAAAATAGTGACTTCCCTGGAGGAAGAGGGAATTCTGCCAGCCGATTGCCTTTGGCCTCCTGCTACATTAACTCTTCCCTAGGTCTCCAGCCTGTTGCCTACCCTGCAGATTTTGGACTTGCCAGAGTCCACAATCATGTAAGCCAATTCCTTAAAACCAATCTCTCTCTCTCTCTCTCTCTCTATATATATATTTATAATATATATCTATTTATAATTATATATGTATGTATGCATTTTCTATTGGTTCTGTTTCTCTGGAGGACTACAATACACGTGGCAAATATTTTATTTAGCTCATTTATTAATGAGAGAACTAGTAAGATGTTGCAACTAGTTCAAAGGAGAATTTAAAGTACCAACACTTTGATAAACAAAGAATATTTTAAGAAAAATTACATGATTAGTTGTGGATAATCTGGGCCTTGGAAAATGGTAACATCAGTCATCCAATTTGAGAGATTTTATTTTTAAACAAATTCCATTTGTGAGAGTGAGTGTGAATGTATGTTGTTGAAACAGATTTCACAACTGAATAAAACTGTTTATTAAATCTCCTTAACACCAAGTCTCTCCAGACATTGCTGATATGGCCCCTGGGGCTATCTCATTTGAAGGAATTTAAAACTTTCACATCCTCAAATTTGATTTTTCCATATTTAGGCAATCAAATTTATTTATTATTATTATTTTTTTGTGTGTGAGGAAGATCAGCCCTGAGCTAACATCCATGCCAATCCTCTTCTTTTTTTTGCTGAGAAAGACTGGCCCTGAGCTAACATCCATGCCCATCTTCCTCCAATTTTTTTTTTTTTTATGTGGGACCCTGGCCCCACCCAGGCCATGGTCGTCGCATGGCCTGACGAGCAGTGCATCAGTGAGTGCCTGGGATCCGAACCCGGGCCACCTGCAATGAAGTGCGCGCACTTAACCGCTATGCCACGGGGCTGGCCCGGCAATCAAATCTATTTAACGTTACTGGAACTTAGTATAATATTTATACAACTAAAGAATGTACTTATTTAAATGGTTTCGGGATGGAGGATTATGATTTTTCTGTTAGAAACTTGTTTCCTGATCAATTGATAAGATGGTGGATTTCTCAGTCCAGTTATACAAGAGATTATAAATCATAAATTGCAAATCTTAGTTTGAAAATATCAAATAATATTGAAAATACTAAAAGCAATAAAATGATAAAATAATAAGCTAGTCAAATTCTAGTGTTATGAAAATAATTTACAAAAAGCCAAACAAAAGCCTATAGTAAGTATTAAAGAAAAGCAGTTTATTATAGGCGTTAATACAGATAAATGACCATTTATTAGTTTTCTGTTGTTACTGTAACAAATTACCACAAACCTAGTAGCTTAAAACAACAAACTGTTTTCTTGCTGACTGTTGACCAGGGGTGGTTCTCAGCTTCTAGAAGCTACCACATGCCTGAGCTTGTGGTCCCCTTCTTCTGTCTTCACAGCCAGCAATGGTGGGTTGAGTCCCTTTCATGCTTTGAATCTTTCCTGCCTCTTCCTCCACCTCATCTTTCTGACTGCTGCAGGGAAAAGTTCTCAGCTTTCAAAGCCTCATCTGATTAGATTGGATCCACCTGGATAATCCGGGCTACTCTCTGTTCTGTGGTCATAACCTTAATTATATCTGCAAATTCTCTTTTGCTTTGTATTCAGGGGTTCTGGGGATTAGCATGTGGACATCTTTTGGAGGCCATTGTTCTGCCAACTCCTGGCCAAGTTGTGAATCATGTGCCATGTGTTTGTTGACCTTGACTTAGGTGAATGCTTGAGCATGACAGTGATGGGGAGAGAAAACCCAGCAAAAGCGGAGTAAGATGAAGAAGCGTCAAAAGAGTTTGAAAGTGGTAAAGGATGCCTTTTGATGGGTCTTGTGCTGGTGATTTGAAAAGTGGAGTTTGGCCTAAGTGAAGTTTAAATAAAAGGTAAGAAGGAGTTCGTTTTAGTTGAGGGGAGGCCGTTGGTCTGGGGACAGGAGGGCAGGGAATTGTGCTGAGAATTGTGTGGGCAGCTTCTGCTTGACCACGGGAGGAATGGGATTGAGGTCGCTTGTGAAGATTAGAAGAGACTTAACAAATATGAATTTTGTCCTACTTGATGAGATTCTTTATTTTTTATCTAGCTATCCCACTGTAGTTTTTCTGAACTTACTGTTCTTTTACTGGTAGGGATTCAACAAAGTCCTCTAGTTGGTTTTGATCCCCAGATCTGAAATTCTGATCCTATTCCAGTGGAATGCATAGTTTCCCTTTCCTGGAGAGGAAATCTTCATGCACATGCCCCCGTGTGTACAGAAATTCTGGAGAGAATGAATTAAGTACCTTGAAAGAATTAGTCATTATTTAGGGGTTTATACTCCTGGTCATTGATGTTTATGAGACTACTGTTGGTGGACTTGCTCTCACCTTAAGATTTGAGTACTAATTTTAGGTCAGCAGAAGATGAGGACTATGATATCTCCAGGTGTATTACCCTGGGTAATACAAATCAGATTACTTATCTGTCGCATAAAAAAATACAAAATGAGTGAACAATCAATATAGCTTTATGTTGAACAAGACTTCCCTTGGAACCAGTTCCCTGAACAAGACTTCCCTTGGAACCAGTTCCCTGAGGTGGCTCCCACAGGCTTCTGACCCTCGGATGTCTGGTGAGCAGTGTTTGCAGGGAAGAGGTCAAAGCTCGTGTGTTCTGAGCCTCACTCGGTTAGATGTCATATATCCTTTTGATGTTGGGAGATAGATCATAGGCGTGGGGTCTTAATTGTTACCTTACATGGAACTAACCCAGCAGCATTTGTTCTGCATTTATAGTTCTTCCACATGCATCCTGTACCCCAAAGCTCAAAGGTTTCCAAACTGCCGAAGGACAGGGTCTTTTTTAGGGGTAGCCTAACCAGGGGGCACACCCAGCACAGGGAATTTGCACACTTCCAGGCATCAGGAATTTCCTTTATACTGGGGGCCTGGTCTTGGCCCTACCTCTGGCTACAGCTATTCATTCTCCACCAATCATGGCCATTTGTATTTTTTTTTTTTTTTGAGGAAGATTAGCCCTGAGTTAACATCTGTTGCCAATCTTCCTCTTTTTTGCTGAGGAAGATTGGCCCTGGACTAACATCTGTGCCCATCTTCCTCTACTTCATATGGGACGCTGCCACAGCATGGCTTGAAAAGTGGTGCGTAGGTCCGCACCCGGGGATCCAAACCTGCGAACCCCAGACCACCGAAGTGGAGTGTGTGAACTTAACTGCTACACCACCAGGCCGCCCCTGGCCATCTGTATTTTTGAGCATTATTGACACCTTGCTCCTATAATAGCCCACATGGTGGTACTATTTTTTTTTCTTATATTCATGTGCCTTTATTTTATTTTTTATTTTTTTAAATTGTTTTATTTATTTATTTTTTTCCTTGAGGAAGATTGGCCCTGAGCTAACATCCGTGCCCACCTTCCTCTACTTTATATGGGACGCCACCACAGCATGGCTTAACAAGCGGTGTGTCGGTGTGCGCCTGGGATCCGAACCTGCGAACCCTGGGCTGCCGAAGCGGAGCACGCGCACTTAACCACTTGCGCCACTGGGCCGGCCCCTATTTTTTATTTTTTGTAACAGCTTTATTGAGATAAGTTAGCATGGGTTTATGCATGTATCCAAACTCACCAAATTGTATACATTAAAAATGTGCGGTTTTTGTGTATCAGCAGCAACAACCATAAGAAAAACCATGGTACTTTCAAAAAAAGCATTATAGTGACAGGAACAAGATTGTTAGACTTATCAGCTAAAAAAAAAAAAACAAAAAATCTCTCTGAGTGAATGAAGAAATGCTGTTATCACTTGTGAGGATCATCTCTACTGGATGAAATTTAAATGAAGACACTACAGATTGTGTTTGCTTTTCACATTTGAACATGTCTTAAGGATAGCAATCAACCATCATGATAGATTTAATCCAGACAAGACTATGCTTTCTAGACCAATGCCCCTAGGCAATAGCTATCACTCACCTCTTGAAATAAGTGGCTTTCAAGAAGAGTGATCTCAAGTGACTATCTCAAATCCCTCTAATATTTTGCATTATCTCCTACTTGTACAGCATCATTTATTACCTATGAGACAAAGGGCAGCACACATCCACTTTAAAACCCCTTGGATCAATTTCAATTCATGCCATTTCTAGGGTGTATTTCTACTGGGAATTCAAATGACTTTGACATCATTCTGCCGGGTTCATAAATTATGGAGTCATAACTTAAAAAATGCCTCCTTTTCTGGGGCAACTACAGGCAGCATAAGGGAATTGGGTTATGATTAAAGGCTAGTTTAAGGGCATAAGTTGGGAGCTAGCAACCCTGAAACTGATACTGTTCCTGGAGGAGTTTGGAGGGGTTCGTGATTCAGACTGATACAAAACATAATGCTTGATACAGCTTATTATTTCCCTCCTGAGCTTTGAAACGAAGTGTGCACAGACTCTTCAGCTGGATGTCACACAGAGGGCTCTTATTAGTATGGTTTCCTCAGGCTGCTCTTGAAGGGAAAAATGGGCCGTTCTTTTCTCCATTCTTAGGAAGGTGTTTAGCTACTGTCTTAAGATGTGAATGTAGAAAGAAAACCCAGAAAGGTTATGTACCTCCCCTCCCTTCAGGTGAGTGGATATCTGTTTCACAGATATCTGATTATCTGTGTTGCTGGCAATATTATCCCTTGTTTTGTACACCTTTGCTTTCTTTAAGTATCTACAGTATTTACGGCATGATTTTATCAAACAAAATCACTCAAGCTATCACTGAATTGTGATCAACAGTTTTCAAAGCACTTTCATACATTATCATATTTGACCAACATAGGAACCCTGAGAGTCTCACATTGTCATCATAAGATCACAAATGACAAAATCCTTGATGTAAGAAGGTAAGGGATGTGCCCAGGTCACTGGGTTAAAGAGCAGTAGAGATAAAATTAGAAGCCAAATTCCCTGACTTTAGTCCAATGCCCTTTTCCCAAAATGTCTGAAAGACTTTGATTAGGAATGACTAACAGGTGGGGGATGTTACGAGGGTAACAAACTCCTTGATATTTACTTATTAATTTGGAGTACAGACGTTATTCTGTACCTCCTCCCTGGATCTGTCAAAGATCCCAGGAGCAGATATACTTTTTGATTCAATTCTGGGAGCAAAGAGTGGAGTAGGAGTGACAGGGGTGACTGCAGAAGAAGGTTCCAAAGAAAGGATAGGTTCCCTTTCTGGACTGTCCAAAGAGATTTCTTCTTTGACTTCAGTAAAGAGATCTCTATCATCATCCAGCACAGTTTTTCTGCAGGCTTTGGACCATTGGAATTTGTACTCATATCTTCTGAAGGAGGATTAGCTGGTTCTACAGACAATGGACTTGACTTGGGTGGAGGCAGTGCTAGTGAACAAGTCTTCTCCATCCTTCAGCTCGTCCAAGTCAGTGGGCTTCCCGTCCCCCAGTGGAGCAGTCTCTTCTCAGCTGCCATTGTCACTTGCCCACTATCATTGCTTTTCAGTGTTATTACCATCTTGGGACCTAGTTTCCAAAGGTTCAGAATAGCCAGAGTTCAGATTGCCTTTGCTCCACTGTGGAATATTTTGGTAACCTTGTACCTTGAGAAGCTGCCCTGTACTTGGGTGGACAGCTTAGGGAGGTGGCTACTTAGTGTTTTGAAATATCTCTGTTTCCACTTAGAAGACTGGCATTTTGCTTATCATCTGTCATGTGCAGAAATGGGGCTTTAGCTGGAATTAATTTCATATTTGAATTTAACCCCGAATTTCAGCCTGGATGTGTGATGTGGAAGATGTATTCATGGTCTATTCTTGTAAGGGGTAGGATGAGCAGGGCAAAGGGACCTGGAGAGAGGATAAGGTGGAAATGACTTGGTGGGTCTATGTGGCTAGAGGAAGAAGACCCAGTTAGGTTGTTCAGGGTGAAACTCTGGATTTACCAGCCCACAGAGAGTGACTGGGTTTCCTTCATCTTGTCATCCTCAATTCCTCGCCAGAGTTAGTGCTCAGTGAATGAGGACCAGTGAGGGAGCAAATGTGCACTTGAGGCAGGTTCCTGCTCAGGTGACTGGACTCAGGCCTTGTTGCCCTCCAGGGAAGCTCTGAGTCATGATCCCTCTTCTGAGTGCCTCAGGGCATCCATCTCCATGAGTTCTGGAGAGTTCCCAGATTCCTTCACCCTTGGTATCTCCTGCCCCACCTACCCCTCTCCCTTTCCTCAGGCTGAATAGACCAGCAATACTGGACTATTTGCATATCCTGTAGGGCTCCATTCTTTGTCTTGACTTCAAGCTTTTGCAGGTATTTTCTTCTAGTCCAGAAGAGGATGAATCAACAAATCTACTGTGTGCAGAAGAACTGGAAAATCATCAGGGGAAAACCCAGCACAGGTCTCTCCCATCTGCTCTCCCAATTACTGCCTCTGCTTTCATCTTAGGCAACAAGTCTGCATTTACCTGAGAGTTTCTCAGAGGAGAAAATACAGCACAGGCAACCCCACCTCTCCAGTGTAGTGGTTGGTCAGGGCTAGGAGGAGGCAGCTTGGCACGGTAGAAAGGTTGTGGGCTTTGAAGTAAGACAGATGTGAGTTCAAATCCTGTCTCTACTACTCACTAGTAGAAGCCTTGGGCAAATAAGCCCACCGTTCTGACCCCCACTTTGTTCCCTGTGAAGTGGGTGTAATAATACTTACCTTAGAAGGTGGTTATGACAGTCAGAGAGAATATAGACGTAAAAATCTCTGACATAGAGTATTTGATAAACAAATGGTATCTAGGATAATCGTGATTAATAGTAACCTTTCACCCTCCTTTAAGCCTGACTTCTTTCATGGCCCTTGGATCTGTTTGGTCTCATTTCTGATTTGAAGGTGAGAATCAGAACCACATCCCAGCTCTCAGGTCAGATATAGAGGGTTATGGAGACCTCAGGGCAAGTCACCCAGAGTGCTCAGTCCCCTCAATGATCCACCAAGAAGCATGGGAACGTGGGACTTCTACAAAAAATGCATAACTCAACTACTTGCTTTTGGGGGTTTAGAAATGCAGACTAGGGCTTTCCCCGACCAACAGCTGGCGGTATCCTAGAGAGTATTGGGGACTCAGGTTGAGACTCTGCACTGAAAGTGGAAGAACCCCAGAAATGGTTACTAGCCACCTTCCTGGGAGCCCCTCATGGACTGAGATCTTATTTCAGTCCTCTGTGCTTTTCTAGGGCCAGGCAAAGAAGGTGGAGAGAGCAGGCACTCAGTGAATTTGTTGACAATGGAGCTGCCAGTGAATAGCTGAGAGATGAAGCGTAATTTTTGTCTTTAACAGCTCTTTCCTTAGAGAGTGTGTTGATTCACAAAGCACATGTTTGAAGAGGCTAAGGATCAGTTTTTCGAGAAAGAGTAGGCATACTTTTCACCACTGCACAGATGAGGAGCTCAGGGCCCAGAGAGGACAGATACAGACTTGGAAGAAGGACAGTGCTTTGCTGACTCTTATTTCTAAGCTCTCCTCCTAGAACCCAGTATCCAGTCTTCCAGACAAACGTACGCCTGGGAGTAGCTATATCCTGCCCAGGCGCCATGTGTCTGCCTGGTGCATTCTGGGATGAGTAGTTCCCCAGTACAAAGACATTGCTTTGAAAAGCTAGACTTCCCACCCATGGGGCCACAGCCATACCATGAGGGCAGTGTCCTACTTTCTTACCTGGAAGAGCTGGAGCCTCTTGTCCAGGGTTTTTCCTTCCCTTGCTCTGATTGTTGTATTGTACATCTTCCTCTTTCTTAGATTCATTCCTTTTGCTAATCTGAGAATTCTGAGGGATGGTCTATGGAGATAAGTTCTCTGAATGCTAGAATTCTGAAAAATATCTTTTTTTTTTTTTTGCCTTTCTACTTGAATGCTAGTTTGATGAGGTACCAATTCAAAATAGTATCCTGTTAAGAATCAAAGAGAGTGGTTCTTTCTCTCCTAGCATCCAGTGTTGCCATTGAAAAATTTGATGTCAGTCTGTACTTTTTTTTTTTTTTAATTGATGTTTTAATGGTTTCTAACATTGTGAAATTTTGGGTTGTACATTTTTGTTTGTCCATCACCACATATATGACTCCCTTCACCCCTTGTGCCCACCCCCCACCCCCACTGCCCTGGTAACCACAGTCCAGTTTTCTCTGTCCATGTATTGGTTTATATTCCACATATGAGTGAGATCATACAGTGTTTGTCTTTCTCTTTCTGGCTTATTTCACTTAACATAATACGCTCCAGGCCCATCCATGTTGTTGCAAATGGGACGATTTTGTCTTTTTTTATGGCTGAGTAGAATTCCATTGTATATATATACCACATTTTCTTAATCCAATCGTCAGTCGAGGGACACTTAGGTTGCTTCCACTTCTTGGCTATGGTGAATAATGCTGCAATGAACATAGGGGTGCATAAGCCTCTTTGGATTGTTGATTTCAGGTGCGTTGGATAGATTCCCAGTAGTGGGATGGCTGGATCATAGGGCATCTCTATTTTTAATTCTTTGAGGAATCTCCATACCGTTTTCCATAGAGGCTGCACCAATTTGCATTCCCACCAGCTGTGTATGAGGGTTCCTGTTTCTCCACATCCTCTCCAACATTTGTTGTTTTTTGTCTTGGTGATTATAGCCATTCTAACGGGCGTGAGGTGGTATCTTAGTGTTGTTTTGATTTGCATTTCCCTGATGATTAGTGATGTTGAGCATCTTTTCATGTGCCTATTGGCCATCTGTATATCTTCCTTGGAGAAGTGTCTGTTCATTTCCTCTGCCCATTTTTTGATCGGGTTGTTTGTTTTTTTGTTGTTCAATTGTGTGAGTTCTTTATATATTATGGAGATCAACCCCTTGTCAGATGTATGTTTTGCAAATATTCTCTCCCAGCTGGTTGGTTGTTTGTTCATCTTGATTCTGGTTTCATTTGTCTTATAAAAGCTCTTTAATCTGATAAAGTCCCACTTGTTTATTTTTTCTTTAGTTTCCCTAGTCTGGGTAGGCATGTCATCTGAAAAGATTCCTTTAAAACCAATGTCAAATAGTGTGTTGCCTATATTTTCTTCTATGAGTTTTATAGTTTCAGGTCTCACCTTCAGGTCTTTGATCCATTTTGAGTTAATTTTTGTGAATGGCGATAGCACATGGTCCACTTTCATTCTTTTGCATGTGGCTGTCCAGTTTTCCCAGCACCATTTATTGAAGAGACTTTCCTTTCTCCATTGCATGTTCTTAGCACCTTTGTCGAAAATTAGCGGTCCGTATATGTGTGGTTTTATTTCTGGGCTTTCAGTTCTGTTCCATTGATCTGTGTGTCTGTTTTTGTGCCAGTACCATGCTGTTTTGATTACTATTGCTTTGTAGTATGTTTTGAAGTCAGGAATTGTGATGCCTCCTGCTTTGTTCTTTTTCTTTAGGATTTCTTTAGCTATTCGGGGTCTTTTGTTGCCCCATATAAATTTTAGTATTCTTTTTTCTATTTCTGTGAAGAATGTCATTGGGATTCTGATTGGGATTGCATTGAATCTGTAGGTTGCTTTAGGTAATATTGACATTTTAACTATGTTTATTCTTCCAATCCACGTGCATGGGATATCTTTCCATTTCTTTATGTCATCGTGGATTTCCCTCAATAATGTCTTGTAGTTCTCATTGTATAGGTCCTTCACCTCCTTGGTAAGATTTATTCCTAGGTATTTTATTCTTTTTGATGCAATTGTAAATGGTATTATCTTTTTGAGCTCCCTTTCTGTTAGTTCATTATTAGCATATAGAAATGCAACTGATTTTTGTAGATTGATTTTGTACCCTGCAACTTTGCTGTAGTTGTTGATTGTTTCTAATAGTTTTCCAACAGATTCTTTAGGGTTTTCTATATATACAATCATGTCATCTGCAAATAGTGAGAGTTTCACTTCTTCGTTACCTATTTGGATTCCTTTTATTCCTTTTTCTTGCCTAATTGCTCTGGCCAAAACCTCCAGTACTATGTTGAACAGGAGTGGTGAGAGTGGGCAGCCCTGTCTTGTTCCTGTTCTCAGAGGAATGGCTTTCAGTCTTTCCCCGTTGAGTATGATGTTAGCTGTGGGTTTGTCATATATGGCCTTTATTATGTTGAGGTACTTTCCTTCTATTCCCATTTTATTGAGAGTTTTTATCATAAATGGATGTTGTATCTTGTCAAATGCCTTCTCTGCGTCTATTGAGACGATCATGTGGTTTTTATTCTTTGTTTTGTTGATGTGATGTATCACATTGATTGATTTGCAGATGTTGAACCATCCCTGCGTCTCTGGTATAAATCCCACTTGATCATGGTGTATGATCTTTTTAATATATTGTTGTATTCGGTTTGCCAATATTTTGTTGAGGATTTTTGCATCAATGTTCATCAGCGATATTGGCCTGTAATTTTCTTTCTTTGTATTGTCTTTGTCTGGTTTTGGTATCAGGGTGATGTTGGCCTCATAGAATGATTCAGGAAGTGTTCCATCTTCCTCTATTTTTTGGAATAGTTTGAGGAGGATGGATATTAAATCTTCTTTGAATGTTTGGTAAAATTCACTGGAGAAGCCATCTGGTCCTGGACTTTTATTTTTTGGGAGGTTTTTGATTACTATTTCAATCTCTTTACTTGTGATTGGTCTATTCAGATTCTCCATTTCTTCTTGGTTCAATTTTGGGAGGTTGTATAAGTCTAAGAATTTATCCATTTCTTCTAGATTGGCCAATTTGTTGGCATATAATTTCTCATAGTATTCTCTTATAATCCTCTGTATTTCCATGGTATCCGTTGTAATTTCTCCTCTTTCATTTCTAATTTTATTTACTTGAGCCTTTTCTCTTTTTTTCTTAGTAAGCCTGGCTAAGGGTTTGTCTATTTTGTTTATCTTCTCGAAGAACCAACTCTTTGTTTCATTAATCCTTTCTACTGTTTTTTTGGCCTCAATATTATTTATTTCTGCTCTGATTTTTATTATTTCTCTCCTTCTGCTGGCTTTGGGCTTTGTTTGTTCTTCTTTTTCTAGTTCTGTTAGGTGTAATTTAAGGTTGCCTATTAGGGCTTTTTCTTGTTTGTTAAGGTGGGCTTGTATCGCTATGAGTTTCCCTCTCAGGATCGCTTTTGCTGCATCCCATATGGTTTGAGATGGCATGTTATCATTTTCGTTTGTTTCCAGATAGTTTTTGATTTCTCCTTTAATTTCATCAATGATCCATTGGTTGTTCAGTAGCATGTTGTTTAATCTCCACATTTTTGTCACTTTCCCAGTTTTTTTTTCCTGGTTCATTTCCAGTTTCATAGCCTTATGGTCTGAAAAGATGCTTGTTATGATTTCAATCTTCTTAAATTTATTGAGGCTTGCTTTGTTTCCCAACATATGGTCTATCCTAGAGAACGTTCCATGCACGCTTGAGAAGAATGTGTAGTCAGCTGTTTTTGGGTAGAGTGCTCTGTATATGTCTACTAGGTCCATCTCGTCCAGTTTTTCATTTAAGTCTAATATTTCTTTATTAACTTTTTGTCTGGATGATCTATCCATTGCTGTAAGTGGGGTGTTAAGATCCCCTACTATTATTGTGTTGTTGTTGATTTCTCCTTTTAGGTTTGTTAATAGTTGCTTTATGTACATTGGTGCTCCTATGTTGGGTGCATATATATTTATAAGTGATATGTCTTCTTGATGGAGTGTCCCTTTTATCATTATATATTTCCCTTCTTTGTCTTTCTTAACCTGTTTTATCTTGAAGTCTACTTTGTCTGATATGAGTATGGCAACACCTGCTTTCTTTTGTTTGCCATTAGCTTGAAGTATTGTCTTCCATCCTTTCACTCTGAGCCTGTGCTTGTCTTTAGTGCTAAGATGTGTTTCCTGAAGGCAGCATATTGTTGGGTCTTGCTTTTTAATCCATCCTGCCACTCTGTATCTTTTGATTGGAGAGTTTAATCCATTTACATTTAGGGTAATTATTGAAATATGAGGGCTTAATGTTGCTGTTTTGTCACTTATTTTCTGGTTCTTTTGCATTTCCTTTGTTTCTTGTCCCATTTGTTTTGGACTGCCAATTCAGTTTGGTTGTTCTGTCTTATGATTCTTCTAGTTTTCTCTTTGTTTATCATATGTGGTTTTGCTTTGATTATTTGTTTAGTGGTTACCTTGAGGTTTGGGCAAAAAATCTTGTGTATGAGATAGTCCATTATCTGATAGCCTCCTATTTCCTTATACTAAGTCAATTCAGTCACTTTCCTCTTCCCCTTCTAAGTTGCTCTTGTTATACCTTATTCTATCTTGTGTTGTGGCTGTGTGTTTACAGTGATGAGGTTAAATTTATTTTTGGTGAATTTCTTCCTTTGATCTTTGAGTTTAGTATTTAAGTGGTTGCTAACCTATTCTGGTAAAGATCTACTATTTCTCTGATTTTGTCTACCTACTTTTCTCCTTCCTCCAAGCTTTGTGTTCCCTTTCTCTTCTTTTTTTCAGGCCTGAGGGCCTTCTTGAGTATTTCTTGTAGTGGGGGTCTCGTGGCCATGAACTCCCTTAGCTTTTGTTTATCTGGGAGAGTTACTATTTCTCCATCATATTTGAAGGATATTTTTGCTGGATAGAGTATTCTTGGCTGAAAGTTTTTGTCTTTTAGTATTTTGAATATATCATTCCAGTCTCTTCTAGCCTGAAAAGTTTCTGTTGATAAATCCTCTGAGAGCCTGATGGGAGTTCCTTTGTACGTTATTTTTTGTTTTTGTCTAGCTGCCCTTAATATTGTTTCTTTGTCGTTGACCCTGGCTAGCCTTACCACTAGGTGTCGTGGTGAAGGCCTTTGTCTGTTAATATATATAGGCGTCCTGTTGGCTTCGCTTACTGGTATTTCCTGCTCCTTCCCCAGATTTGGGAAATTTTCAGCTATTATTTCCTTGAATAGGCTCTCTGTTCCTCTTTCCCTCTCCTCTCCCTCAGGAATACCTATAATTCTTATGTTACATTTTCTAATAGAGTCCGATATTTCTCGGAGTCTTTCTTCATTTCTTTTTAGTCTTAGTTCTCTCTCTTCTTCCATCTGGAGTATATCTGTATTCCTATCCTCTAAAGTACTAATTCTTTCCTCCATATTGTCAGCTCTGTTCTTTAAAGATTCCAGATTCTCCTTTATCTCCTCCATTGTGTTTTTCATCTCCATCAGCACTGATTGGTTTTTCTTTATGATTTCAATCTCTTTTGTGAAGAAACTCCTAATCTCATTGAATTGTTTGTCTGTGTTGTCTCGTATTTCATTGAGTGTTTTTATGATAGCTATTTTGAAATCTCTGTCATTTAGTTTATGGATTTCTGTGTCTTCGGGGTTGATTTCTGGGTGCTTGTCATTTTGTTTCTGGTCTGGTGATTTCATATATTTTTGCATTGTGGTTCCTGTGTTGGTTTTGTTTTTCCTCATCCTAGAGGTCTCTGGTTGCAATTTCCACCTGCCGCCACTGTCTGGTGGTAAAGGGCTGTGTAGTCTAAGCCCCCTGTGCTCTGCCCCGGTTTTTCTGCTGCGATCCGCAGTTTTTTTTTTTTTCCTCCGCTGCGATCCACGGGTCCAGTCCAGTTTGATCAGGTCTGCCTCGGATCGCTAGGTCTGGTCTGGTCGAGCTGCAGACTCCGGGTTGCAGGGAGGGGGGAGCTCTCTCTTTTGCCCTCTGGGTCCCTGACGTGGGAGGCTTCTCGTTTGCCCCTCTTTATCCGCTCTCTGGGTTGCTCAGATGTTGATGGTAGCCCTGTGGCTCCTCTGAGTCCTCTGTGCGGGAGTTTCCCACTGGCTGAGAGAGTCCCAAGAGCCACGGTTTCCCCGCCGAGGGCCGCCCCTCCCCCCTCTCTGGGAGGGGATCGCTGATCTGATGGGGAGGGAGCGGAGTTCTCCTTACCTCTCCCCACTTCCTCCGGGGGCCCAGCACGTTCCGCTCTCAGATGTGCGGCAGTGTGGATCCCTCCGCTCTAGCTTTTCACTGTCTGGGATTCCGTTGTTGGTCTGTGGCTGTTGCTTTTGTTGTATCTTGTGGGGGAAGAATTCACGGGAAAGCTCACTCCACCATGATGCTGATGTCACTCCAGTCTGTACTTTTGTAGAAAGTCTATTGCTTCTCTTTTGAAGCTTGTATTATTCTATTCCTTGCTAACTTTGGTGTTCTGAAATTTCACCACAATAGACAAAGTATGGATCTTCTTTAATTCATCCTGCTTGGCACTTGGCGGGCCCTTTCAATTTGAGACTGTGTTTTTAGTTCTGGGATTTTTTTTCCCTAAAATTCCTTCACTCAATTCTTCCTCTTTGTTTTTTTTTTTTTCCCCTCCTTCTGACCACCTATTAGACATATATTGAAATAGCTAGATCAATCTTCCGTGTCTTTCAACTTTCCTTCCTATGTTGGAACACTATATTTTTGTTTTGCATTCTGGGAGAGTTCCTTGAGTTGTTCTTTCAGTTTCCTAAGTTCCTATTTAGTTGAATACAATCTACTTTTCAGCCCCTCCATTCAGTTTTTTGTCCAATGATCAAAATTTTAATTTCAAAGACCTCTAGTGGATCTATTTATGGATATAATATCAAATCTCGTCTCTTGAAAATAGTAAGTATATTCATTCTAAATTTATCTTTTCTTTGCTCTATTTCCTCAGGTGTTGGTTCTATTGAGTTTGGTGTTGGGTTTCCTAAAACATTTGTTGATTCTTGTTCATCTCTTCATTTTTGTATTTGGAAATCCTTGTTTTCCTCTGTTTTGCTTACCATACGAAATCTGCAGTTAATGTGGAGAGGATCAGGGCATTCTCTGGGAGACATTTGCTGGTAGCTTGTCTTCTGGGCATCAAGGAATTGCTGTCCTTCCTAGTGTTCAGCAGCCCCTCTGCCTCTCTTCCCCAGCCCCACACTCACTGCTTTAACCAATGGGCAGTGTCCCTGCTGTCTGTTAATTAGCACAAGAGGGACAGTAGTGAAGAGTTAGATGGTAACGAACTCCAAATCTAGCTCCCTCATGGATGGATACCCTGAGGGATACCCCAAGGGCTTCACCTGTATCCTACTCAGTTGACTTGGGTTGGGCTTTTCCCAGATGTTTCTACATTATAAGCAGTTTTTGCCTCTGTGGGTTTTGGGAGGTTGTTTCTTTCTGGTTTTGCTTCTGAGTCGAGCTGATCCTTTCTGTTTATGATCTCTCCTTATACTTTCTGTTTCACCATGGAACCTTTTCTTGGTTTACAAGGATATTTTACATATTTGAAAAAACATTTTTAGTTATTTCATGGGATTGTAGGTAGGATGTAGGGAAGATCTATGTGCTCAGGCAGTCATCAACCTCCCTCCCCACACCCTGTTTTTCTATTTCTGATACATGGAAGAAACATACTTTTAAAAATTTCTCTTTGGATGGTTACATCACATGTTGTAACATCAGTGAGAAATCTCATTAGAGCCAGAGGCTTATCAGAGTTTAGCAGAGCAAAACTCTGTGGTGGGCAGTGGTAGAGGGTCCTCTGGGGTAGCAGGATATGTATCTAATGGTAATGTTCCTCAGTCTCACCCTCTAGTGCAGGGGTTGGCAAGCATTTTCTGTAAATGGCCAGATAGTAAATATTTTTAAGCTTTATGCACCATATAGTCACTTTTGCAAGTACCCAGCTCTGCTGTTGTGGTGTGAAAGCAGCCATGGGCAGTATACAAATGAGTCAGTGTGGCTGTGTTCAAATGAAACTTAATTTTCAACAACAGTGTGGCGGTTTAGATTTGACTCAAGCCATGGTTTGCTGACTCCTGCTCTACTATAACCTTGCTGATTCAATTTGGGGTCTAGAGTATTATTTAGAATATAAAATATTTCTACAGACCAGGATTTTATGAGACAGTTGAGCCATCAGGTAGACCTCCTGTATAGAATTTCAATATAAACATAATATTAAAAATGTCATTTATCTTTTTGTTTATGCCTTGAGTTATCCTCAGGGTCAAACATTATTGGAGAGCTTAAAAAAGATTGTGGCCTGGGTCATATCTGGAAATATTATCTTCTGGTGAAGAGTTTATAGGTGCTAGAGGAAGCCCTCTCATGAATACTCGGTTATGAGTCTCTGAAATGAAGGAAGAAGAGCCTCCTTCATATCTCGTGAATAAACTTGGGGCAGAGAGAAGAGTGGGTATCAGCTGATAGTGATGCAGAAATGACAGTGATGTAAATCTGCTGGTAACTCAAAAGACTCTGATAGCAACAGTGAAGAAGATAAGAGGCCCCTTTGGAGGAAGTGACTTTAGCGAGAAAATGGCCTCTCTGCACTGCAGAAGATTTTGTGTAACTGCCTGGCTCTTCAATCTATCCTTATGAAATGGAAAGCCTTGCCTGAGATGATGTGGATGAATCAGGAGTTGGAGTGAGACCTCTGGTTTCCCAGTTTGTTGCGTGGTCTGTGACATATAATATCAATAGATGTCAAGAGATAGCCTTAGAGAAAAAAGTCGGAAAATTGTTGGAGAAGATAAATTCCATCCCCACCCCCACCCCTCGTTTTGGCTGTGGTTTCTTTCTATCAAACAGTTCGAATAGAAATCATGGTTCTCAGCCTTGACTATGTATTAGAATCACCTGGACGGCTTTAAAATAATTTCTATACACAGATCCAACCTGAATCAAATGAGTCAGTCTCTTCAGGCTGGGCCAGGGCACTGGTATTTTTTAAAGTTCCACAGGTGATTCTAAAGTGCAGCCAGAGCTGGAAGCCATTATCTGACATTTCTTCCACTTACAGCCCCTAGTTTGGGGGAATCTCCTAGGTTCACAGTTTCTAAATTGCGCACCTCTTTGTGATGATGGGTGACTCATCCTTTCCCAGGCTGTGGACAGCCAAGCACCGTTTCCTCTCTATGAATCTCAGTGGTCGTGAGTGGACTGTTCTTTGGAAGTTGCCAATACTTTTTATCTTTCTGAATGACTTTTTTATTCTGCATCAACCTTTGTCACATACTTTCTTGTGTCTTCCTTCTCCTTTCTATTATTATTATTATTATTTTATTAATTTTTTTGGTGAGGGAGATTGGCCCTGAGCTGACATCTGTTACCAATCTTCCTCTTTTTGCTTGAGGAAGATTGTTCCTGAGCTATCTGTCTGTGCCAATCTTCCTCTATTTTGTGTATGGGATGCCACCACAGCATGGCTTGGTGGATTGGTGAGTGGTGTGTAGATCCACTTCTGGGATCCAAGCCCGCCAACCCTAGGCTGCCGAAGTGGAGTGTGTGAACTTAACCAGTATGCCACTGGGCCAGCCCCCCTTTCTATTATTTTGATTGGTTTCTGTCATATTTTATTAGTCCATTTGTTAGAGAAGAGATAATTACCATTTTCTGTCCTAAGTGTGGCCTGATGAGTCAAGCAGAGTGAGAACGTCTCTTGCATGTCCTGAAGCTGCTGTTTGAAACCTATTTACATTCTTCATCCCCCCACCAATTCTTTTCCCTTAAACATCCTTTATTTTTCTCGATTCTCAGATTTATTTCTTATCTCATATAAGATACTCGTCAATGTCTCTTCTGTGTTTTCTGGCATTATAGCAATAGAGTGATCATATCACTAAATATTAAAGAAGATCGTATCACTAAATGTTAAAAACAAAGCAAGGGTTTACCTTTAACACTTATTTTCCTTTTAACTCTTGTCAAACTCTGTCAGCTTTATGGATCTCAATCTTGAAAACTCAGTGAAGTTGTCTACTCATTGTCCACCTAGGTCAGTTATGCATAACTTAAATGCAATAATAATGTAATAATGTAATGTAAATATAAATAATTAGCTACTTTCTTTACTCTGTGTGTGTGATTTGAAAAAATAAAAAGTAATCTAGCCACCTAAATAGTTTTGTCCCCACACTGCTAGAGTAATAATTTTAACTTAAAAGTTTTGCTGGTGCTTGGGTTTGTTTAACTTGGATTTTCTTAAAGGACTTGGATTATGTGTCCGAATTTTTCTGTACAATTCCTAGAACACGCCACCTGGAGCTTGGTGCTGGTGGTAGTGGTTGCTGAGGCCTTGACGATCATGCTGTATCCACAGTGCACTGTAACCATCATTAAGATTGGAAATATACCAATTGCCATTGTGTTACTGAGACCTGTAAGGTAAACCACTCATTCAATTATTCATTCAACAAAAAATTTTTAATTATTGAATATTTATGTGCTAGGTGCTAATTATGATGTATGAAAATAACCCAACGTAGACTTTTATAAAGCTTTACAGTAAACTTTTGTCCATGTTTTTGGCATTAGTGAGGTAGAGGCAGATAATTATAGCACTGAACACATGATTAAAAGGAAAGTATTCTAAAAGTAAATATTATATTAGGTATAAAGGGCTTTTCACTAGTGAAATTGATTCTGGCTTTAAGCTGTTTGGTCTGTTGACCCTCACTTTGCCCAGCAGGCCTGCTCTTTTTTGAGACATATTACAAGACAAAAGCCACAAAGAAGCTATTTGGGATTACCAAAATTTGTGAATAGTTTTGGAAACTGCAGATTCTAGACTTCTCTAAACCTATTTTAAATGTGTTAGATACCTACTGATTTTTTTCCGGGATACTAGATTAATAACCATTGTTGAATAAAAAATGGACCCATCTTTCAAAATGACATTCTTGCAAGAATTTCAAAATTCTTGCAAGCCCTATAATAGGTGTTAGGTTGTATCTACACTGTAGGAAATGTGTGGTGAGTAATTAGCCAGAGGGCTCAATCAATATAGATCTCCAGTCTGGATGACTAAGGATAAAAAAGGGCTTTTTCTTCATCATAAGGGGTTTATTTTAAATGAGTACAAAACATCTCTATAAACAAGGCAGATTTTTTTGAGGCAAAATAGAGAAATGCTCTCTTTATCTTGCATTGTCTAGGAATGGAGTGCCCCATATTAATGAATTTTACAAACAACTGAAATTTGCTACTGCAGAAACCACTTGCAAAAACTAACAATTTTGTATTGGACAATCTCGAAAATACCTATTTCATGTCCATTCTGGAGCATAATATACTGAATAAAATTTGAGTTTCTTAATGGTCAGTATCATTAGCATTGGCAAATACTAATAAGCATAACCAATGTGTATAAAAATTTATAAGGGCAATAAATGGTTCTGGGTGTCTTTTTTAAAAAGATTTTTAACTGTAGTAAAAAACACATAACATAAATTTTACCATCTTAACCATTATTAAGTTCATAGTTCAGTAGTGTTAAGTGTATTCACATTGTTGTGAACATATCTCTAGAACGTTTTCATCTTGCAAAACTGAAACTCTGTGTCCATTAAACAACAACTTCTCATTTCCCCCTAGCCCCAGCCCCTGGCAAATACCACTCTACTTTCTGTCTCTATGAATTTGACTACTCTAGGAGCCTCATATAAGTGGAATCAGACAGTATTTGTCTTTTTGCGACTGGCTTATTTCACTTAGTATGATGTCTTCAGTGTTCATCCATGTTGTAGCATGTGACAGGATTTCCCTCCTTTTTTTTTTCCAGTTTTGTTGAGAAATAATTGATATACATCACAGTATAAGTTTAAGGCATATACCATAATGGTTTGATTTACATATATTGTGAAGTGATTACCACAGTAGGTTCAGCTAACATCCATCATCTCATATAGATACAATAAAAAGAAAAGAAAGAAGAAAAGAAAAAAGAAAAAAAATTTTTCTCCTTGTGATGAGAACACAGGATTTACTCTCTTAACAACTTTCCTGTATATCATAGAGCAGTGTTAACTACAGTCATCATGTTGTACATTACATCCCTAGTACTTATTTATCTTGTAACTGGAAGTTTGTACCTTTTAACTACCATTTTCCAATTCCTTTCCCCCCTACTCTGCACCTCTGTTAACCACGAGTCTGATCTCTTTTCCTTTTTCTTTTTTTTTTTTCAATTATTTTATTGAGGTCGTAATGGTTTATAACATTGTGTAATTTCAGGTGTACATTATTGTTTGTCAGTTTCTGTATAGACTGCATCGTGCTCACCACCAATTGTCTAATTTTTATCCGTCACCATACATATGTGCCCCTTTATCCCTTTCTTCCACCCCCCCAACCCCCTTCCCCTCTGGTAACCACTAATCTATTCTCTTTATCCATGTGTTTGTTTATCTTTCATATATGAGTGAAATCGTGAGGTGTTTGTCTTTCTCTGTCTGGTGTATTTCGCTTAACATCATACCCTCAAGGTCCATTCATGTTGCAAATGGGACAATTTTGTCTTTTCTTATGGCTGAGTAGTATTCCAGTGTGTATATGTACCACATCTTCTTCATCCATTCATCAGTTGATGGGCACTTAGGTTGCTTCCACGTCTTGGCTATTGTGAATAATGCTGCAATGAACAAAGGGGTGCATAAATCTCTTTGAATTGTTGATTTCGAGTTCTTTGGATAAATACTCCGTGGTGGGACAGCTGGATTGTATGATAATTCTATTTTTAATTTTTTGAGAAATCTCCATACTGTCTTCCGTAATGGCTGCACCAGTTTGCATTTCCACCAGCAGTGTTTGAGGGTTCCCTGTTCTCCACATCCTCTCCGACATCTGGAGAGGCCTTAGCCATTCTGATGGGTGTAAGGTGATATCTCATTGTAGTTTTGATTTGCACTTCCCTAATAATTAGTGATCTTGAACATCTTTTCGTGTGCCTGTTGGCCATCTATATATCTTCTTTGGAAAAATGTCTGTTTATATCCTCTGTCCGTTTTTTGATCAGGTTGTTTGTTTTTTTGTTCTTGAGTTCTATGAGTTCTTTATATATTTTGGAAATTAACCCCTTGTTGGATATATGATTTGCAAATATTTTCTCCCCATTGGTGGGTTGTCTTTTTGTTTCATTCATGGTTTCCTTTGCCTTGCAGAATCTTTTTAGTCTGTTATAGTCCTATTTGTTCATTATTTCTTTTGTTTCCCTTGCCTGAGTGGACATGGTATTCAAAAAGATGCTGATAAGACTGATGTCAAAGAGTGTACTACCTATATATTCTTCTAGGAGTTTTATGGTTTCAGGTCTTACATTCAAGTCTTTAATCCATTTCGAGTTAATTTTTGTTTACGGTCTAAGATAATGGTCTACTTTTGTTCTTTTGCATGTGGCTGTCCAGTTTTCCCAACACCATTTATTGAAGAGACTTTCCTTTCTCCATTATATGTTCTCGGCTCTTTTGTCAAAGATTAGCTATCCATAGATGTGTGGTTTTATTTCTGGGCTTTCAGTTCTGTTCCATTGATCTGTGTGTCTGTTTTTGTGCCAATACCGTGCTGTTTTGATTACTATAGCTTTGTAGTATAGTTTGAAGTTAGGGATTGTGATGCCTCAAGCTTTGTTCTTTTTTCTAGGAATTTCTTTAGCTATTTGGGGTCTTTTGTTATTCCGTATAAATTTTAGGGTTCTTTGTTCTACTTCCATGAAGAATGCCATTGGGGTTCTGATTGGGATTGCATTGAATCTGTAGATTGCTTTCAGTGATATGGACGTTTTAACTATGCTTATTCTTCCAATCCATGAGCATGGAATATCTTTCCATTTCTTTATGTTCTTTGATTTCTTTCAATAATGTCGTATCGTTTTCAGTGTTAGATCTTTCACCACTTGGTTAAATTTATTCCTAGATATTTTATTCTTTTGTTGTGATTGTAAATGGGATTGTATTCTTGACTTCTCTTTCTGCTAGTTCATTATTAGTGTATAGAAATGCAACTGATTTTTGTAAGTTAATTGTGTACCCAGCAACTTTGCTGTAGTTGTTGATTATTTCTAATAGTTTTCTGGTGGATTCTTTAGGGTTTTCTATATACAGAATCATGTCATCCACAAACAGCAAGAGTTTCACTTCTTCCTTTCCAGTTTGGATCCCTTTTGTTTCTTTTTCTTGCCTAATTGCTCTGGCCAAAACTTCTGGCACCATGTTGAATAACAAGAGTGGCAAGAGTGGGCACCCTTGTCTTGTTCCTTTTCTCAGAGAAATGGCTTTCACTTTTTCCCTGTTGAGTATGATGTTGGCTGTGCCTTTGTCATATATGGCCTTTATTATGTTGAGGTACTTTCCTTCTATACCCGTTTTATTGAGAGTTTTTATCATAAATGGATGTTGTTGGGTTGGAACCTGTAGGTTCACAGGTGCCTCTCAGTCCTGGAGCTACAGCCTGTCCTGCTAGCTGGACCCCCAGACCTAGTTGGCCAGCAGAATACTCAAGGCCAAGAAGAACCCGCCATCATCAAGTTCAGGGTCCTCAAGCCCCAACACTGAGCCCCGTACCAGTGGCCGATCACAGCCCCATCCTCAGCAGTGGGGACACAGCTGGGAGCCTTCTGATGCACTGGGCCAGCTCCTCCCACCTGACGGGAAGGGGAGCATTGTAAGCTGATTCCTGGGACCCCTGAAGCCCAAGCGAGAGGGGACAACCCCACCCCAGCTCCCTGACTTCTCTACCCCAGCACCTATTTACCCATTGGGGAGGGACAGAAGTTATTTGTTGTAAAAAATAAATGCCATATTTGAATATTATATTAAAGTCCTGTTCCCTTTAAAAAAAAAAAATATCCAAATGGATGTTGGATCTTGTCAAATGCTTTCTCTGCATCTGTTGGGATGATCATGTGATTTTTATTCCTCATTTTGTTAATGTGGTGTATCACGTTGATAGATATGTGGATGTTGAACCATCCCTGCGTCCCTGGTATAAATCCCACTTGATCATGGTGTGTGATCCTTTTAATGTATTCCTGCATTCAGTTGGCCGATATTTTGTTGAGAATTTTCGCATCTAAGTTCATTAGTGCTATTGGCCTGTCATTTTCCTTCTTTGTGTCATCCTTGTCTGGTTTTGGTATCAGGGTAATTTTGACCTCTTAGAATGAGTTAGGAAGGGTTCTGTCCTCTTCAATTTTTTGGAATAGTTTGAGAAAGATAGGTATTAAATCTTCTTTCAATGTTTGTTAGAATTCTCCAGGGAAGCCATCTGGTCCTGGACTTTTGTTTTTTCGGAGGTTTTTGATTACTATTTCCATCTCTTTACTTGTTATTGGTCTATTCAGATTCTCTATTTTTTCTTGATTCAGTTTTGGGAGGTTGTATGAGTCTAAGAATTTGTCCAGTTCTTCTAGATTGTCCAATTTGTTGGCATATAGTTTTTCATAGTATTCTCTTATATTCCTTTGTATTTCTGTAGTATCCATTGTGATTTCTCCTCTTTCATTTCTAATTTTATTCATTTGAGTCTTCTCTCTTTTTTTCTTAGTGAGTCTGGCTAAGAGTTTGTCTATTTTGTTTATCTTCTCAAAGAACCAACTCTTAGTTTCATTGATCCTTTCTACTGCTTTTTTTTAGTCTCTGTTTCATTTATTTCTGCTTAATTTTTATTTCCCTCCTTCTGCTGACTTTGGGCTTTGTTTATTCTTCTTTTTCTAGTTCTGTTAGGTGTAGTTTAAGATTAGTTATTTGACATTTTTCTTGTTTGTTGAGGTGGGCCTGTATTGCTATGAATTTCCATCTTAGAACTGTGTTTGCTGCATTCCCTAAGAGTTGGTATGTAGTATTTTCATTTTCATTTGTCTCCAGGTATTTTTTGATTTCTCTTTTGACTTCTTCATTGGTGCAATGGTTGTTCAGTAGCATGTTGTTTAGTATCCACATATTTGTGGCTTTCCCAGCTTTTTTCTTGCAGTTGATTTCTAGTTTAATAGCATTGTGGTCAGAAAAGATGCTAGATATGATTTCAATCTTATTAAATTTATTGAGGCTTGCCTTGTTTCCCAACATATGGTCTATCTTTGAGAATGTTCCATGTGCACTTGAGAAGAATGTATATTTTGCTGTTTTTGGATGGAATGTTCTATAAATATCTATTAAATCTATCTGCTCAAGTGTATCATTTAAATCCACTGTTTCCTTGTTGGCTTTCTGTCTGGATGATCTATCTATTGATGTAAGTGGGGTGTTAAGGTCCCCTACTATTATTGTGCTGCTATTAATTTCTCCCTTTAGGTCTGTTAATAATTGCTTTATATACTTCGGTGCTCTTGTGTTAGGTGCATATATATTCATAAGTCTTATTTCCTCTTGGTGGAATGTCCCTCTTATCATTGTATACTGTCCCTCTTTGTCTCTCATTTTCTTTTTTTCTTAAAGTCTGCTTTGTCTGATATAAGTATGGTGACACCTGCTTCCTTTTGTTTGCCATTTGCTTGGAGTATTATCTTCTATCCCTTCACTCTGAGCATATGTTTGTCTTTAGAGCTGAGATGTGTCTCCTGAAGGCAGCGTATTGTTGGGTCTTGTTTTTTAATCAATTCCGCCACTCTTTGTCTTTTGATTGGAGAATTCAATCCATTTACGTTTAGAATGGTTATTGATATATGAGGACTTAATACTGCTATTTTATTTCTTGTTTCCCGGTTATTCTATATTTCGATTGTTTCTCTTCCCTTGTGTTTGTGACTGCCATTTTACTTATTTATTTAATTTTTTAAATTTTTTGTGAGGAAGATTAGCCCTGAGCTAACATCTGTTGCCAATCCTCCTCTTTTTGCTGAGGAAGGTTGGCCCTGAGCTAACATCCATGCCCATCTTCCTCTACTTTGTATGGGACACTGCCACAGCATGGCTTGACAAGTGGTGCATCAGTCTGTGCCTGGGATCCGAACCTGTGAACCCTGGGCTGCCGAAGCAGAGCATGTAAACTTAGCTGCTATGCCATCTGGCCATCCTGCCTGACTGCCATTTTAGTTTGGTTGATTTCTGTGATGATTTTCTCTTTATTTATAAACTGTGGCTCTGCTCTGATTTTTTGCTTAGTGGTTATCATGATGTTTCTATAAAAGATGTCATAGATGAGATAGTCCATTTTCTAATAGCCTCCTATCTCCATTAGCCTAAGCAGGTTCCATCCTTTTCCTGTTCCCCTTCAGAGTTATTGTCACAAATTATTCTTTTTGTGCTGTGAGTTTGTGACTAAATTGAAGTGTTTATAGTTATCTTTGGTGCTTTCCTTCCCTTTATCTTTTATGTTATAATTAAGTGTTTGCTAACTTGTTCTGATGGAGATCTGTAATTTTCTGATTTTGTCTGACTATTTCTCTCCTTGCTCAGAGCTTTGTAAAATTTTTCCTTTTTGTTTCAGGTATGAGGACTTCCTTCAACATTTCTTGTAGGGACTTCTAGTGGTGATGAACTCCCTCAGCTTTTGTTTATCTGGGAAAGCTTTTATTTCTCCATTGTATCTGAAGGATAGTTTCACTGGATAGAGTATTCTTGGCTGAAAGCTTTTGTCTTTCAGTATTTTGAATATATTATTCCATTCTCTCCTAGCCTGTAAGGTTTCTGCTGAGATATCTGCTGAAAGCCTGATAGGTATTCCTTTGTAGGTTATTTTCTTCTGCCTTGCTGCCCTTAATATTTTTTCTTTGTTAGTTACTTTTGCCAGTTTTACTATCATAAGCCTTGGAGAAAGTCTTTTTGCATTGATGTAAATAGGAGTTCTATTGGCTTCATGTACTTGTAAGTCCACTGTCTTCCCCAGGTTTGGGAAGTTCTCAGCTATTATTTCTTTGAATAAGGTCTCTGCTCCTTTATTCCTCCTTTCTCCCTCTGGAATATCTATAATCCTTATGTTGCATTTCCTACTTGAGTCAGATATTTCTGGAAGAATTTCTTCATTTTTTAAAAATCTTAGTTCTCTCTCCTCCTCCACCTGAAGCATTTCTATATTTCTATCCTCTAAGTCACTAATTCTGTCCTCTATACTGTCAGCTCTAATATTTAAGGATTCTAGATTATTTTTTAGCTCATTAATTGTGTTCTTCATCTCCAGAATTTCTGTTTGGTTTTTTTTTGTTTGTTTGTTTTAAAGTTTCAATCTCTTTGTTGAAGTATTACTTCTGCTCATTAATTTTATTCCTGAGCTCTTTGAACTGTCTTTCTGAGTCTTCTTGTAACCCATGAGTTTCTTTATGACAACTGTTTTGAATTCTCTGTCATTTAGATTGTAAATTTCTGTGACTTCAGGATTGATTTCTGGAGACTTGTCATTTTCCTTCTGCTCTGAAGTGTTACTGTAGTTTTTCATGGTGTTTGATGAACTGATCCTTTGCTGGGGCATCTGTGGTAGTATCAGGTTGCAGATTCCACCTGGTGCCTCTGGAGTGGAGGCAGGAGCTGTGTTTTCTGAACCTGCCATGTCTGCTGGAAGTTGTGCCAGTAAGGTTCATCTGCATTTGCTTGCTGGCTGCAGCTGCTTGGCAGGTCACACACGCATGCACAGGTGCTCTAGTGTAGGACCGCTGCCTTGGCAAGGGACCAGCCGAGCTGGTGCTCTAGGCGGGAGAGGAGCGGGTGCTTTCTTTTGTGCATGTGGGCTTCTCTGCTCACCTGAGCTGCTGCACTTGGTGGGGGCTCCTTCGCGGGGCTAAGCCACGCCACTCAGTGGAGAACATTCCCGTGGGCGGGGCCACCATGGCACAGTGGGTGCTCCTGTGGCTGGGCTGCAAGTCTGAAAGTGAAAGCATTTGCATGCAGGCCTGGCTGCCCACCGCCTCCTGTTACAGTTGCACACCAGGTGCTGTGTGAGGACCTGCGACCTAGATCACTGCCGCTGGGGAGGAGGAAGGATCCACTGACTTCTTTTCACTGCTTCCCAGGGATCCAGTCCCATCACCTTCAGATGTATGGCTGCGTGGATCTCTCAGACATCCTATTGTGCTTTGTAGAGAGTCCTCTGTTGGTTAATGAATGTCTGTTTAGTTGTAACTTAGAGGGGAGAGACTAGGTTGTTTCTGTGTCTTGGCTATTATAAATAATGCTGTTATGAACGTGGGGGTGCAGATATATTTTTGTTAGTGTTTTCTTTTCCTTTGGATATATCCCCAGAAGTAGAATTGCTGGATCATATGGTAGTTCTGTTTTGAATTTTTTGACGATCTTCTGTACTATTTTCCCATAGTAGCTGCACCAATTTACAGTCCTACCAACAGTGCATGAGGGTTCCCTTTTCTCCACATCCACGCCAGCATTTGTTATCTCTTGTCTTTTTCATGATGGCCATTTTAACAGGTGTGAGGTGATATTTCATTGTGCTTTTAATTTGCATTTCCCTAATGACTAGTGATATTGAGCATCTTTTCATGTACTTGTTGGCCTTTTTAAGGCTGAATAATACTCTATGGTATGTATGTACCATGTCTTGTTTATCCATTTTCGTTGGATGTTTGGGTTACTTCCACCTCTTGGCTATTGTGAATAATGCAGATATGAACATAGGTCTGTAAATATCCCAACAACAGTGCACAAGGGTTACAGTTTCTCCACATCCTTACCAACACTTTTTTTTGATAGAAGCCATCCTAATAGGTGTGAGGTGATACCTCATTGTGGTTTTGATTTGCATTTCTCTAAAGGTTAATGATATTGAGCATCTTTTACTATGCTTGTTGGTCATTTCTATAATTTCTTTGGAGACAATCAAAGTCTTTTGCCCACTTTTTTCTTTTTTTGTGAGGAAGATCAGCCCTGAGCTAACATCCATGCCAATCCTCCTCTTTTTGCTGAGGAAGACTGGCCCTGGGCTAATATCCATGCCCATCTTCCTCCACTTTATGTGGGACACTGCCACAGCATGGCCTCACAAGCGGTGCATTGGTGTGCGCCCAGGATCTGAACCCGGCCTGCCAGCAGCAGAGCATGCACACTTAACTGCTACCCCATGGCGCCGGCCCCCCTTTGCCCATTTTTTAATTGAGTTATTGGTTCTTTCGGTTGTTGTTGAGTTGTAGAAGTTCTTTATATATTCTGGATATTAACCCCTTGTTTGATATATGATTTGCAAGTATTTTCTCCCTTTCTGGCTCCTTTTTGATCAGTTTTTGATACATTGCCTATTGCAAGGCTATTAGATGTGACTTATTTTCTCATTCATTTATTCATTCATTCATGGAACAAATATTTACAGTCCATATACTATGTACCAGTACTGTTCATAGGCCTAACTTAAGTAGTTTTTCTCTCCATCCACTTTCTAATCCCTTGTTTCTGAGCTGTTAAACCAGAGAAGCAAAGTTCTTACACTTGTACGCAAAATATGATTTATAGTGTCCGTGAAGCTCTGTCTTGTTTATTACCATCACCTTCATGAAATTTATTACCTGAATCTAGTGGAGGATTCTCTTGGCCCTTTCTGTTTGTATACTTGCTCATATATGTGTTTCTGATGCCTGTAACTTTTGGATAAATGAAGTGTTGTAACTTTCTAGAGTTTTTTTCTCTTCTTTCTTGGAAGGAATGGAATAGAATCCCCTAGCTGTGGTTTATTAGAGTATATTGTTGAGTTTCCTTCCTGTAGACCTTTTTGTTAAAATCTCTAGGAAAGAGAACTTAAACTTTTGTCAGCAGTTGGCAGAAAGAATACTTTGAATTGGTTTCCTGCAGCATCAGCATCAGTGTAATTTGGGTGTGATACAACTTGTTACTCTCTATCTCAACACATGCAATGAGTTTTATAGGCCATTCCCTAGATAATAAAGACTATTTGTCAAGTGTATAGCCATATGTGATTCAGTCTTTAGGTCTTTAAAACTGTTTATACAAATCTGCCTAGGTTTTTAATTTGAAAACCTTACCCTTTGTCAGACCACATGTCTCAATTTTTGGTTTACATAATATGGTCACTGTAGAAGTAGATAATGGGAAATGATTGAAACCTGGACAGAGGTTACTGCCTGTATCACATGGAAGGTGTTCTCTCCTCTGTTCCCCTATAGGCAGTAGAGTGAAGTCCCCTCCCCTCAAAATGTGAGAAGTGAGGGTAATAGGCCTGCCTTGTTGTCCTCACCTCTCCCCAACCCATGGTCAATGTAATGAATATTGCAGAAGCTGCCATTACTGCTAGAATTGTCTTTCTTCCCTCCCAGTTGCCCCTTGGTGGTATTATGCTCTGATAAATAGGAGGCGCCAGAGGCAACCAACCTTCAGTGCAAAGATCCCAGAACCCTATTCTTGGGGCTACTATATCATTTTATTTATGCTACTCTTAGCACATTTTTCTTAACTTTAATTCATTTTATTCACCCCGACCAGATTTTAAACACCTTGAGACAAAGAACTAAGCCATATGTGTCATTATATCTGTCACCAGGGCCTAGCACTGGGCCTGCCACTGCCAAGAGTGAGTGCTTGTGAATAAATAAATATATGAATGAATGTAGTCTTGTATGATTGGAACCTTTCTCTGACCTTGGCATGGCTGGCTTTTCATTTGTCCTAAGAACTGATTTACAGGCTTTCCTTTCAGAGATATGAACTTCAGTGTGAAAAGCAAGAGGCAGAGGGGAATGAACTTGTGCCCTGAAATCAATAAGAGGGAAATTCTCTAACCGAGTGAAGTAGGGGCATGGGGCAGGGGGCAGAGCTCAAATATCTGACTTGATTTGTTAAGGAAATGAAGAATGCCCAGGGCCCAGGGTTGTCAGCCAAATATTTTTTTAAAGTATTGATTTCAGTTAAACAAAGGAGTTTTGTGTCAATTTGTGAAATATTTTATTCCTCTTCATCTACCCAGGATGCCTTCTCTTCACTATTTCAATGTCTTGACATTTTAGAATTTATAGACCCATGTATAGAGGGTAGCTTTATCCATTGGCTCTTATTAAAGAGAGCATTTGAGCTTTTGTTGCCATTGTCATCAGGGAAGGTTATATGATAAAACAAATCCGTTAACTTGACATTTTTATTCTTACATGTGTGTTCCAGAAATGAGATGTTTAGTTTAAAAATGCAGTATTATCATTACATTTTAAAAATGAAATTGGACATAATCACTCACTTTCTTCCATTTATTCCCTCTGAAATCAAGTGTTTGTATTATTGGAAAGGGAATTCAGTATTTGAGGACTTCATTTCTTCTAGAACCAGACCTTCATGGTCTTCTGGTCCCCAGTGATCCTACGGAGAATGGAAGACAAGCCTGGCCATCAGTCACCTCAGAATGGCAAATGCCACAAGTGACTTTTGTAAAAGTTCTGGTCACAGACGGGCTCTTTAGAGAACGGTGGCATAAGAAAAAATTACTCTTCCTCATCTGTACTACAAATTAGATAACTTCTGAGTATTTTTACTCTTAACTTTTAGATTATGGGGCAAGAGTCAGACAGTTTTACCATATAAACCTGACTGGCGTCAACTCACTCAAACTAGTATGAGTTTTTATTGGTTGTGCTAATTGAATTTGCTGGAGATTTTTATGTCACAAGTTTTCTACTTCAAAGAGGTTGTGCTGTGAACACAAACTGGTTTCAATGTAAAGCATGTAACACAGGGGGAAAGGTGCCACTGGAATACAGGACGGGGTTACATTAATTATTCTGTTATTTTCTGAATTATATTTATCAATAACAATGTTGTTGATGAACTAAGGCTAACAGTCTTAGAGATCGGTACCATAAACATTTGATTCTAATGGGTACATTTTAAAAAATTGAATCATTTTTGGAATGGGTGAAATTCTCACAGCAGAGATATGCATCAGATATAGCATCCCTTTTCATGCTCTGAAAAGCTGTTCTTAAATCAGGGGAGTCCTACATTTGATGGTGTCTTAGCATTGTGGCAACCAGAGGATAGAAGGTTACGGAGTCTCCTGCTAGAGACCTGGGAGGTAGCACTTAGCCTTCTTTAGACAGCTCCCTGTTTCTCTCCATACTGTGGAAAAGCATAAACTGGAACAGTGCATGTACAAGTGCCTTGAAAAAGTAAAATTCATTCTTTGGGTGCTATTCATTTAAGTGTCATCCGAAAACTGTTATACACTTTTTTAACAGGATGGGTCCTATTGGCTGTGCTTGGCACAAAAACTAGTTATTTAGGTAGAAAGTTTCTTCTAATATCATAGTTGCTGTTAAAAAACAAAAGCTTCCTCCTTTCTGGAAAATGAATTAGAAACTGTTCTTCAATGTCAACATTTACTGTAGCATCACATCCAGAAATAAACACTTGGGTGTTTACCCCTGTCCATGTTGTAATAAATTGAAATTACTGTATTGATATATATATATATGTATATATTTACTGTTTTATCTAATCAAAGAGCAAAACATCTAGTGAACCATTCAAAATTTTAGTTTTATAACGTGGCTCTCTCTTTTAGAGGTTGTTTTCTAAAATGTTCATAGGTCTGCATTCACTTTCAACATACATATTTAACACACTCATATTCCACAAACATTTATTGAGTGACTCCTTTGTGCTAGGATCTGGGGTGCTCTCACGTGCTTCAATTTATCTAGTTCTCATAAAAATACCGTATGTAGGCTTGAACATTAGCATTATAAATCTCCAAGTAGAAAAACATTTTGTATCATATGCCAGTAAATAACTCACTGAAAAAGAAAAATCAGTTGAGGACCCCCAATTAAAAAATACATAAATGTCAGGCTATATATGTGTGCAAAATTGTGTGTGTGTGTGTATGCACAGGCATGTGTGTAGGGTAAATGTAATGTATTCTATTAATACATTGTAAATATAAAACAATATCCTGTTTACACTTTGCAATGTGTAATAACAGGTATACTTGTGTCTTAATATTACAGTGAGTTTGAGGGGAATGGCGGCCTTGTATGGGAGTGGGCTGGGTGGGCAGGAAGAGAGAGATTTAAGACAGCGCACAGAGTGTACACATATGCACACATTGAAATCGAAGTTGAGGGTGCTGGCAGACATAACTTGTATGTTTGCCAAACCTCTAATCACTTATCCAATACTAATTTTACTTGAAAATTTACAGTCCTAAGTTTTAAAATAATTGTGCACTAGGTAAAATTATGAAAACATGTGGTTCTTTGAAGTCACTTTTTTTCATTTTCAGTGAAAATGATGGTTACTCTGGAAAATGGTACTTGTGACTTTTCTTTTTAATTATGAAATATGAAATATAAATGTACATGGTAAAAAAAATTGCAAAGACTGTTGTGGAAATTGAGTTTCCCTTCCACCCCAAAGGCACTCCCAAATCCCTAGAGATTGTTCATGGTTTCTTGTGTATTGTACCAAAAGTTTTCCATGTATTTATGTGCATATACAAATACAAATATAAATAATTTTTAAAAATGCAAATGAAAGATACTATGCACAGTCATTTTTTCTTTTCTTTTTTTTTTTTGAGTTTTCCCCAAGCAGGTTTGTACATATTTTACTCATTCTTTTTAGACTGTGTGGAATTTTATTGTATGGATGACCCAGCATCTTAACTAGTACCTCACGCATGATAGACACTTAATAAATATTTGCTGACTTAATAACTTAAGTAATTTATTTAACTATTCCTCCCATTGATGGAGAGGGACATCTGACTGGTAACAGATATTCAAGGGGTAAAAAGAAACTAATAATGGGTAAAACTAATAATGAGGTTCGAGTCAGCATTACAGACCTTTATCTCTGGGAGTCCACTCAGTGCTAGGGCTCTATTTAAAGAAATTCTTCTACTCTGATCTCGGTAGTAATGAATCACTCACACACACACATACACACTTGCACACATAAAGAAATGTTTGTTCTTAGAGAGCTGCTTCAAGCATATGGAATAAATTTTATACCAGGTAATTTCTATATATCTGGCTGATTGAGCCATATATTTGTAAATCTTACATTGATGTTTGAGTTAAGGCCTGCTTTTTCCGCTCTGTAGTAAAAGCTCCTTGATTACTGTAGTTTGGTTAGGGTTGATTGAACACTGAAGTTCCATCTTCTTTTCACATGTCACAAAGATATGATTCTCACTTAGATCTGTGATATATCATCTTTCACTCATTCATTTGTTTCCCATCTTTCATACGTTTTGGTATTAAGTGGTGTGTATATCAGCTGACCTGGGAAATGTAATCTGATAAATATACTTCAAAAACTGTATTCTTGGCATATTAAATAGTTATAGGAGTCTAAGACTCTTCTCATTCTTTGCTGCTGGCCCTGTGTTTGAACATCACTCTTTTGGATCCTAAAATTATTTTAATAACAAGACCATATTGTCTCCATAAGGCATCAACATTTTCCTCCCGGGGAAAGTGCAATGCTTTGGACTTTCTAGTTGGTTCCAGCAGCAGAACAGAGTGTGGACCACTGCCCCATTTCATTGAATGGAGACGGCATTAGAATAAACACTGTCAGTGTCCTCCTTCTGAACTCTGCCTATATATAGATGCGAGGTCCCCATTAGGAAGGAGCAGCTGCTAGATCAGAGGAGGAAATGAAAAGGCTCTTTACATAGGCCAGGTGCCTGCGGCTCTCATTGATTTGTTGATCAAAGCTGTCTGAAATGCTGCAAGGCAGGGATTTATTAGTGCCAGTCATGTGCCTGCAGGTAACAAGTGAGTTTCTTCTGTTCTTTAGGTTGGAATCCAAAGCTGATGGCAGGCAGGAATGGGAAATGCTTGTCAGCTCAGAGGAATCTTCTGTTGAGCTTTGTTGCTAATTAAAATGGGACCTTTACTCGTTTTGAGGAGATCCTATGTTACCCTCCTCTACTGAAAGTACCCAAAACAAATAGTGCTAGCCAAGATGATAGGAACTCTCACACTTGGATTTTAAATTCGGTTTCTATTGACTTAAAACCAGAGCTGTATCGTAATGGGACCCTGTGTAATAGAAAAAGTTCACCTTAGGGAGTCAGGACTATTACACTTGCTACTAGAGATACCCCTGGTGTAAGCACTGGACTTGGGTGGACCTCGCTTTGGCCAAATCCCACTTCTGATTTCCTGCAGGTTTCTAACTTTTCTGTGTCTAAACTTTTTGCGAGTATACTGTGGGACACAGACATATATAGTTGACAAAATATTTTCAATTATTCATAAACAAAGTGTAATTATACGTATGTACGTATGTACTGAAGTGTAGTTGACATATAATATTGTATTAGTTTCAGATGTACAACTTAGTGATTCCACATTTATTTATATTACAAAATGGTCACCCTGATAAGACTAGTTACTATCTGTCATCATGCAAGGTTTTTACAATATGGTTGACTATATTCCCTCTGTTGTACGTTACATCCCCATGACTTATTTATTTCATGACTGAAAGTTTGTACCTCTCATCCCCTTCACCTAGTTCACTCTTCTCCCCACCCCTCTGCCCTCTGGCAACCACCAATTTGTTCTCTGTATCTGAGTCTGTTTCTGTTTTGTTTTATTTGTTCACATGTTTTGTTTTCTTAGATTCCACAAATAAGTGAAATCATACGGCATTCTTTCTCTGTCTGGCTTATTTTACTTAGCATAATACCCTCTAGATCCATCCATGTTGTTGCAAATGGGAGGATTTCATTCTTTTTATGGCTGAGTAATATTCCGTTGTGTATATACACCACATCTTCTTTAACAATTCATCTGCTGATGGACAACTAGGTTGCTTCCATATTTTGCCTATTGTAAATAATGCTGCAATGAACATAGGGGTGCATATATCTTTTTGAATTAGTGTTTTTGTTTTCTTCAGATAAATACCTGGAAGTGGGATTGCTGGATCATATGGTAGTTCTATTTTTAATTTTTTGAGGAACCTCCATACTGGTTTCAATAGTAGTTGCCCTAATTTACATTCTTACCAACATTGCATGAAGGTTCCCTTTTCTCCACATCCTCACCAACTCTTGTTATTTGTTGTCTTTTTAATAATAGCCATTCTGACAGGTATAAGGTGGTATCTTGTTGTGGTTTTGATTTGCATTTCCCTGACAATTAATTATGTTGAGCACCTTTTCATGTGTCTGTTGGACATCTGTATGTCTTCCTTGGAAAAATGTCTATTCAGGTCCTTTGCACATTTTTTAATTGAATTATTTGTTTTTTTGATATTGAGTTGTATGAGTTCTTAAATATTTTGGATATTAATATTTCTTATAAGGCTGGTTTAGTGGTGATGAAGTCTTTTAGTTTTTGCTTGTCTGAAAAACTCTTTATTTCTCCTTCCATTCTGAATAATAACCTTGCTGGGTAGGATATTCTTGGTTTTAGGTTTTTTCCTTTCAGCATTTTGAATATACTGTGCCTGTGCCACTCTCTTCTAGACTGAAAATGTCTGCTGAAGTCAGCTTATAGTCTTATGGGAGCTCCCTTGTACATAATTTGCTTCTTTTCTCTTGCAGCTTTTAAGATTCTCTTTTTATCTTTAATTCTTGACATTTTAATTATAATGTGTCTTGGTGTGGGCCTCTTTGGATTCATCCTGTTTGGTGCTCTCTGTGCTTCCTGTACCTAGATGTCTGTTTCCTTCCCTGGGTTAGGAAAGTTTTCAGCTATTATTTCTTCAAATAAGTTCTCTGCCCCTTTGTCTCTCTCTTCTCCTTCTAGGACATCTGTAACATGGATGTTAGTCCACTTGATGTTGTCCCAGAGGTCCCTTAAACTGTCCTCATTTTTTAAATTCTTTTTTCTGTTCAGCTTGGGTGATTTCCTCTACTCTGTCATCCAGATCACTGATCTGTTCTTCTGTGTCATCTACTCTGCTGTTGATTCCCTCTAGTGAATTTTTCATTTCAATTGTTGTATTCTTCAGCTCTGATTGGTTCTTTTTTTATTTTCTGACTCTTTGTTGAAGTTCTGACTGTGTTCATCTATTCCTCTCCCAAGTTCAGTGAGCATCCTTATGGCCATTACTTTGTACTCTTCATCAGGTAGATTGCTTATTTCTGTTTCATTTAGTTCTTTTTCTGAGGATTTGTCTTGTTCTTTCATTTGGAACATATTCCTTTGTCTCCTCGTTTTGTCTACTTCTCTGTGTTTATTTCTATGTATTAGGTAGATTAGCTGTGTCTCCTGATCTTAGAAAAGTGGACTTGTGTAGGAGATGTCTTGTGAGGCCCAGCAGCATGCTCCCCTCTGGTCACCCATGCCTGATGCTCCAGGAGTGTCCCCTGTGTGGGCTGTATTTGCTGTTCTGTTGTGACGAGGCCACGATTGCTGCAAGTGCACTGATAGGCAGGGCTGGCCCCTAGGCCAGCTGCCTGCAAAGCCTGGCCACCTGCGGCTGCTGTGGGTGCACTATTGGATGGGGCAGGCCTCTGGTGTGGCTGGTTGCTAGGTCTGGCGGTGTGCGACTGCTGCCAGCTCTGTGGTGGGTGGGGCTGACCCATGGTGTGGCTGGCTGTGCAGCCTGCAACTGCTGCTGGCTTGCTGTGAGACCTGGCAGCACACAGATGGGTTGGGCAGGCCCCGAGTGTAGGCTGGCTGTGTGGCCCCCTGGTGTGTGACCATTTTAGGCCCATTGGTGGATGAGGCAAACTCCCTGTGTGGCTAGTTTCAAGGCCCAGCAGTGCACGACTGATATGGGCTAGCTGATGGGTGAGGCAGGCCCCTTTTGTGGGTTTCTTGTGCTATCTGGCTGCACACAACTGCCTCAGGTACACCAGTGGGTAGGGAGGCCCTCACACTTATAGGCTAGAGGAAAGATTCCAAAATGGCACCTGCCAGCATCAGTATCAGCATGGCTGAACTAGGTCACACAAATGGCTGCTGCCAGTGCCTCAGTTCCTGGGGGGAGCCTCAACTGCCTCCTGCCTTTCTGGGAGGTGCTCCAAGCTTAATAAGTGAGTTTCTTTTACCCACAGACTGTACCCTTTTCTATCTGGTGTTTTTGTGCTGGTTTCTGGGTCAAGTGAGTCTGTGTGTGAGCCCTTTAAGAGCGAGTTTTCCTTTCCCTGAAGTTCTGTAGTTTTGCCGGGCATATTCCTTGTTGATTTTCAAAGCCAGGTGTTTTGGGGTCTTGTCTCTCCTGTGGTGGATCAAAGGGCTAGGGTGCCTAATGTGGAGCTTGAATCCCTTGCTCCTCTGGGAAAAGCTCCATACCTTTGTGATCGCTCCACACTGTGAAACGCCACGGCCAGGGTGTAGTTTTTCCTCAGGGAGACTGTATCTCTGACTCTTCCACCCGTCTCGGTGTTGTGCCTTGTTGTGGAGGTTCTTTTCATCCAGTTTCAGATCTCCCTCAGAGGAAATTATTTGTACTTGTAGATTTGTGTTCGCGGGAGGACGTGAGCTCAGGATCCTCGTATGCCGCCGTCTTCCAAACTCCTCACAGTGTCATTTTAATTTTATATAATAATAGCTGACTTCTTCCATGTTACTTAGGAGAGAATTATTAACCATCATTAATAAATTCTGGCTGCTACTCACCCAGAATCAGTGGTTCTCAACTCTGGCTCCTTTTAAGAATCACCTGGGGAGCTTTAAAAATGCTGGTGCCTTGGGGCTGCTTGTCCGTTTCCCTCCCCATAGATTCCAATTTAACTAGTCTGACTGGGACCTGGGCATGCACAGGCTTTAAAAGTCCTCCAAATGATGCTAACATGAAGCCACTGTGCCTAAATCATGCCATGTGGTTCAGCGGAGAAGGAGCTCAATCCAAAACCAGAAGGGCAGTTCAGAGCATCTGTCGCTGGAATTATTGATTTTGGGGCTCACATTTAAAACTCTGTGGGCTTTATCTGTTTAGAGAATCCCTGCATGTTGCAAGGAGCTCCCTACTGTGCTTCAGCGTCTGCTGCTGTCAGTAACAGCCCACCTCTCTCTGCCCAAGTCATTTCAGCATATGTCATTGGTCTATCTTTAGTCATAGCTTCCCAAATGTACACTCCAAATTTGATGAAAATGCACCTAAGCTGACAGAAACGTCTTTATATAGAGAGAGACACAGAAAGAAAGAAGGACAGAGGCTTCCAATTTTGGAACAGAAGACCCACTTTCCCAATAGTCATTATAAATTGTGTTGTCTTTCACATTCTTTCAAGGACTTTTGTAATGAATTTTTTTAAAATAAAACTCATTCTTGACTCCACGCTTTTATCTTGAAGACTAATGTTCTTTTTCCCCTTTTGCTTATAAACCACTGAGTGAATAATTTTATTTGCTTCTTCAACTGTTTCTCTAAGCATAGCTGTCAGCCTGTGCAATTGTAAAAGTGTTCCATAAACAGGATGCAGTTCATAATTTTGTCCACCCAAATCACTTTGTTATATCCTCATTTACTTCAAATACCCAAATGTAATTTGGTTAACTGTAAGAGAAAGACATGCCAGGGAAGTTTTATGACAGCCTGTGCTTAGATTAAATCCTTTGGAATACATTTTACCTCTGAAATATGCTGCTTAAAGAAAATAAACATTTATACGTATTCAGAAAAATAGGCATACAGAAAAGTCAGTAGGATTACAGCCTCCAGATTGACATTTTTGGAATATAAATTCAGAATTAAAACACTATAAAAGCTGCATCACTATGTAAATTATGGAGAAAAAAGACTATTTAATTATAAGCAAAATCTGGCTCTAATTTCAAAGAGCATTCTTGCTTGGGGCAATGAGATTTTATATTTTAAAAGCTCAATTCCATTGGTGTTTCCAGAGCATTTCCCTAAGATTGTTAAATAGAGTCTACCCAAAATAATCTGAAGTATTTGTGAGAGGGGCCAAGGACATTGTAAAAGAGGACATTTAAAGAAAAGTTAGATATTATCAATGCAGACTCCCTTTTCATTCTTCATATCATGGAATTTCACAGCATTTTAAGGTAGTATAATAAAGACGTTAAGAGCTGAACTTTGGAGGCTGACAGGATTCAGACTGTAGCTCTATCACTTATCAGCTGTCCAACTTTGGTAAATTATTTCTTAACCTCTCTTAATTCCAATTTTCTCACCTATACAATGGGTATTAATAATATGTATCTCAAATGGTTGTGAGGATTAAATGAGCTAATGTATAGCAAACCTGATAGTGCCTGATAACAAAACAAATGTTCAACAAATAGTTACTGTCTAAATAGTTAAATATTATAATTATTAATAATGGAAGCAGTATTGATTCTATTGATTCCATTGAGGAACGAAGAATAACCTTTCACCAAGAAAAAAATAAAACTCAAGACTCCAGGCCAAGATGGCAACATAGGTGGCTCCTGAAGTTCCCTCCTCCCGTGGTTGCCCCGAATATACAGCTACACACAGAGCAATTCCCTTTGAGAGAAATCCAGAAACTAGTTGAGTGACTTCTACACATCAGGCAACTGAGAAAATACCCACAGTGAATCTGGTAGTAAAGGCTGAGACACACTCTCACTGTAAACCCCACCACTGGCACAGTGCCATACAATTGAGAGGGAACCCTCAACTCCCAGCTTCTCCCTAAGGAGTTAAGGGCTTGGACCACACATCTAGCACCCAACTTTTAAGGCTACTACCAGAGGGACACGCTCCCAAATCACATAGCTCTGAAAGCCAATGGGGCTTGCATTCATGAGTCCCCCAGGACTAGAGCAAACTAAGAAGCAGTTGTTAACGGCACGCAAGCACTGGCTGTGGCTCTCTCCCCAGGGCTCAGTGCAGAGGGAACAGAGAAACATGCCCGTCTCCCTGTCTTTCTCTGGAAGGAGTTTGACGGCATACCTTACAAGCTGCTGTCTGAGGGTCCAGCTTCTAATTAGCACGTATGTAGGTGTTAACTGAGGTCTTCCCTGGAGCCCAAAGGAGCTGGTGGGCACTTCTTTTACCTTCTCCCTCTGGCTCACTCCAACAATAAAACCAAGTTGCCAGCATCTCTCTGGAAGGAGCTTGTCCACACATCTTGCTCCCCACTTTTACGGTTGCCACCCAAGGGACAGGCCTCCAAATCGTCTAGCTCTGATAGCTAACAGGGCTTGCATTTATGAGTCCCACAGGATTATAGCAAACAAAGAAGTAGTTTTTAAATGGGCACGGCAGCACCCCCTGTGGCTATATACCTGGGCTCAGTGCAGAGACAGAAGGCAAAAATGCCTTCTCCCAATTTCTTCCTAGAAGGGGTTTGACTGCATAATTTCCCAACTGCTGCCAGAGGGCCTGGCTTCTGATCAGCCTGCATTTAGGTGCTGACTGTAATCCTCTCTTTTGGGACACTGATGAGTCTTGGCACGGCCGCAAGTGCTGGGAGCCACTAAGAACAAAGATGGCAGCTTGGACAATCACAGAGGTTTCAGAGGCAAATAGGAATTTAGGCTGGGCTGATGGACGAGGGTCATCTCCTACATGAGACCAGTCTGTCAAGACTGGGAGAGGTGGCTGTTTGATCTAATGCACAGAAACCAACCTGGAGAGTCAAGGAAAATGAAGAAACAAGGAAATATGTTCCAAACACAAGAATAAGATAAATCTCCAGAAACCTAGCTTAATGAAATGGAGATAAGTGATTTACAGAACAGAGAGTTCAAAATAATGGCAATAAACGTGCTTACTGAGGTAAGAAAAGCAATGCATGAGTGAAGTGAAAAATGCAACAAAGAGATAAAAAAGTACTAAACAAAAAGACATGAAGAATATAATAATTGAACTGAAAAAATGAATAGAGGGGTTCAACAGAAGGCTAGGTCAAGTGGGAGAAAGAAAATGGTGTTCTTTTATCATGTAATCTTTACTCCATCAACCTCACTCTTTTTTTTTTTTTTTTTTTTGGTGAGGAAGATTGGCCCTGAGCTAACATCTGTGCCAGTATTCCTCTACTTTGTATATGGGACACTGCCACAGCATGGCTTGATGTGTGGTGTGAGGTCCATGCCCGGGATCCCTTCCTGCGAACCCTGACCTGCCAAAGCAGAGTGCGTGAACTTAACCACTATGCCACCGGGCTGGCCCCAACCTCACTCTTTTTACTTCAGATATGACCATACTGTCTATTGAGGGTTGAATGGGTTAGGCCCTGACACCATGACTCTCTATTTCTATTGTCCTGAGCATTATTCCCTATTTTTAATATCTTAATAAGGTAGTAAATAATTGGCTAGATATTCAAATTTGAACTTCGGGATTTATCTATAAGCACCACCCTAATATGATTTACTCATAGCAGTGCTGCTGCTGATTATTATTTGTGTATAACATGATTATGGAAACAGGAGCAGGAAAGAAGAAAAAGAATGTCATTCACTTTATTATATGTTAGTCTGTCCCACCTCAGGTCAAAAAGATTTAAATTGGAGTGGTATACTGTAGTACAGTGGAGACTTCTGGCTAAATATGGCGGATTAAACATGTGTGTTTCCCTCTGCTCCTTTATAAAACTCTTTCATGTGACAGTAAAGCAATGAAGAAGGCATACACCTACAAGAACAAAAGGGGAGAAGACATGACAGAAGAGGAGAGAAGTCAAGAATAATTTGAAAGCTAGAAATTGCATGAACTAGTGCTAACTGTCTTAGCAGAGTGGACACAGCAGAAAAGCCTTCAGAGAGGGAAGGCAGCAAGAGGCAAGCTCACTTGTGCTACAGAACAGAAGGCTCAGGAGCTGGGGCCGTGAGGAAGGGGCCATGAAGAAGCTCTGAGTGGCTGGTTCACAGTCTTCGCAGGAAAAGGCAGACTCTAGGTCCCCTCTGCAGCAAGCACAGCTAAGCAACTCTGTCCCTCTCTCTCTCTTTACTCTGGGATGAAGGAGAAGCCACTTGGATTTTGTGAGCATACAGAGCTGGCCTGAGTGTGCAAGCATGATATATACATATACACAAATGAATAATATTTTGCTTCAGAGTTGGCAGTTTGGTGCAAATTTTGTTTGTTTACTGTTGAATCTTCTATTTCCAAAACTCTGAGGCCAGTATAGGATAAAATTGTGACATGAAATGTCCCCGTCTTGCTTAACTTGAGCCGAGGACACTGAAACTACAGGTGAGGTGGGGGATTCTGATTAATATTTAATTGATATCTGTCATTGAAAATAGAAAATGAACATGTTAAAAAAATCAGTAGCTACTCGGGGATCTGTTTGATACAATAAACCAGTAAATGAATTTACATTCTAATTAAGGAGGTCTAATCACCTTGACCTCTTGTACATCTCCTAGGGCTTAGTATTGGAAAGGCCTTCAATACTAAATATCTTTGATGGTCTTTGATGTATGGGGTTGGCGGTAGCACTCAATATTATTTACTATAATATTGCTGTTTCCACAGAGTTTAAATCAGGGCAGTGATTTGAATCTAAGCTATTCAATATATCATTTCTAGCAGAGGCTTTCCCAGAGCAGAGGTATAGATATTTTTAACAGATCGTTTGGCAAGGCAAGTTGATTATCAAACATCATGATTGAAGAGTAATATCCTACTGAAGAGTATGGTTATTTGGAAGAAACACAGAGAATTATGAAGAGTAGATCAATAGCTTGCCAGGTCCTTAATGCAGGTTTAATATAGTAATCTGGGGAAAGAGAACATAATTGATTGATTTCTATGGTTTTCCATGTGCTTATTGTTAGGTTTGCTTTTTTCATTCACTTGCTGTATGAAAAAGCAACTTATCCAAACCTAATATCAAGAAATTAATGTCATTAAGTAAAGCATTTCTTCAGCAGGCTTATTTACAGAGCCAGAGAATTAAAGCTACTCTACAAAGGCTCGGTTTTGGCAGTGTAATGAACCATAATGCTCGGAGACTCATAGGTCTGACTCATTTATATTTAGGTTGACATTAATTTGCTTTAAAGAACAATACCCATCTGTGATTGTTGCATTGGTAAAAGGTCATAAAATCTTGAGGATGCCTCAAAAACTTTAAAATGAAATTGATGACTATAAAAATCTTACTTTTCTTTAAAATAATCCTTGGGATCTTACACCACATAATCTAACATAACATAACGTATCTTCTATTTGTAAAAAGAGAATTATCCATACCAAAATGAACTTTCTGTTTATCTTGTGGTTGTATTTGAGATGGAACCTGGGTCAGGATTGGGGCCATTTATTTCTCTACCTGTGGCTGAATAGAAGTGATGCCTTTCCCATCCAGGAGAGCTGCCTCACTTTGAGCTTCTCTGCCTCCTAGGGCCACTTAAGTTTCTGGCCATACCTGGGAGTGGGATTCTTCCCCAGGTAGGCTGTGAAGTATATACTTTTGGCACAGGGATTGGCTGCAGAATAACAATGTTATACCTTTTCAGCATCAAATCAGTACATTTCCCTTCACTGACCAAGTGTTGGAGAAACTGGTCCAGTGGCTTCTAGAAAGGGATATGAGTAAATGGGGTAGGAGCTGATATTGTCATTATAGGTGATATACTGGAGTAGCCTCTCAATATTATGCTTCACAATTTAATATAGTGTTTTGTTTATTATCTAGAACTGCCCCACCCACCCACCCCGGCCAAACAAGTGTAAGCTCCATGAGGCAATGGTTTGCGTCTGTTTGGTTTACTGTACTCTCTTTACACCTAAAACAGAGTCCAGGACAGGGCTGCTCAATAAACATATGAATGAACAGACAGTGCCTGAGCTACCCCATGCCCCTGCCCTTGCCCAAGGAGAAGCAGATTTACATAAAACATAAGGTCAGAGTAAATGTATTGGTTCTCATATCAGGAGAACAGTATGGTATGAAGATGGTGTATGGAACCAGCAGTATAGGCTTATGACTGTCTTGCATTCCTGGCTCTTTTAGTGACTTTGTGTCCTTAAGTAGGCAATTTGCTTTCTATGGTCTTAACTTTCTACAGCTATATAATAGACACAATATTTCTAGATATCTTTGTAAAGTCTCACTAATTCAATTTTATTTGACAACTACAGTTGTCCCCCCTTATCCTTGAAGGATACATTCCAAGACTCCTACTGGATGCCTGAAACTGCGGATAGTCCTGAACCCTATATATACTCTTTTTTCCTACACATACATCTTTGAGGTGCAACAGCAAAACTAGCATGGTTTCTTTTTTCTTTCTCACAATTTCACTGATAGAAGATTCGTTCTTAACCATAGATCTTAACAACCTCAGCATATGATTTTTTTCTTTCCTCATTAAGTCGAGAACTTTCACCTTTTCACTTAAAGGAAGCACTTTAGAGCTTCTCTTTGGCATATCCAAATTGCCAGCATCACTACTCTTGTGCTTTGGAGCCATTATTAAGTAAAATAAGGGTTACTTGAACATAAGCACTGTGTTCTGATAGAACAGAGATACAACAGTAGATCTGATAACTGAGTTGGCTACTGAGTGACTAATGGGCAGGTAGCATATACAGTGTGGTTATGCTGGACAAAGGGATGATTCACATCCTGGGCAGGATGGAGCTGGATGGTATGAGATTTCGTCACGCTACTCAGAACGGCGCACAATTTAAAGTTTATGAATTATTTCTGGAATTTTCCATTTAATATTTTGGACCATAGTTGACCATGGGTAACTGAAACTGTGGAAAGAAAAACTGTGTATAAGGGGGAACTACTGTACTTATTGCCTGAGATATGCAAATCACCCTTTAGAGAACAATAACATTTAGAGAGCATGTATTATCTGCCAGGCATTGTGTGTCTAAGTTTTATATGCTTATAAAACTTATAAAATACATATAATTTAATCATCCTAGTATCCTCTGTGGTTGGTACTAACATTTTTCCCCTTTTACAGATAAGGAAACCAAAACATAGAGAAGTTAGTACAGACAGTTTAGGCTAAGCAAGCCCAGAGAAAAATTCTTTAGATTCAATGAAATGTGAAGTATACACAGATATCATTAATCCTGAAAATCCTAAGTAGCATCAATCTAGGCCAATTTTGTCAATATTGAAGCTGGTGATTGGGGAGATTTTCATGGTAAGCAGCAGGCAGAGGCCTAGCGGGCAGGCAGGGATTTTTAGGAAGATACAGCAATGTCCAGCCAAGATGTAGGTGGAAGGACTATAACTCGGCCGCTGAACCTTGAGTATTGGAACCACTGGAGAGCAAGGTCAAACCTGGATCTGGGGCTGCTGGGAGCATCGAGGTTGGGCTGTTATGACAGAGGTTGGACATGAAAGGACAGCTCTCATTGGGTAAGGCAGGACCTTGTTAAAGGACACGGGCTCAGAGCCCACAGATCACTGTCTACACAGCAATAAGGCTGACTTTTGATTAGATTCTTGGGGGACCCTAAATCCCATCTAGGGTAGCCAATGGATTGGTTCTAGAAGGATAATGGAATGGGTGACTATTTGAATGAATGAATGAACATCATATTAGTGAGCCTAAGTAAATAGAGCTAAATGAATTGAAGATGTTTAGGGCAGACAGACACATCATTGTCCCAGTGTAGTTTTTCTGTGATAATGGATTTATTCTTGAGCAAACCCTCTTATAGCTTCAGACGAATAGTGACTGTCTTTCATAATTAAAATGGAGTCTTCTCTTCCAAGCTCTTTTCAACTGAACAGCAATTTTTTGTTATGATAGATGCTAAAGGCAGCATTTAAAATAGAAGAAAAAACATAATATAACCATAAGTTATATTTGTCTGTGTGGCATGAGCATCTTCACCAGAGTTGTTCTTGAGGCGATGTCTTTTTATGTTTTTGGAACTTAGTATTCAACCTTTGTGATGATTGAAGAAGATAGTTGATAATGGGAAAAAAGGAATCAGTTTGCTTAACTCACATATCTTTGCCTTGAAAACATGTATTAGAGTGAGTTGACTACCGTTAAAGTGAGAGGTATTATGTTAGATCTGCAATTTGCTTTCACTAGATTCCTCTTGTTGTGATAGCCAGGGTAAGCATCCATATTTAATGCACAATAGAAAAATCAAGGTGTATGTTGACATTTGAACATAGATGGATCAAGTTGGATGTAGAATTACTAAATTCTTCCCTGAACTCCTTGTCATAAAGCTTTTCCTTCCAGCCTGTGCTTATTTTTACACATATAATTCCAACTATTATATTTGTCTTGATGTGATAGAGTTTTCCAATGATAATCTCTACCTTCTCTAAAGTAAACTGTATTTTAATTAAGATCTTGGCCTTTGACTTCTTTTATAGCTGTTATGGAAATATTTGTGTAATTGGTTCGTGGTTGGTATAGAACCAACTTTGAATCTGACCAGTAAATCAGATTGGGGCTGCTTAAAAATCATCTGAGTAGATTTTGAGCCAATCTGAGTTATGTTTATGTGAATTTATTTTAGCTAGTATATGCTTTTCTTTTTTTTTTTGCCTTGGACCTAAACCAGACTAACTATATGGAGTGTCAGTGAGAAGGAATGAGGATAATTACTGGTTTAAAAGAATAACCGTTGTGGATTAACTGGCATACAACCCTGAGATGTAGGCGGAAGGTAGCAAGCTGAAGGGAAATTAAGGAAGTGGACTGTGTGATTCTTTTTGAAAAACTTTGTTCTTTGTGCTCATGAGCAGACGTGGTAAACCAGCACGTAAATGCTGCTCAGTAGCCACACCAGTTTCTAAGGCTGGGATTAGAGAACTTTGTGTAAGGACAAATGCCGGTTTGCACTTGGTCATTCAGAAGGGGTGCCAATGCCATCTCTTGAAATTACTCCAGACTGTTCTTGTCTTGGGCCCAGACCACAAATCCCAGACTTGATTTGATCACTTGGGTTGCCTTTAAACCTCAAATCACCCCACTGCTTGCCCTATTCAGATTCTGGTGTCTTTTGTCTGCTATTCCCTTGTTCATCCCTAGTCACAGCTCTAATTTGACACCTGCTGCATCACTCCTGCCCTTCTGACTCTAGGGTTTGGATTTGTCTTTCTGGCTGATGTTCATTGTTACCATTAGCCTCCCTCCTGCTACATGACAGAAATCGGCCACAACTTATTATTTATGGTTTTTTCCCCCAGTTCACTCCCTAACAAAATGGAGCTGGACACAACTATTGCAAATCATTGGCTTGTACCCTGAGGATTGCTTTTCTTTTAAGCAGTATCAAAATTTCCTTGAAAAATTTTCATTGAAAATTCATGCGATTGGTTGTGTACCCCATAGAGAGCTAAAGTGATAGTTGAAAACAGGGCTTATGAATTGTAAATAATTTGAGACAAAGTGTACCCCCAAATGTATTCATCCTTTTACTGTGATGATAATAAATAAACCCTTACCACCACCCCTTCTCAGAGGAGAAAGCTGAGGTCCAGGGTGTTTGTGTCCACAGATTTACATCCTTGGATCCTCTACAGAGCTGGGAAGACATTTCAGTTCTTGAGCCCTAGTGTCTCTTGACCACCAAAACTACAGCTTGAAATATGAAACACTTGGTCTAGCCAATTATTTGGGGTGAAGAAGATAAAAATCATGTCCACCTATGTGGGCAAACATTTGAGTAACAATCTGTGAAACACAATTGTCTTCAATGATTATCTGTTAAACATGTTTCTGTGTGCAAAAAATAAAATATATTTTCCATGTGATTTCTAGCCAGCTGACTCTATTGTGTTTCTTAAAAACAGCCCTGTTGGATGCATTCTGCTGTTTTACAGGGAACTAACTCCCTGTCTCAAAGGCCAAAACAATTTGGTTTTTTTATTATTTATGTTTTAATACACTGTGATATGAAAACAGTACTTCCCCTCCCAAAGTAAATTTTATTTTAGAAATACATGTTTACCCAAATGGAAAGACATCTGTATGTCAAGTCAAAATATTCTGAATATTTATGGTAATAACTGTTTGGCTATAAGATGGTAAGACTAACTAGATTTGAGATAGAGTTCTTTCTCCTCATCTGTTGTTTCAGAATTAATAGCTTTTATTGATTTTTATCCTCCATCCTGATCATGGTGACCTGTATATACATGTATTTTTTGATCTGTTAACATTACTTCTACCTCTGTAGAGTAACTCTTTGCTCCCTCGAAACCAATGGATTTAACTTTTGATTAAAAGAAAATCAATACTTTGAATTTAATGCCACCTGCCTGGCAGGGACAACAGAGAAGATAACAGTTACTGTGACTCTTTGGATAGAAGGACATGGAGTGGTGGTCCTGAGAAGGAGAACAGAGGAATGAAACCAATTTTGCCTCCTCAGGGGAGGCATAGATAAGAGGCAGCACACTTTAAATGAAGTAAACAAGGAATCTCAGTGGCAGGATTGAGATACAGCCTCTGGAGTTTTCACATGGGTTTCTTAGTTGACTTGAGGGGAAGTTATTTACCTTCTCTCAGCCTCAGTTTTCTCATTTGTAAAATGGGCGTAATAAAAGTACCTAACTTATAGATTCTTGTGGCAGTTTTCAGTGACATGAGCACATCTGGCTCATAGTAAATGAAAGTGATGTATTATTTACTATTTGAGAGGAAACCAATGGGAGGCCTCCCTGACTGCACACCTCGTGGAATGGGTGGAGGTGGAGTTCCAGGGTGTGTCAGGGAGGGTGATACAGGAATGGTGTTGGAGAGATTAGCAGCAGGTACCACCTTCTTTGGAGACGAGCTAACAGGATGAGGTTTGCTTTCTCAGTTATGGTGACTAATATAAAATACTGTAGTAAATATGGAGGGCTCTGAGGGCTAACTTAAGAGCTTACCTGATTACTCGGCTCCTTGAGATTGTCCTGTTCCTGGGGGTTACATGCCAGGCAGAAAGGCCACAGGTAGCACCATAGATACCGTACAGGCCTCTCTCAATTTTCAAAAGATTAAGTTTCAGTAAAATATACTGATATTAATACTGAAGCATCCCAATCATTATCTCATTTTTATGATTCAGAACTTCATGATTTAAGGTCATTGTTTTATATCTATATCTTTATCTGTTATAATAACAAGCATGTACCATTGTGTAGTATATCAGATGTTCAGAAATGATTGTTCATAAAATACTGATAATTTTACCATTTCTGGAATTTTGCTAGTTTGTGTATATATGTATAAACTAAATCTAAAATGATAGCTTAATTCTGTTACCCTGCTCTGAATATAGGTAAGCAATTTGCTTGTATATTTTTGCTGGTTTTAGGCTTAGTATTTTGACGAGAGTGTTCTGTTAAAGAATTAGGCTGACAAATTGGAACCAGACTATCAAGCTAAGCAAAAGTGCACCTGAATTGTTTTTAGAACTGGGTCACTAATAATCACAAACGCTTGTCTGGTGTTTGCATGGGCCAGGCCTTCTTTTTTTTTTTTTTTTTTTGTGAGGCGATCAACCTTGTGCTAACATCTGCCAATCCACCTCTTTTTTTTCTTTTGCTGAGGAAGACTGGCCCTGGGCCAACATCTGTGCCCATCTTCCTCCGCTTTATATGGGACGCCACCACAGCATGGCTTGACAAGTGGTGCGGCGGTGCACGGTGCACGCCCGGATCCGAACCGGCGAACCCTGGGCCGCCGCAGTGGAGCGCGCACACTTAACCGCTTACGCCACCCGGCCGGGCCAGGCCCTCTTGCAAGTGCTTTACTCACTTATTCTTCACAGCGACTGCATGAGATGGAGGCTGTTATTTTCCACTTTGACAGAGGAGGAAACTGAGGCAGAGAAAGATCAGGTAGCTCAAGCTCACAATTACTGAGCAGCAGAGCTGGGATCGAAACCCAGGCCCTTCAACTGTAGAAGCCCTGTACTCCCCCACCTCTCAACTTACAGGCTCCTGAGAACAGATGGGTTCTCTCATCAGAACATATTACAATCAAATCCTATTCTTTATTTGCCTGGGTTTCATCATGCTACCAGCTTTTGAAGAGCCTCTGCTTGGTTTCCTCATTTGGCCAAAGCTGGGCCAAGCAGGTGGTTCCCGTCACCTGTCTTCTGGGGTGTGGGGTGGAGCTGGTACCAGGCAGCACCAAGGGAGCAGGGAGGGCTCCACCAAGATTGTTCCTGCCTGTGAAAGGCAAGTGGGGGGACAGGGGAGTGAATGCTATCAGCAGCTCCAGAGTGGTCCCTTCCAAAGTGAAAGTGAAAACCAAGCGAACAGAAGTGGGACATGGCAAGAGGATGGAAAAAACACTGCCTGAAGCACTGGGAAGAGTTGAAAAGGAGCAAGGCAGTAAGAGCAGAGTAAGAAGAAAAGAAGAAATCAAGAAAAAGGACCATCTTAAGGGGGAAGTTAAGCAAAACAGCGTTCCTGATTTCTGGGAGGACCTGACTTGTTTCTGGCTATAGTGGAAGTCACACTGGGTATGTCTTCATTTTTAGGGAAGAAAATATATTGCAGAGTGATTAAAAATACTCTAGAGCAGTGGTTCTTGATCAGGAGCAGTTTTGCCCCTCAGGGGACATTGGGCAATGTCTGGAGACAATTTTGGTTGTCACATCTTGGTGGTAGATGCTACTGTCATCTAGTGGGTAGAGGACGGAGATACTACAAACATCCTATAGTGCACAGGCAGGCCTCCACAACAAGTGATGTAGCCCAAAATGTTAAAAGGGCCAATTTTGAGAAACCCTGCTCTAGAGCCAGACTGCCTGGGTTCAAGTCCTGGCTCTGCCACTAACTGTTTGTGTGACCTTGGGAAAGTCCTTAGCCTCTGTGCCTCATTTTCCTCATCTGTAAAATGGGATGATGATAAGACCCTATTTCGTTTAAAATATGATGCTGTCAAATGTAAGGTAGACCTTCATTTTATGGAAGATAAACCAATGCCACATAAGTCTTGATATTCTATGGATTATACACAAAGCATCTCCATTTCAGAGATATTAGAATGTGAAAATAAATGTGTCTTAGAATTGAAAATTTATGGTATGACCTGTTTTATAGGGTTTTGGAAAGATTAAATGGATGTGTGTTCTTAGACAGTTCTTGGCACATAAAAGGTGCTGTGTAAGCTTCAGGGACAATGGGGAATGAGGAAGGGAAGTTTCCTTTTCCTTCTTCCCTCTCAGTTCCTTCTTTGGTGTTAATGAACCTAGAAGATCCAGTGCCCTGGGGGCTTTGTCTATAACAGGGCACATGTTCTGGATCATGGTTGTCAGCTCCAAGTGGAACAGAATGAGGGAGCCAAATAGGAAGGCCAAGAGAGGCCAGGCAGTTGGTGGTGAAAGGTGTGATAGGAAGGGTGGCTGGAGTCATTCCTCAGATGAGAGGGCATGGAGCCTTATTTAGAGTGTTCCGGTGGCATGTTTATGATATGAGAGGACATCCAAGGTGCTGTGTTGTTCTCTGACAATGATTTGACTAAGTCACTGATCACCAGTGTGTAGAAATAGCCATGATGGCCCAAACCATGTGCTTAACTTAGTTATAATTAGAAACTGTCATGTGAGTGACTAACTATGAGGACTTAGGCCACATTTTTTAGAAGTTTTTGTCTTTGGCTGGCTAATTTTCCTATTTCTTGATGATGATAACCACATTTTTATATTTCAGTGGTTATTCCAGTGGGATTCTGGGTGAGCGAGTTATACAACTTGTGGGTGCATAGTATTATCCTAAAAATGGGATATTTATGTGGGACTTCTGAAGAATGAAAGGCTCTCCAGCAATTATTTATTATTTATCAGAAGTTTCTGTGCTGGGGTCTTGCATCCTTTTGTACCCCAAACACTGCAGTGAAGAATCTGTGAGATAAAGCACAAAAGACCTGCCAGTGAAATCAACTCATTTATTCACTCAGTCACTCATTCACTCATTTATGTGAGTGATTGTCCCTGGATCTATAAAGATGAGTAAGAGTTCAGGGTCTGTATTAAAAATCCACATATCTGTGTCTTTTTTTTTTTTTTAAGGAAGATTAGCCCTGAGCTAACATCTGTTGCCAATCCTCTTCTTTTTTGCTGAGGAAGATTGGCCCTGGGCTAACATCCATGCCCATCTTCCTCTACTTTATATGGGATGCCACCACAGCATGGCTTGATAAACAGTGCATAGGTCTGTGCCTGGGATCCGAACCTGCGAACCCCGGGCTGCCGAAGCAGAGCCCACGAACTTAACACCTACCCCACTGAGCCAGGCTCCTCTTATTCCTTTTTAAAATTTATTTTTCATTAAAATAGTGGTAGGAACTCCTAGCTATTGCTAAATTTTATATTGCCTACAAACCTTGTGTGTTTCTTAAGTAGAGGCCGATAGCCTGACTAGAATCGTTACAACTCTTTGCCATGTAAGAGTGCAAGAGTAATTGTATCAGTCAGGGTTTAGCCAGAAAAGTGGAGCCAGTAGGAGATGCATATTAAGAAAGTTATTGCAAGGAACAGTCTTACTCAGTTCTGGGGGCTGGCTAGGTAAGTCCAGAATCTGCAGGGAAGGCCATCAGGCAGGGCAATCTGGATCTCTCAGGCATGGTTGAAGCTACTGTCCGTAGGCAGAATTTATTCTTCTAGGAAGCCTCAGTTCTGCTTTTAAGACCTTTCAGCTGGTTCATCTAAATTGTGTAGTATGTAGTATAATTGTCTCTTTTATCTAAAGTCAACTGATTACGGACTTGAATCACATCTACAAAATACCTTCACAGCAACACCTAGATCAGTGTTTGATTGAATAATTGGGACTAGCCTAGCAAAGTTGACACATCTAAAAGACCATCACAGTAATTTTGAAAGAAATTTGTTTTAAACTGTATATTTTAATTGATAAGTAATGAACAGAGTATCTCAGTCCACTATTAATTTTCTAATAGTACTTTGACATTATTACATTATTTGGGCTGTATTTATAAAACATCACAATACTTAGTTGATAGAATAAATGAAATGAAAAAAGAGTGGACACATTTTTGCATCACTTTGGCCAATTTATAAACTAAGATTTAAATTGTATAACTAGTTGTGTCAGCATTTTGAGGACACAGTCTCTGGCTACTAATATTTCTCTTCATCACTTCAGCTCATTCGTTGAATAGCAGGGTCCATAGTACTGGGCATGGTCTTTGGAATCTAATTTTGACTTGGGAAATTTAAAAACTGAATTTTAAGAATATTCTATCTCAAAAAAATTTAAGAGGCTGAGCAGGAATATGATCATGGTGTTCAATTCATTTTAATATGTCTTATTCATTTGTTTGGTCATTTGTTAAAACATCTAATTTATATTATTTGTTGAGTAACATAATGGTTAAAAACGTGGGCTCTGGAGTCAAATGCCATCACTTTCTAGGTCTACAATCCTGGAAAAGTTATATGAACTAAGCCATTTTTTTTCATTGTGAAATAGGAATAATAAGATCAACTACTTCGTGGATTTGCTTTGAGGACTGAATGAGGTTATCCTGCAGAGTCAGAGCATTTACTTCTTGAGGCCATGGACCTGACTTTCAGTCTCGATGTCTTGACACAGCACAGGGAGCGACAAAGGCATTCAATCTGGCCGTTGCAACATATGCGATGTGCTCGTCAATGGTGGATGTCCACAGCATGGTGGAAGCACGCTGGAGAGAGAAACCTGCGTACGTTCGCTGTGGAGGGGAGTTCTGGCCATCCACTGCCCACACAGATAGTGAACCTTAGCACCGTCACCAAAACTTGGCATTGAGATTCATGACGTGATAAAAGAGGAACTGTTCCATCAAGAAACAACAAAAAAAAGAAAGAAGGCTATATTGAATCTTTTCATGGAAAGTCAGGTCCATGACCTCAAGGAGTAAATTTAAAGATCCTAAAGAAATTTCTAGGTTATAGAGCAATATTACTAAATGATTGCTTATCACTTTCTCAAAGATTTACCTACTAAGAGTTGTCAAATGAAATCAAGCTTATAGATACCTTGTAATTCAGTCATTGTGTGGTTACTGGGTCCATTTTAACTTTGTCTTTATGTTACTGTTTTACATCTTTCTCTCTTCTCTGCCAGCCCCGCATCTGCTTTTTTTCAGTGCACTCATCTATTTTCTCCCATAAGGTTTTATTTTGCTCTAGTTATTAGGCTGCATGTGACTACTTGTTGACTTGTAGGAGTAATTTTTCACCTGTTCCCAGGTGATTTCTGACACTGAACATAAATGACTCTGTGAAGTATATTTCCCAAGAACTTCTGCGCAGAAAAGTTAACTCACTTTAGGAATGCCTTCATGTAAGAGAGATATTTTCCAGCTATGTGTAATAAATCTAGTTATATCTTTGGGATATTTTTTCACATTCACAGATTTTATTGTTTTCTAATAGATTACTTTTCATCTGAAAATAAACTGCCTGCCAATGAGTTGCAATACATTAACTTTCAATGAAGAATGAAATGAAAGGGAGGAATGTAAGATTATAAATAGATGTATAAATGGCTGTATCCTAACGACAGGAGACTTGCCACAGTCTGGTTTGTGGGGCATGTGATTACATTCCCATCATTGTTCACAGGCAGAACAACCTCACAATAGTTCATATAACCCTTTTTCTTAGGCTTGTGTTCCATAACATGGGACTCAAACACCTGCTTCCCATAAAGTTTTACAGGTTCTAATTTATTAAACACCTTTTGTGCTTGCTGATTTTTCTCAATGATAGTCTCTGTATAGAGTGAGTTATGAGTCACAGCCGACCCTGTCTGGAGGCCTGTGTGTGTTGGGAAGAGGGGAATTGTGCACAGGAATGCAGATCATGAGGCTGGATTCCCATGTCGTGTGACTTGGATGCCACTTTTCTTACTTTTTGCTTCCTTGGACAAGGATATTTATCTTGCTTCTTCCTGCAGGCTCGGGACTTCCCATGCTCTGAGGTTAGTTCTGACTCTACACACATGTGTGTACACGTACACACACACTCGCATGCATGTACTGTGTATCAGGAGGTGGTTGGCTCATTCTCAAAGTCTATTCTTGCTCTTCGGTTTAACTCTTTTTTCATTCTGCATTGCATCGTAATTATTTATATACCTAGCAGAGTACCAGGCAAAAAGTAGACACGCACACACACACACACTTATGCACACATAGCTGCTACTGAGGGTTTAAAAACAGTATGCTAGGGGGCCGGCCTGGTGGCATAGTGGTTAAGTTCGTGCACTCTGCTTCAGCGGCCCAGGGTTTGCAGGGTTGGATCCCAGGCGTGGACCTATGTACTGCTTATCAAGCCACGCTGTGGCAGGCGTCCTACATATAAAGTAGAGGAAGATGGGCATGGATGTTAGCCCAGGGCCATTCTTCTTCAGCAAAAAGAGGAGGATTGGCAACAGATGTTAGCTCAGGGCTAATCTTCCTCAAAAAAAAAAAAAACTAAGCTAATCTCTTTACACACATGATTTTATGTAATCATCACCAAACCTATGAAGTAGATACTCTCATCATCCCTATTTTACCAAGGAAGAAATGGAAATATTGGAAGTTTGAAAGAGTTACTTAAGGTTATACAACTAGTAAGTGAAAAAGTCAGGCTTTGGAACGGAAGGCTTTGTACTCCAAAGGCCACGTGCTAGAATGCTAGGCTATCCCTCTCTTGTTCACTCACTGTTACGTGAGTGGATTCCTGTCTCCCTCACTCAACTGGAAACTTCTTGCGTCTTTTCTCTCTATAGCCCATATGGCACCTGCCGTGGTTGACTCAACTGCACACTTGGCCAAGGGCATGGGGATTTCTCATCTACACATCTTCCGATATCAAGACCAACCCAAAGAAAGTGTATTTCACTGTACAGCTAATTTATTTGAGCAAAGGCAAAGACAGATTCACAGATTGACTGTTGTCCGAGTATAAACTTATACTGCAATATAAAAAGTTAACATGCTCTTGGGAATTATTAAGAGAATTTGACATTTTAGAGATAATAACTAATTAGAATCGCATGATACTAACACTTTAACAAGAGCCTGGAGGAATGGGAAGAGTCATGTAAGAATGAGGGGGATGATTAAAGGTGTCAAATGCAGTGTTTGTGAGGAAATAACTCAGGAATATTTAACATAAAGAGGAGAAGGTTATGGTTAGATCATAACTTCAAACATGAAGATTCTGGGAGAGACTGGTAGGTGACCCATTTTGTATTCAATTTATGCATGAGAGAAAATGTACTTAAAAGTAAAATGTTTGGTTTGACATTTATTATTCATCCAACATCTTTACTTAATGCCCACTATGATCGTAGCACTATAAAGGAAATTTCAACCACAAGCACTTTAAAAGAAGACAAACGTTTGTACACATTAAGTTATATAGTTCCCACTGCCCAATTGAAATGGCAAATTATTTCCTGACTCTGAAGTGTAGAAGGAATTTATTTTACAGATCTTTGCATTGCATAATTTTGCAAGAAAAGGCATAATCTTTTCATATAGATGTTTTCATCTCTGAAATTTTTCTAAAAATAGATGGTATAACATTTTATGTTAATTTTTTCTTCAGGAAGTCAAGATAACAAAGTCCCGGTCCACTGATATCTGAATATATAACGTACTATAGTGATAATACTTAGCTAATTTATAAGAGTAGAGATGTTCTCTCTTATTTGTATGTCTGAAACCAAGTAGAATATTGCGAATTTGTGACATATTTCCTTTTGTTTCCTTGGGTCTAGAATAATGTATAGCACATTGGCAGTCTTCAAATGTTTATTAAATTAAAAGGAAGCAATCATTTGATATCTTGTAGAGATATGAGACCAAGGTCCATGTCAGATTCCTCTGTTGTTCTCTACAGTGTCCAACATAGTATCTAGCCTGCAGTAAATATGTTCATTCGATATATAAAAGAATGAAATTAAAAAAAGGCTTAGCTTAGTTTTTACCAAGTTTTTTAGTTGAATAATAATTAGGTAATACATTCAACTATTGGTTAAGATGCTTCTAGTTTATGATGATAAACTCATCTCATCAACAAATATAGTCAGTTGACAGAGCATCCAAACCATCTCCATAAGCCATATAAAGTTAATTAGTTATAGATACGAACCATAGAGGGTGGGATGCATAATTTACTGTTAAAATATTAATTTTACTCACTTCAATTGAGATGGGAGGTCTTTACTGAGTTGGTTTTTTTCTCGGAGGAATGATGGAAAGTCAGTGAATGTTGGAAAAAATTCTTATTCTTAACCAATTCTGTAGTGAGTTGAAGCAGTACGTAGCAGTGATCACTAGGAGAATAATTTTACATAAAACCTGCTTGCTTTGTATTTAGGTGTCTGGAGACACTGGATTTAGATTTTTTAAAAAAGTGAGTGGATATGTGATGTCTCCATTCAGGAGAATCTGAAGAATCTGCAAAATTAATTGTCAGAGGACCCTAAATTTAAGAGAAATTTCTTCAGTTGTATATCGATTTTTTCTCTTTCAGTGACTTTTGCTTGCAAATTTCATGTTTTAAGAGCAGTGCCTCCAAATCCAGATTCATTGTTACCCCTCATGAGAAATGCTAAAGTCTTCCATTGAGATCCCTTTTAATCCATTTTTGCTCCTACGTATTGTCTTTCAAATAATTTGAACTAAGAAAATCTATGCATGATTTCATCAAGGTTTCCTCAGAATTATTGGTACATTAAAGTTTAAAGTTGTTTCTCTTTGCTTTTTCGTTTTGTTCTGTGTTTCTCTTTGGTGCTTATCAAACCAAGAGATGAAATGGTTTATTTCCTATTGCCTAGTCCTGGGTCAATCCAGGCTGAATTCAGCGTGTGTCCTGAGTTGGCATGGAGCTGGAAGGACAAATGTTTCCCAAAAGCTGTACGCAGAGCCCTCTATGTTCTTGTGTACTCAGAGGAAAGCTCATGAAATGGAGAAAATTCTCACTGTCTGTATTTTCTTGTGAGCGTAAGTGCACTGCTCTACTCGTGTGTAAGTATACATAGGGAAACCAAGATCCAGGGTCAGAATAAGCTTAAGAAGGAAATCACCGCTTCCTATCTTATCTCAATCTTATTTATCTCAATGACAGAAATAACCAAAGAAGAACTGATTATTAAGTAAGCATTAATGCTTGCCTTTTGATTAAAGTTAGAAACGTAATTTTCTAGATGTCTCATGGGCAGCTGTAAAACATGATTAGATTGTAATAATAAATGAGTTTGACCAGTTGTTTTCCTGTTTGACTCAGGCTGCTATCTTTGGAGAAATCTCCCTTAAGGAAACAGTCTTCGAATTCCATGCTGTCATTTTGAAGCTTTGGTAAAACAACAGACTATCCGGATATTTAAATTTTTCCAATTATTACATTATCTACAGGCTGACTAGAGTATCTAGTACTCAAAGATTGACAAGTTTTACAATAAATATTAATTCAGGAATTGATCTACGAATCTGGCCTTGTGGTATTTGAGTGCCATTTACAATTCCCTGGGGTCCTGAAGTATGAAAAGTTGGGTCATTAGAATTCCTTACTGGTTGAATTAATTTATTTTATCAGTGGTGTCCATAAGAGTTTTTTTTCTTTGTATTTTATGGCATCTTTGTAAAAATAGGCTATCTCTTGATTCTAGTGCCTAGCAGGAAATAATATACTATTTATTAAAACTTTTAGGGGCCGGCCCAGTGGCGCAAGCGGTTAAGTGCGGATGCTAGGCCATGGCGGCCTGGGGTTCCCCGTTAGGATCCTGGGCACGCATCGACACACCGCTTGTCAAGCCATGCTGTGGCGGCGTCCCATGTAAAGTGGAGGAAGATGGGCATGGATGTTAGCCCAGGGCCAGTCTTCCTCAGCAAAAAAAGGAGGATTGGCAGATGTTAGCTCAGGGCTGATCCTCCTCACAAAAAAAAAAAAAAGTTTTAATCATTGCATATATCTTCAGATAGTTTTGCTTTTTTATGTATTTAGTATTAAATCCTTTTTACTTTTATTTATTATTTTTTTGTGAGGAAAATCAGCCCTGAACTAACATCCATGCCAATCCTCCTCTTTTTGCTGAGGAAGACTGGCCCTGTGCTAACATCCGTGCCCATCTTCCTCCACTTTATATGGGACGCGGTTACAACATGGCCTGACAAGCGGTGCATTGGTGCGCGCCCGGGATCCGAACCCGGGCTGCCAGCAGTGGAGCCTGTGCACTTAACCGCTACACCACGGGGCTGGCCCCTTAAATCTTTTGTAATACTAAAAAGATTTATTTTAGTATTTTAAAACAATCTCCTTGTAGCATCCCATCACTGCAATATTTGCAAAAGCTTTATTTTCCTTTCAAAAGTTCCTTTTTCTTGAATTTTTAAAAATATTTTCACTAGAAATGGAATAGTTTTATAAAAATCACTATTTATTATTAGTGCCTTAATTCTTTGTTAATGATTACTTCTTTAAAAAAGGTTAGTATAGCTTTGGCCTTATTAGATCTTAGTGCATGAAGTTTGTTTAAAGGAAATATGAAGTTATAAAATATTCCAAACAAAATGTAACATTCTAATTTCAGAATTAAGACATACTTTTTTGGTTTTTTCAGCATTTGGTTTGGAAAGGCTAAGAAAGATCTCTTATTATGTGGACTCTATAAGGTAACTGACTTCCCCATTTCACTTAATATATTATGAATATCTTTCAATGTTAATAAATATTAAAAATAATTATACTATATGTATATTATGATGGAAGGAGAACTTAATTAAAAATACATTTATAGTGGGGAATTGAAATACATCTCTTTTCAAATCAGGCAGAGACCTAATAGCAAAAAAAAAAAGACATAAAGAAATTGAAAAGTATAACCAACAAACAATTAAAAATATATAGCTTGTGTGTCTCAAGTGGAGAATCTAATCTCTCTCTACATTCTGTCTCAGTATAATCTCCTTAGAGAGAAATGAGCATGTAGGAATGACCTGGCACCTCTCTCTGACAGCCTAAGGCAGGAGGGAGAGAGGGGACAGGGAGAGAAAGAGATAGGAGGGGGAGGAGAAGGAGGCTGGGAGGTGGGAGGGAGAAAGAGAAAGAGAGAAAAAGAGAAAGAGAGAGAAGAGAGTGAAGAACCAGAAGGAGATGGAGAAAGTATCAGGGAAGAGAGAGAGAGAGAGAAAAAGAGAAAAAAGAGAGAGAGAAACCACAAAAAAATTATACTGTGTGTTATATAATTTTAAATTACATATTTTATAATTATGATACATAACGATAAAAATTGAAGATTTCCCATCGTATGGCATTACAATAATATAGTTAATTATTTCCCTATTAGTGGAAACTTTGTTGTTGCCCATCTTTGTTGTTATAAGCAGTACACTGATGAACATCCTTGTAGATGAATATTTCAGAATATCCTCATTTATTTTATTAGGATGAATAACTAGAAGAGAAATTGTTAAATCGAAGGATACCTACATTTTTCAAGTTTCTGACAAACCTGGGCAATTGCCCTATTGTTCCCTGAGAAGATCATACTAATTTATAGACCCATCAGTGACTTCTGAGAGAAACCATTTTCTCCTATGCTTCTCTGCACTGAGTTTTATCATTGTTTATGATTCTAGCCAATTTAATAAATAAAATGGAATCTCAGTGAAATTGTAATTGCATTTCTGAGGCTCATCAGTTTTTCTAGGTTTATTGGACATTTATATTTCATCTTTTGTGAATTGTTTCTGTTCATTTCCTTTGCATATGCTCCCTAAAAAGTATTTTTGTGTCTTTTATTGATTTCAAAAATCTTTTAGAAATAATCCTTTGTTATAATATGTTGTAAATAATTTTCCTCATTTCATAATACAAATTTAAACCATTTGCAATTCAAAGTTTTTAATTGTTTGTGTGGTCTATTGGTCTAATACTTCTATGCTTGCAAGCTTTGGTGCCTTGCTTAGAAAAGCCTATTCCCACTCCCAAATTATACAAATATATGTGTTATGCTTATTTTGAGTATTTGCATGGGTTCATTTTTTTACATTTAAATCTTTAGTCAATTTGGAAAATATTTTGGGGTAAGGAACAAAAACTGCATCTATTTTAAATCTTTTTATAGTTGCTTAACAAATTTATTATATACTCTTTGTTCAATAATTCAAACTTTTTTTACTATTATGAAATAAATTTATCATGTATAGTTACTTTGTGACTTAGTGTTTTTTCCTGGAAATTCTATTCTATGAAACTTTTTTCTATATTGACAATAGTGCCATATTGTTTTTATTTTCAAACTTTATATTTTTATATCTGGTAGGGCAAAATATAAAATGATGGTTTATTCATTTTGAATTCACTTTTGTTTGAAGATTTACTGGCTATTTTAAAAAGTTTAACCTTCTAGATTAATTGTAGAATAAGCTCTCAAATTCTACAACAAATTAATAGTTTATAATGTAATTTGAGAAGAAATTTATATCTTTAAAATCGTAAGCTCTCCCATCTAGAAATATGATATAGATTTCAATTTATTCAATATTCATTTTATATCCCTCGGTAGAATTTTTGTGGGTTTCTTCACATGAAACCAGAGTATTTCTTTTTGTATTTATTTCTAGATAGTACATATTTTTACTTGCTATATTGAGTGGGTTATTTTTCTTTGTTTTTTCTAGTATGTTAGTGGAACTTTAATGGGAAGTTATTCCTTTTGTATATTTAGTTTGTAACCAGTTACCATAGCAAATTTCTTTGTAGGTTCTAATGGTTTTAAATTAATCCTATTGGGTTTTCCATAATCGAAAAATAATGAAATTATTGCATAATGTTTCATTCCTTGTAATTTAATTTTTTTCTTGTCTTATTTAATTGACTACAATTTCTAACCATTTTTCTAAATAATAGTGCTACTAGAGGGCATCTTGTCTTATTCCAGTTTTTAATGGGATCCTCTTTGTGTTTATTCACTAAATATAATCCTAACTATTGTTTTCAATAGTTATATATATTGATATATTATCAAGTTATATAAAGTGATATATTCTTTATCACTTTAAAAATGTCATTAAATTCCTAGTTTACAATGCAATTTTTTTAAATCAGGAGAAATATTGAACTCTACCAAATTTATTTTTAGCACTTATCTAAAAGATCACATAGATTTTCTCTTCTGATTTATTAATTTGGTATGTTATATTAATAGGTTTTTAAATATTGAACCATCCTTGGTAATGTGAATCTTAAGAACATCTTAAACAATAGATCCACGGAAAAAGTTTGATTTTTAGATTTTTAAAGCTGAAAGTCAGACTGTGAAACAGGAATTCTAAAATATTCAGGGTGTCATAGAGCTCCATAGACAACACTCCTATTTTGTTGTGATAGATCCGCAGTACATGGATATATATAATATATATGATATTTGTATCATATGATCTAATATATAGATATATTGATATATATTTATGTATATGTATACTACTGTGCTTTTGTCTCTTTCACATAAATATTACATAGAATGTTGGACACATAGTGCATTCTTGACAGATGTTTTATTTATATGTTTATTGATTAATAATTGTGTTTGTATAGTAAATTTTAGTTACCATGAATTTAAAAAAATGAACTATTTATAACTTAATCTTTTGGTAGTACTTTAACAACTTCTAGTAAAAGATTATATACTATAGTAAGGAAATAACCAGGAAGAGACAGCTAATGAATGTTACTTAGTCCTTTTTTCTTGTTTTCCAGAAGGTGTACCTTTAAGAATGGCATATTTCGGATAAGAAAGAATGAGCATTTGTTAAGAGAATTTGCTGCATATTTGTGATTAATACAATAGATGTTTAATATAAATGGCTTGATACATAGTGTGATGAGAGAGAAAATGAAATCAAATTGGAAATTCATGTGTGTTATTATTGTTATATATGTAGTTTATAAATAAAACAATTGTTCAGTGGGTAAAAAGTTTCAGTTATGCGAAGTGAATAAGTTCTAGAGATCTGCTGTACAACATAGTGCCTATAGTTAATATGGTGCAGTGCACTTCAAAATCTGTTAAGAGGGTAGATCTCATGATAAATGTTCTTACCACTTAAAACAAAACGAAAACAAAGAAACACAAAGAAACTCTGGGAGGTGTTGGATCTATTACCTTGATGTGGTGATGGGATCATGGGTGTTTGCATAGGTCCAAACTCATCAAATTATACCCATTAAATATGTATAGTTCTCTGTATACCAATTATGCATCAATAAAGCTGTAAAACATCAAATAAGCAAAAACCCCAATTAATTATGTAAGTAGAGAATATCTGTGATCTGCTAGAGATTTCTATTTTTCTGTTTTTTAACTTATTTCATATTGTGGGTTTTTTTTTTAATTGAAGAGACAGCCAATGACATGACTTTTCTCCCATAGGAACAGATAATTAAACTTTTGTTTTCCTTGGAACAAGGTTTCTTGGCATTATTGACATTTTGAGCCAGATAATCGTTGGCTGTGGGGGCTGGCCTATGCGTTACGGGATGTTGAGCAGCATCCCTGGCCCCTAATATACTACATGCCAGTAACAGCCTCCTATTGTTACAACCAGAATGTCTCCAGACATTGCCAAATTTCTTGTGGGGGACAAAATCGCTCCCTCTTGAGAACCACTGCCTGAGGATGGAACAGTAATGATGAACACATTCAAGAGTCAGTTTAATCTAATGGAAGCCTTTGGGCACAATGAAATAGGTGACAGATTAATCTGCTTCCTTTCGCTTCCTGGAGGAGACATAGGCATGCTCATTCTAAGGGTATACATATTTTTTCATCACTCCTTCCTCCCCTGCCTCTGGCCTTTTTTGCCTGCCCCCCACCCCCCCATTCTTTCTTTCTCTCCTCACCTCCTTCTTTCACCCTGTCTTTTTCTCCTCTTGGTCCCAACACCTTTCTCACACGTGATGTAAAATCTATGGTGCCTTTTTTTCTTTAACACTTCTGTTAATAACCTTCTGGGGCTTACAGTATCAGTTGCCACTTCTCTATGCACTGTTATCTGCAGTCAAGACTGAGTGGTATGAATGGGACATCTGTACTCTTGGTAAAGACTAGAACCCAAAGCAATGCTATGCTCGGGGCACTCTGGCAGGAGGCTAGACTGCCTGAGTGATGGAAAGCTTCAGAGTTGCCAGGCAGAGGAGCAGGGATGGTAGAAGATGACTTCTTTACTGTTTTATATTAGAAACATAAATAACTTCCTTCAGCTAAAATCTAGTTGGGATGGAGGGAGCCATTCCGGTTAAAGATGATCATCTTATCTCAATCCATTTATTTTCCCCCTTCCTAAAATTTCATTGAAAATCCAAGGAATACAAAAATGAGACAAAATATGTATCTAAGCAAATATATTTCCATTGCCTTTCAAACAGTCTTACCAAGTATTTGTGAAGATCTGGAGAAGCGGGCATGCTAGTGTTCTGGTAAAAAAGAGGAGATTGCTATAAATTTTTTATTGGGGAATTTAGCAATAAGTGTCAAAAAGTTTAGAACTATTCCTATCCTTTAATCTTGATATCGGACTTCTAAATTTTGTCCTAGTCAAAAAAAAAGTGCACACAAAACATAGTTATAAAAATTTCATTTAAATATAATTCATAACAGCAAAAATTAGAAACAACCTAGATGTCCTACATTAACGAATGATTATGTAAATGATATATATTTAGTGGTAAACTATGTTGTTTAATGAATTACGTTGGAGAAAAATGTTTAATAACATGGGAAGAGATTTATAATATATTAAGCATAAAAGCATTCTACCAAATAATTTGTTTAAAGTAAGTTAAAAAATCATGATTAAAAAATCTATCTATGGATATATGATAAAATATTAATAATTATTATCTCTAGGCAGAACAATTTGATGTGATTTTTATTTTTTCTTATTTTCTAATTGGTATTTTATAAATTGTCTACAATGACCATGTATTCTTTTTGAAATACAAATAAAACAAAGGTTTGTAAAGTTTAAGAAAATGTAGTGGGGGACTATATGGAGAAATGCCAGTGACAAGTATGTTTATCATTTGTGAAATACTTATTTCATGTGGAATCTTCTCTGATATTTTTTAAAGAACATGAACTAAAGAAAACTTTATTTTTACCACACATTTTTACATATGTTACAGTAAAAAACAAAAAAGACCCAACAGCAAAACAAACTCTCAATTACTTAGAAGAATATTAGGAAAAGTATTAAATAAAATCTGAGAAAAATTACACACCAGCATTGTAGTTGAGAATATTCTATAGTGGGTAAACAGCTTATTGTTGGTTTTCTGACTGCTGGAAAGGAAAGAAGTAAAAATTAATACATGTCAGGTTATTTGTAGTCTTGACCAGAAATTTTTCTAACCAAAAGCATGTGAATGTGGCAGAATAAATAGATTATGGTGGTTCTGTGCTTAATTCAGGGACAATATTCCAAATGAAGAACTGTACACTTGAGAATTGGCAATCATAATGATATGCCCATTTGTTCTCGTAGATTATGTTAACTGATCATCAGAGAGTGTCCAGAGAGAGAAAGAAAAAATGTTAGAGAAAAGTCATACTCAAAGACAAAGGAAAGAATTTTGAAACAATATTCTTCCATCATTGCAGAAGTAAAAATGAAATACTTCCAAATATCTGAGACTACCTCTCATTTAACTTATGAGAGCATCAGATAATTATTTAATAAGGTCATAAAATTGGAAAAGAGAGAAAACCAAACAGTAGATGAAATGTTCATAAAATAGAGAACTGGTTTCAGGGACAGACGTGTGGTGGTTTACTATTTTGCTTCCATGAATATGGAATCTTCCATGTTTTCTGCTCCTTATCTTTTTATCTCAATATATAGAAGAACACTTTCAGGGCATAAGTGGGAGGGAAAACTGTCTTGTTGTAGATTTACAATTGTCATTTCATCTCAAGTTTGCCAGATCTGTTGACTTGAACGACTGCCCCTGCACATCCAGGGACGCAGAGCTCAGTGGCAGTGCTGCAGGGCAGAGCTCCCCAAATCCCATGCAATAGCACATTCGAGTCCTGGGGGACCTGTGAAGAAAAACACACGACTCTTTTATGAAATGCTATACACACTAGCCTTACCTCAGAGAGTCTGAGTGAGTATCAACATCAACAGAAAAAGCTCTGGGAAGGCAAAGACCAAACCAAGTTTGCTTGACTTTGTTTAACCTGAATTTCCACAACATTGCCACCCAGACAACTTTTTGTTAGCAATGCCTGTTAACATCCTGGGAGCCAAGTGTTTGGTAGAATACAATTTAGAGAGCACTGGTCAAGATCATTCAAACCACAACAAGGCAGTTTAATGATTCAGATTATTTGTCTGCAAGTGTTACCCCACCTTGCCAGGTCAGGATTATCAGCATGATTCTGTCATTTCACACTCTGGAAATTAGAATGCATTGTTAGCTTTGGGAATCGTTGCACTAGAATCAATTTAGATTAATTGATTATTGCCAATATTGCTATTACTGTTACTCTAATAGTAATATTACTATTACTTCTTCAAAACTCTTTTTTCCTTTCTTATCTTGTTATCAATGCCTGTTGACTAGCTGCCATGGTGGCAAATATATCACAGAAATGCGAAGGAAAGCATCCTTGAGAGTATATTCAACAAGGTCCAATTAGCCGCTCTTGTTCTTAGATGACAGTGATGGAAACAAATCCTTACACATGGATCACAAGAGCTAGTAAGAACGTACAGAAACAGAGAGAAGCCCCTAAGAACAAGGGTGCTGTATTTCTGGTAATAAAATCAAGTAGTTTGGTGATCCAGCTTCCCCACTTGTGTCCATCCTTCATGCAGGTCCCGTTTCCAGCCCATTCCACCTCCTCCCTGTGGCCCAGGAGCAGACATCCTCCTGCTTCCCTGCAGAGGCCTCAGTACAAAATGCTGCCCAGAACACTGCTTATCTAGTATCTGGACATTTCGGCTGGTCTTGGGTGCCTAAACAGCCTTTCTGAAGGAATCCCTAAGAGATGGTTAACATCTTTGCCCCTTTGTAGTCTTCCCTATGAAATGATTCCATAGCTTTGCCCCAGTGATATGTAAACTGGTTGAAATGACCAACAGAGAGAATCACTGTCTAAAGCAGAGATAGTCCTTCTGTGCAACATTTGCTCTTAAGATTCAGGTAGGACAGAAAAATGAAAAGCATTACAAGAGCTGCCATATTTACTCGTGTTTCTGTCCTTTTGGAATCCCTTCCCTTCCTTACAGACCACATTTTGGAGTGGAGGAAACTTCATTTTTTATAACCTTCCTAACTTTTTCTTTCCTCCCCTTATGTTCTTCTCTGTTTGAGGCAGGGACTACTGCTGCCCATAGAAAGCTGTCTTAAGTGGGCGGCACTCTCCTTGCCTGCCTCCTCCCCGCCTCTCAGTTTGTTTATTCTTTCATCCTCTCTGGAAGATGAGCAGGGCTATTGTCTGGCAGATGCACAGTTTATGCTCTAGGGAGACATAAGCAGTATACTGGACTCGTTTTTGCCTCCTTCTTCAGTGGGACCAAAGATATTATATTTCCAAATCTGGAAGGAAGAAGTTCAGGAAATCTCTTGGAAATAGTCTCATATCTTCCCCCTCACTCACACACCCCTTCTCGTAATATCTCTTTTGAAGTACTCTTTACTACTAAGCAAGAAGTAGAGGGTCCAATTAACTTTGGCACTGATTGCTTTCGACTTTGGGTTTCTTGATGTTCTTTAGAAATTGAAATTGACAAGTTCAAACTTTGTCAATTCTTCCATAGTGCACAATGTACAGTCTATTTTAAGATTTAATATATTATATGGAATTTATCTCTTTGTGTCTGCCTCTCCTACTAGACTGTACTCTCAAGATGAATGGACCCAGCACAGCGGAAGACATATTCTGGGTACCCAGGAAATATTTGTTAAATTAAACTCTTGAATCCCACTTGCATGTCAAAACCTTGTCCTACCATGACCAGAAGTAATTTCCCTCTTCTCTGTGCTTGAATAATATTTGGTTATCGTTCTGCCATAGGATTTGCCATAGAAGTTTATGGTGTTTTTGCATTTGCCTCCCACAGCAGGTGTGAGTGCCTTGGGAGCAGGCATGGCATCGCATCCATCTCTGCTCTCTGTGCACCCTGCCTGCCACTGAGGAGTTGCTTGATGCTGTGGATGTAGCAGGGCCAGTCATTTATTCACAGCACACTAATGATGTGCAAAGAAATGGTGGCTTCTTTACTTCCTGTGTATGATCTGATCTTTTTCATGAGCCCTACCCTCTGGGGCTAGGGCTGTAATAGGGCATTTCGTGTGTGTGTGTGTGTGTGTGTGTGTGTGTGTGTGAGGGGGAGAGAGAGAGTGAAAAGAAAGAATAATCCAATTCATGTTTGGATTTTTAGGTAACTCGCTTTTAAAAAAATTTAAATACTTAGACTTTCAGATTTCCTATTCCTCTTTCCCTTTTCCTCTCCAAGACAGTATAGGTCCATGTGTTCTTGTTGTCTCTGGCATCTCTTGTCTCCATGGTGGTGTCTCTTGTCCACTTGGTCACTGCCAGTCTTAGTGACATCTCTAGCCACGGTCTGTGACTCTGTTCCTCCCCACCAACTTGGCCCTGCTCTGCTCCTGTGGCACCGTGATCCTGCTGAGGTCTGGCTGTAACTCCCACTTGGTCCCTGGCTTGAGAGGATGACCCTGTGGCCCTCTGCCATGGCAGCACCCCTGGTAATCCTGCCAGTTAGCACTATCAGCTACTTCCTGTGTCCCTTTGCAGGGCAGCACAGGGGACCTGTGACATACTCCTCCTCCCTGCCCAGGAGCCAAAGGAGACTTGACGGATCTAAACTGTGGCCTCCCTCTGTCTGCCTGTCATATAGTAGCTGCTTTTACTCTGATGTCACCATCCTGGGTTGGTGTAAGGGTGTCCTGGGAGTCACCTTGGAGGTCATCTCCTTACTGAGTCCAAACAAGGAAGTGGGGCTAAATGCCTCAGCTCTCAACTTTCCCCTGACCTGCCCAACAACCTGCCACCTCAGGACTTTGGACCAGAACTCTACCCACTTCACAGACTCCTCTGCGGGAAGACTCCTCTTTCCACTGCTCCCTGGGGGCTCGTCGTGGTGGGAATGGCTGTTGGCAGCAGTTGGTGTGGGAGTGGAATGAAAACACAAAATACTCTTTTCCGTTACGACCCAATGAGTTCAAGTGGTGGAAATCCCTGCACTGAGAGGAACTAGGGTTTTAGGTGAAGGAGGTCTAAAGCGGTAGATGACTTAGGCCACAGGTTTTAGCTTTTCACTTCCGATTCCAATGGCGTCTTTGTTCAGAGAAATGAGTAGGGGCTAAGAGAAAAGGGAAGGAAGGAATCTGCACCTGGTGCACGGCCAGCAATAGTAAATAGCCCAGAGCCAAAGGCACACACAGAAGTGGCTCGGGCTGTTCATCGAGCTGTATGTGTGACTATAAATTTTAATGACCAGTCCCAACTCTACTAGGATGCTCATGTTGTTCTTATTTGACACCAGTGCTGGACCAAGCTCAGCCGCTTCTCAGGCTCCCTGGGGAGACCATAATCAGGTGTCATACCTGCTCTGGCTGGCCTTTGGCTCTGCCAGGTTGTGGACAGAGCAGATGCCTCCTGTGCTGTGATGCCAGGTCAGGGACATCACTGATCCCCCAGTTGTTTGTGTTTGTAGCCTGGTAGCGAGAAAGGAAAACTCGCTCTAGAAACACTCGATAGCGTAGGTGTGAATGCACCACTCCTTTTATAAATCTCACGTACACTGCCAAAGAGTCAAGATGAAGTATCGAACATTTTGTGATTCCTTCGGTGTCTCTTTTTCCTTTAATAGAGAATCATTTAATGGGATTGTTTCTTCGTCTTTCCAGTCTCCGAAACAGAGTCTAAAGCTCGAGAAAGCTCTTCTGAAAAAAATTCTTCTTTTTGCATTCAATAATAGAACATATTACGACACCATGTAGGTTCAAATGTTGTTAAAAAAAATCTTACAGAGTATGTGCCAAGATTTAGGAGGTTTTAAAAATGCTAAATGAGGAAGTCCTAGTACAGTGGGGGCCCACACTGCTCATGAGGGAAAAACTCCAGAGCACTAAATATTTTTAAACCGCAAAAATTACCATTGTAAACAGTGAGGAATAGTTTCCTTGGGGCAAGCAGAGTACTTTATCCATATTGATCCTTCAGTATTTGCTACGATTACCTCTAATTCCTTTGTAAATCAACTCTCCTTGTGAATTCTGTCAGAAAATAGCTAACACGGGATGAGTTTTATTCCTAAATAGTTATGGGAGTTGAGTCCTGTCTTAGCATTTACCTTGTTTAGCTACTTGATTATATCAAGCTTGTGTTTCAAACCACAGATGGGGAAGGGGTGGGGGGGTGGGGTGTGTGGGAGGGGTGGTGTTTTAATAGAAGGGAAAGGGAAACAGGTCCCAGCCCTCATCTACAACAAGAGGGAGACAATGCTGGTGAGTGAGATGGTAGTACCGGAAAAAAAAGTCTCCCCAACTCTTCTTTTTCTATTAATATGTAGAGAAAAAAATGGAAAAGCGTTTGGCTTTTGACACATTCGGTTATTAGAATGCACTAGAGCAGACAGACAATGAATGATAATGAACTACAGGTCCAGATCCCTACCCGCCCCCCCCCCCCGCCCCAAAGCTGTTACAAAATGATTTATGGTTGGCTGGAAATTGAATGGTAATTATGTTGAAAACAAACTTGAAATGTTAACAGTATGCAAATTGTTTTCCTATTTGATTGGAAACGCTATACAGTGCGCCACAGTCAGCATGACGGGTTCTTGCGCATCCCTGCGTGCTTCTCCCAGTCCATCAGCCTCCTCCCTAGCTTCGGGTTTCCTCTTTTACAAACCCTGCTTGGCCAGCCTGCCCTAGTGAAATTACCCTCAAAATGAAACAAACTTCTGAGGATGAACTGAAAATGAGGAGGGAAAATGCAAGGAGGGAAAGGGCCTAATGCCTTAGAGGTCCCAAGGGATGGTGGCCAGTAAAGGTGGAACTGGTGACCCTCCAGTAAAGTCACTGGGGTTCCTCTCTCATCTTGTTAGCGTGCTGACCATTTGCTAGCATCTCGGTTTCTTCAGTTGATCCTGAGAACCTCCAGCGTGAAATAGCCTCGAGTCTTACTCGGGTCCTCACCCAGCTCTGAACATCGCTAATGGTTGTAAGCCTTCCTTGGATCCTCTCCAAAGCCATGAGACGTGATTAACAGCTCGCCCATGAACATTTCTCCCTACTTCCCTCCTGCTGCTGAAGCCAAGCAGAAGGATCTGGGAGATAGATACTAAATAGGCCACATGAACAGAGAGGCCCTTATAAAGCCAAGGTGAGGACAACTTAAGTCCAGCCTATTATCATCAATATTCCGTTGAGCTGGAGGGCTGTGTCCTGTTTTTTTAATTAAACTTTCTGTTTTGAGATAACTGTAGACTCGCATTATTATGATAAGTAATACAGAGAGATTCGCATGTACCCCTTACCCAATTTTCCCCAGTGGAAACATCTTGCAAAACTAGAGTACAACCAGGATATTGACATTAGCGCAATCCACCTATTTTCTTCAGATTCTGCCGGTTTTATTGTACTCATGTGCATGTGTGTGTGTGTGTGTATGTTTAGTTCTATGCAATTTTATCATATGGGTAGGTTTGTGTATTCATTACCACAGTTGAGATAGAAAAAAATTCCCTTTTTTATACCCATCTTCGTTCCACTCTCCTTTCTCTCTAATCTGACAACCACTGATCTGTCCTTCATTTCATAATTCTGTCATTTCAAGAATGTTATATAAATGAAATCATATAGTATGTAACCTTTTGGGACTGAATTTTTTACTCAGGATAATTCCCTTGAAAACTATCTCATTTTTATCAGAATATTTGAGAGGTTATCTCATAACCAGGATGATTATGTCTCTCAGTTCAGTAGATTTGTAAAGTTAACAAGCCACTTTAATATACAATATTCCATTTGATCCTCTCAACAGGGTAGAAACAAAAGGCTTAAAAGAAAAAACAAGTATAGAGGACAGGATTTCATTTTCCAGCTGTGACAGAGATTGGTTGGCTCTCTGCCAAACCTGCTTCCTCATCCCCTAGGGCATACAGCTGGACTACAGCTTCCAGCTTCCCTCTTGAAAGGTGTGGCTATGTGACTGGATTCTGGACAATGGAAAGTGATCAGAGGTGATGAGTTCCAACTTCAGCCTGGTTCATAAAAACCTCCCACACATGGCTTTCCACGCTCTTTTTCCTTCTGTGGCAATCTTGGAAACCTATGTTGAACGTTGTGGAGCCACAAGGTGGGACAAACAACCCTGATTAAGTGTCCAGAATTTCCTGACCTTTAGAGTTCTGAGTCACCGGAGGCGTGGGGCGGCCGCTGTGTATCAGAGGCAGTGGAGGGGAGGGAAACAATAGCAGACTCGAACACTTCCTTTCCTATCATTTCCTCCCCATGTCTCGTGGGGCTGCCTCCTGTCCCGGACCAAGGACACGAACTGCACTGTCCTCACACATTTGCAGCAGTGCCCTCAAGTCACCTTAGGAGTTTCTCGAAGTTTGAGGTTTTTTAAAATTTATTTCTATAATTCTTCTGGAATTAATCTTAAGGAATGGAGCTGTGCTAATTCAGCATCTTGTTAGCTATTTTTGAAGGTTTTTATTCATGAGTTAATTTTATTTATTTTTTTAATTATAAAAGAAAAAAAAGCCAAAAGTGAGGGACAAAGGTAATCTGAGATTTATCTTACTGAAACATACTGTGTTTCTAGAATGGTAGAATTCCTGTGATTTTGCTGGGCGAGTGAGATTTAGCTTCTCTGGATGATCATACCAACACAATGCAATTCAGATTGAATAAGGAACTGAATTCAGGGAGGGAAAACGAGGGAGCCGTGGGGCTGGGTTGACTCTTAAGATGTAGAGAAACGTGTCTCTGCATGGTTTCAACTTCCTAAATCTTCCTGCAAACTCTCTTCTCATTTCTGCTCATCTTCCTTTTCTCATTACTACCATTCAAAGATGTTTTTAGTTCTTCTTATTTCTTTGGTCTATTGAAACAGATGTTTTTGAAGTGGCATGTTTATCAGCAGAGAAAAGTGATGGTGATTCTTTCCACATGAATAGCTGCAAATGAAAAATGGCTTCTGGAACTTACCTTTTGGCAGCCTGGCAGGATTTCATCTCCTACCCCCTCCACAGTCCCTAGCATGGCCTGTGGTAGATTCTGAATGATGCTCTGGGTTTTCTTTTCCCTCTTTTAATTTCTTTTTCCTGAAGAACAATGGCCAATAAAGTGGGTTCTTATATGAGCATCCTTCCCCAATAAACCCTGCCCACCTAGAGTCATACTTTAGAGAGACAATGTTTTCCTTCAGGAATAAAAATTTTCTTAGTATAATTGTGATTCTTGCACTTTTTTTGTACTGTTTCCTTTTAACAAAATGTGTGAGTTGAGTGATGGTGAAAACAAGTAAAGGATAAACTGTTGTTTAAGAAATATTTCTTTATAAGACCAAGAATGACTGGGTGGGGGCACCCCTTTCTAAATCTCTGCATTATATTACTACAAGAACCCCAAAGGAACAAAATCAGTATTATAAACTCAAAGTGAATTAAGACTTTAACCCTGAGTCATAATACGTCCTAGAATACCATAAAAATATAAGGCTTTACTTGGACCAAACAGTGCTCTCTGCCTAGTGTTCACAGTCAGTGAGCTTGCATGCATGTACAAGCACAATCACTCACTCACTCTCACACCCACAAACATGCATCCTGAAAGGAGATTTACTCTGTAGAAGAGAAGCTAGGAGTAGGCTGAATATGCAGGGCTGCTCCATGGCATAACTTCATTAAAACAAAAGGGATGTGAATATTCATCAGAAAATCTGCAGCAACCAAGAGAGTATATAGTGATACCCTTGAGTGGACATCCAAAGAATAGTTCATGCTGATGGGATGAAACAATCACACGCGGAATAGGATCATTCGAAGACAATTTATATTTGGCTGTTATATTTTTTCTTGTAGCAGAGTTCCTTGCCTACTTATGTTGTGCTTATATTAATATGAAAGCACATGTGTACATCCTTACACATACCAGCTGGCTGTTGAGAGGAGAGGGCTGAAATAGCCAGGTGGTAGAGGGACACAGGCCCAGAATTAAATGCTTTATAATAAGTCTTGATATATTGGAGTGTAAGTCCTTCAGCTTTGTTCTTTTTTATCAAAATCATATTAGGTGTATTTGGTCATTTGTATTTCCAAGTGAATTTTAGAATCAGTCTGTCCATTTACACCAAATGAACTGTGGATAATTTGTTTGGTATTACATTGACTCTATAGATAAATTTAGGCAGAATTCATATTTCCAAAATACTCAGTTTTAAATTTATGAACATGGATTATCCTTCCATTTATTTAGGCCATATAAACTTCTTTCAGTAATATCTTACAGTTTTTCTATGTAGAGTACTTTTTTGTCTTTTATAAGATTTATTCCTAGATACTTTTTATTTTGATGCTTTTGTAGATAGTACCATTTTCTAATTACTTATTGTTGTTTATCCCCCTTGTTAAATTCTCCTTTTAATTGTAATAATTTATTTGCAATTTTTTTTAGATATCCTGTCTATGTATTATTTCATCTGTAGTGACAGTTTTGTTTATTTATTTTTTCCAGTCCTTATGTCTTTTATTTCTTCTTCCCTCTTTACTGAACTGGTGAAAACTTCCCATACAGTCTTGAAGAGAAGTAGTGGTAGTAGGCATTCTCATATTATTAGCTAGTTCAACAGGAAAACTTTCCATATTTCAGTATTATGTCTGATGTTTGCTGTAGCATCTTTGTTTTAGAGAACTAGTATCAGATTTAGGAAATTAACTTTTATTCCTTCTTTGTTAAAATACTTATCATGAATAGGTGTTTTCTCAAATGCTTCTTCTAAATCTATTATGATCATATGATTTTTCTCTTTTATTTCTGTTAAAATAGTGAATAACATTTGTTCATTGATTTAAAATGTTAAACGAATCTTGCATTCTTGAAAATTTGCTTGGTGTTTGCTTTCCTTTTTATTTATTGCTGGATTTAATCTGTTAAAACTTTGTTTAGGATTTTTGCATCTGTGTTCCTGAGAGACTGACCTGTAATTCTTTTCTTATAATGTCTTTGTTTGGTTTTGGAATCAAGAGTATGCTGGCCTCATAAAATGAGTTGCAACGTGTTTCCTTTTTTGCTTTTCTCTGGAAGACTGTGTTATTTCCTCTTTGAATGTTTAGATGAATTCATTGATAAAGGGGTTTAACACTGTAGTTTTCTTTGTGGGAAAATATTAAACTATAGATTCACTTTCTTCAATAGATACAGAAGTATTCATTTGTATCTTTTTCCTTATGTCAGTTTTGATAAATTAAGTTTTTATGAAATTTTTCCATTTCATCAAAATTTTTAAATGTATCTGCAGAAAACTATTTATGATATCCTCTTATTACTTTTTCAAATGTCTGTGGGATCTGTAGTAATATTCTCTTTTTTATTCTTGATTTTGGTTATATGTGTCTTTTCTTTTTATTCTGAATCAGTCTGGCTTGAATTATCAATTTTATTAAGCTTTTCAAAGCCCCAACTTTTGGCTTTGTTAATTATTTCTGTTGTGAGTTTGTTTTCTACTTAAGTTTTGTTTTTGTGTTTATTTTTGCTATCTTTTACTTTCTTTGAATTAACTTGTTCTTTTTTAAATTTCTTGAGTTGGATAATGAAATCACTTATTTTCAGATTTTTTCCTTTTCTAATATATTCATTTAAGGCTACACATTTCCCTCTAAGCACTGCTTTACCTACACACCACAAGTTTTGATGTGTCATATTTTCATTAACATGGAATTATTTTCTGATTCAATCTTTGACTCATGGTTATTTAGAAGTGTATTCCTAAATTTCCAAACATTCGGAATATTTCTAGTCATTTTTTTTTTGTTATGGATTTCAAGCCAAGTTCCACTGTTGTCAGAGAACATTATTTGTATGATTTCAGTTATTTGAAATTTATTGAGAGTTTCACTATGACCCAGCATATGGTCAATTTTGATAACTGTTACATGTGCACTTGAAGAGAATGTGGTACTCTGTAACTGGGTGTAGTGTTCACTATATGTTCAATTAGGTTAATTTTGTTAATAAGGTTATTTAAAATCTTCTGTAATCTTACTAATTTTTTTTACTAGTTAGTAACTTATATAGAGAGATATGTAAAAATACAGATATGAACCTAGGCACCAAATAAGTGAAAAATTAATTAGAGCTCAATAATTTATTTAAATCTATTTCTCCATCTACCTTAAGCCTATGTAGTCAAGAACCGTAGAAGTGAAATTCTCTTTATTTATGGCATTAACAAAAGGTAAAAATTACATAACTAGGCTATTCTTGCCAGTCATTATTTTTGTTGGTGTTCTTGTTTTTGGTTTGGGAGTCACTGAATCAGAAAACCACATGCCCCAAACAAGTCCTTCCCCAGAAATTATTAGAAGCAATGCTCCATACTACCACCAAACTCATGCAGCACCCTATCAAAGTGCTGTCACGTGAGAGGTAATGTTCATACTGCGCTCTTCAGAGTACCGGATAAGCCTGATTACAACAAAAACGTATAGAATTTTCCCACTCACGAAGTACCTGCCCTCCTCTACTCTGCTGCTGGATTGATTGATCTCTCTAAAATCCAAATCTTACCATGCCAGCCACCCCCCGCCCCCGCCATTTAAAAATTCCCCAGGAGCTCCCCATTATCTCTAGGAGAAAATTAAATTTCTTTAGCTTGGCATGCTAAGCCCACCAGGGTCTAGCTCCTGACTTCTTCTTAAGTTTTCTCTCTTCACACACCCCTGAATTCCAGCCACCCATGTAATTCCCTGAATGGGTAAGTCTTCAGCTGTTCCCTCAGTCCAGAGTCCACCATTTCTCCATCCCATCTTGCTGGCCTGGCTGCTGCCTATCTGGCCTCGACGGCTCTGATGACCCCTCCTGTAGGGAGGGCCTTGTTATTTGGGGATTCCTCTCCACAGTACTTTGTTAGCACCTTGTCACACCTCTGCCATCACTCTTGCTGTGCTGCACAGTAGGTGCTGATTAGCTGTCTGTTTTCCCTAACTGAGGGAAGGCTCTGTATTTTCCCTTTTGTATCCCTAGAGGCTATCACAGTGCCTGCACACAAAACACCCAGTAAATGTTGAATGAATGTTTCAAGTGCAGCCATCTTAATTAATTATAGAAACAAACAAATCCAGAAAAATACTCAGATGGCATCATCGGATGACATTAAAGCATAAGCCTGAAAGTCACTTTGAGCATCCCATTTGGAGGAGTTGTTTTAATTTACTTTCTATGGCATTTAGGTAAGTGACAGGGGATGTGAGTGACAGAGAGGAAGCAGGTGTGTGAAAAGTACACAGAGACGCCTTTGCCTTACAAACACAGATGTGATCAAGTGAAGTGGTGATTTTTTTTAATTCAAATGAGGTTTTAGGACTCATGATTCATTGATACATGTATGGGAAGTGCTGTAAAAGATCTAGTTCCCTTTCATATTCTTTCAAACTAAACAGAGCCTGTCTGAGACAATAGCCATTGTCTGCCACACTGGCATTTTAGGAGCTGCTTATCTGTTCTCAGAGGGAATAATCTTGGGCAGAATGGACGGATATAAGAAAGTGTGTTTCATATCTTTTTATTCTAGTTAATTTTTGCTTGTGCTTTTCTGATGATTTCATTCTGGTAGTGTCTAAAGCTCAACAAATGTATATGCTCTCAAGGCACAATATTGTAGGGTTTTCTGGACCTCACCTGGGTAGGGAATAGTGCTTAGTCCATTATAGGTCACTTTCTAAGTTATGAAGTTGAGTCAAAAAGTTGCTTCCTGATAAAGTCCATTGGTCCTAGAAATTATCTTTGTGGGGGAAAAAAGATGTTTTCTCTTCCACTTTGACAGCCTTTCAAATTCCAAAATACAGTGTTCAGGCCTTTCCTTACTTTGTTTCTATCTTCCAACACTTTTATGCATCTCAAATACGGCGTGATCTCAAGGTAACTCAGCATGCAGGAATTGTTCTGGACCTGAGGGCACAGAGAACTGAAGTGATGCAGCATTTCATCATATGCCTTGTAGCAAAGAAGCATATAGAAAGCAAAGAGTTTATGTGGTGAAATGAAGATTCATGTAAAGATGCAATGGTCGTGAACAATGAAATTATACACTATCTTAACAGAAAGACATCTTGCCAAAGTTTGAAAGCATAAGCTATTCCTAAAATGGTGTTGCACTTCTATACTGGAACTATTATCTGGCAGCCACAGTGACAGAAATGGATGGAGTGCTGGAAACTATGAACATTCACTCAGAGGAGAAACTTTATTATTATTGTTGTTGTATATTTCCTTTTTCTCTCCCTCCCTCTCCCCCTTCCTCTCTTCCTTTAGGTGCGCAGACCAAAAATCCTTTTGAATAGTATTCAAAAGCTAGATATACGGACTACAACTTATCATGGGACCTGTCCTTGGGAACATTGGCCTTTTAGGTAAAATGAATTCACATGGAAAGACATCCAGGCAAACTTTACTAGGAAAACAAAGACAGGCATCTGAGCCTTCCTGCCTTAGCTAGTCATCTCCAAGCTTAACACAAATACTTTATAATATGGGTATGAATGATCTTGGCTATTTTTAGACAACCTCTCTTAAGATGGATTCAGATCTAGGGAAAACCTGTACTGTGATGGAAAATAGGGAAGGGTGCCTCCTTATTCTCAGAAACTTCAGGAAGTTTTTCAGTGTTTGAGACTAGTTGGTGACCAGTGGCGAAAGAGCTAATTTGAAACTCTTCTACCCATAAAGCGGCAATTTCATCAAGAGGTAGATGGGGGCCAGCCCCGTGGCATAGCTGTTAAGTGTGCGCGCTCCGCTAGTGGCGGCCCGGGTTCGGAACCCCGGGGGCGCACCGATGCACCGCTTCTCCGGCCATGCTGAGGCCGCGTCCCACATACAGCAACTAGAAAGATGTGCAACTATGACATACAACTATCTACTGGGGCTTTGGGGAAAAAAAGGAGAAGGATTGGCAATAGATGTTAGCTCAGAGCCGGTCTTCCTCAGCAAAAAGAGGAGGATTGGCGTGGATGTTAGCTCAGGGCTGATCTTCCACACACACACACACACACATACACACACACACAAAAGAGGTAGGTGGTAAGTAGGAGAGGGCAGGACAGGATGTTCCAAGAAGGATAAAGAACTGGAGGAGAGGGCAGACTGAGGGGCCAGTGGAGCAGCGCCCACCTGAATGCTCTCCTAGAGCTCAACAATATCTGAAAATAAGGACAACGGCATTCCCTAGGGTTTTTGTGGCAGCTACATAGAGCAGAAAGCTGGCAGCCGTGTGGGCAGGGATAGCTATAGCTTGTATCTGATGGATGCCAGTCCAAATAGGAGCCGGGTACATAGAAAGTTGGTCACCATTTACTTTTTTAAAAAAAAAAAGTTCTTAAAGTCTTTCTATTGTAATGTTTTGTTTCTTTTTAATTTCTTCTTTTCTCACTGTGCTCACTTTTTTACTACGTAATGATTTCAGCTTTCATCTTTGTTTCACAGATCTATGTTTTCTTGAATTTTATTGAACACAAAGCAGATGCTCCCTAAAATTTACTTCTGTTTCCATTAATGAATTTTCTTTTCAAAAGTGAGTTCTTTCTCTCCATTTTGGGTGCTATATCCTTCACTTGCTTTATTGCTGAATCTTTTTGTAGATATATTTTTTTTTCTATTTAGTCGTCCATGAATAAAGAGAGGTAATTGTTGGCTGGGTGTTTTCCATAAACAGAGTGGGTGTTTTGTCCTAGCTTCCTTCATGTCTGCCAGGGTGTTGGTAGAATCTTCTGCTCATCTCATAAGCTAGAAAGATGGGAGTAGATGTGAATTTCTGGTACCTCTTATGCATCCTAAAATACTTGATTTCTGTGTCATTTCTTCTCTGGATTTGTTGAAGCCACTGGGCTAAGGGGTTGCTTCTGTTTACAGCTTTCTGTCAGGTCAGACCTTCACACTAGATACATAATTGTGGCTGTGCCCAGTGTCTGTCTGGCACTACTGGTGACTACATCAGGGTAAAGCCCCCCACTGCTGGTTTTCTGCTCACTGTGGCACAAAGCCTGGGACTTTCCAGGGTAGATGGTTTTCAGTGCTGCTCATCTGAACTGCTGAGAGGGATTCCAAGTGATGCCTCCTCTGGGAGCACCACTCCTGCTCTGGCCTGGGGTCCTGGCCACCAGCTTGCAAGATGATAGGAGACTCTTCTTGACTTGATTCCCGTGGTATTGTGCTTTCGCAGGAGTGGAAATTGTTAACAATAGTGGATATAAAGTGGTATTCCATATAATGTTCTTAATAATTTCAATTATTTTTTGACTAATTATAATTAGTTTTTAGTTCGTGAAAGTGACATAGGAAGCATTTATACTAGACATAGAAGCATGTCGTAGGAAAAAGAGAAGTGTCAGTCATTTTCATGTTTAGTTGTCCTTATATAATGAGCACTATATTTCATCTGCCACTTCTTTTTTTTTTTTTTGCTAAGGAAATCTCACCCTGAGCTAACATCCATTGCCAGTCTTCCTCTTTTTTTCCTTTTTTTTTTATGTGAGCTGCTGCTACAGCATGGCCAGTAACAGACGAGTGGTGTAGGTCCATGCCCAGGAAGCGAACCCAGGCCACTGAAGTGGAGCGTGCCGAACTTAACCACTAGGCCACCAGGGCAGGCCCATCATCTGCCACTTCTTTTTAATCTTTTAAACTACTTGTCTATTTTGTAAAGGTTGGCTGGGCTTAGTTAAATCTAGGTCACAAATCCATAGTCCATTTAATTGGAGACCCATGAATCTACTCCTCTTGAAAGACCACTGTCCTAGAGTATGCCTTAAAGTTTTTTGTTTTTGTTTTCTGGAAAAGCATATTAATGGTAAAGTTTTGAACTTATCCACACCTGAGAATATATTTGTTGGCTTCACATATACATGGCAATTCTACTAACTGTAGATATAGATAATCTTGAATTACACTATATTATTCTCAAAAATTGGTATCGTTGTTAAATTGCTTTCTGAGATTTGGCATGGTAGAAGTCTATGGCCAGCTTGAATTTTTGTTACTTTGTAAGTAATATATTTTATTTTCTCAAAGATTTTCAAGTTCTTTTCTTTATTTTTTTGAAATAAAAAATTACAGCAGCATATGTTGGATGTTTTCATTTATTTTTTTCTGGTTTTATTTGATCCCTTTTCATCTGCTTATAAAAGTTTCTCTTTAGTCTAGGAAAACTTATTTGATTAAGGCTGATTCTGTTGGTTTCTTTCTCATGGAAGCCCTATAATAGGTAGATAAGATCATCTGGTTCTTACTTCTATTAGTCGTATATTTTCCCTTATCATTTTTTACATTTTGTCCTTTCCTCTTGGGTTTTAAGAGTTGAGATGGGTCCTGTTAGAGATTCATGTCAATTCCTGGTAGAATCTTTAAGCCCCAATGAAGAGAGAAATAAAAAAAAGTTAAATTTACGCTCATTTTACTTTGCCTGTTGTGAGGCCAAGCAGTCTAGGGGGCAGTTGGGCCCCTGGAGGTGAGAGTCAAAATTAGAGGCAGACATAGCCAGGAGTGTGTTTTGCTAAAGAGCTTCCATTCCTTATTTGGAACAGCTCTCAGGCCTCGCTGCTGCAGTCTCCCCATTCTTTGGCAGGCTGGCTGTCCACTTTGTGTGAGTGACTGGTGAGCCCTTCCATGCCAACTCCCTGTCCTGTGCTGCCTCTAAAACCCAGAATACTTCCTAGTGCTGCTAATGGGAGCCACAGGGCTGACCCTCGCCTCCAAGCCTGCAGAGAGGCCTTGGCTGATTTCCTTTGTATATTTTCCTTTTGCATGTGAAATTCACAAGCCATGTAGTGACTACTCTCAATCCGGTTTCCTCTGTATTTTACATCATTGAAATTCCTGTGAATTTCTTTTATGTGGCTGACCCTCTTGCCTACTCTTTAAGGTTGATCCAGAGTTTTTCCTCATTCTCTATTGCTGATCATTTTTGCTTAGATCTGGAGGGGAGTAGTCTACACCTTGCCAAGAAGTCGAGCTATTCTCTCTTATGAATGCAAGTCTGAGGATATTTTGAAGTCAGGAAGGTGGGCACAGCCTTGGGAAATGGAGACTTGATAATAATCTTAAGTATCCTGCTAGAATGTTTCTTATCTGGTTACTCGTAATGATGAAGGTCACTGAATAACAATAATGACAATAATGATAACAATTGCCCTTTTAAAAAACAACTGGGAAATGGAGGATGTGGGTCAAAGAGTACAAACTTTCAGTCGTAAGGTGAGTAACTTCTGGGAATCTAATGTACAGCATGGTGATTATAGTTAGCAAGTATTAGTTTCAAGTATTGTATACTTAAAAGTGGCTAAGAGAGTAAATCTTAAATGTTCTCACGACACACACAAAAAAAGTGTAATTGTATGAGGTGATGGATATGTTAACTAACCTTATTGCGGTAACCATTTTTTTCTATCAAATCATCACGTTGTACTTTAAGGTGATGTTGTACATCACCTTAAACTTACACAATGTTATATATCAATTATATCTCAGTAAAGTTGGAAAAAAACCCACATGGTTGATGTGACTATATCAATATCAATTTGAGTTAATCTTTATATCAGCTTAGGAAATTTGGTGGTTGGATCTCCATTTTATTGCTGACACTCAGAGAAGTTTAATAACTTGCCTGGTATTGCACAGCTAATATATTGTGAAGTGGAATTCAAACCCGAGGTTGTCCTCAAAGTTTTTGCTCTTTTCTTTGCTGGTTGTCAGACAGCCTAAAGAGTTGTCCAATCTCCAAATCTCTTTTACAGTGTTCCCAGTTACTGGATTTTGATCACCTGTTGGCATTTTATTGCTTTCATATATACTGAGTCCTCCTCTGTGGGGATAATGTTGATATAAATAAGAGGAGAGCATGGTTTATCATTTTCTTATACTATCTGGAACTCTTGACTAGCAGTAGGGAAGGTCTTGTCCTCAGTACTTTGGTTTATCATCCATCCTCATTTTTTGTTTAAAGTAAGGTATTTATCTGCTCCTAGAGGAATTCCTCCTGTCGAGTAAAATAGTTTGCCTTCATGTATCCCTTATGTAGCCTTCTATGGTTATTTTGGTGGTCTAAACCTCCTCACCTGTCTTGGAACACCTGTGAGCCATGAGGCTGCTATTCTGTATGGTCACTGCTGCTGAGCAGAGCACTGGTGAGCAAAGTACTTTCAACAGCAGAATCTCAAGTGGTGTTTGGTGATGTTGCTGGTCATACATGCTTTACTACATCCAATTAGAATGAAAAAAAAGGAAAATCAGAGAAGAAGCAAAATCATTGACAATTTAGGGAACTCTCAGATAGATAAAATGTAGCTAGAAAGTGTTGGGGGTGGTCAGTGCCTGGTGGATGAGAACATTTTTGTTCTTACTTCACAATGGCAAAAATGTATGCATTTATTTTATAACTTGTTCCTTTGAGAAATACTGGTCAGCTCCATCATTCAATTTGTATTTTCAGATATATTGGAATAAATAAAAACATTCAATGGCTGTACAATGTGTCACTATAATTGTAGGATTATTCCTTGTTTTCTCTATTTTAATTGAATCATATCTTTTTTTCCTAGGTTACGGTCTTTGGTCAAACAATTAGAGAGAGGGGAGGCGTCAGTGGTAGATCTTAAGAAGAATTTGGAATATGCAGCCACAGTGCTTGAATCTGTATACATTGATGAAACCAGGTAAGCTAAACATGAGAAGAAATTAGTTCAGTGATGGTAGATTTTCTGTTATATGGCTTTTCTGAAATGTCCCCCATGGCATGTACAAGGCAGCATTCAAATGACTGGTCTTGGAGCTTTAGTTTCGACAAACAGATGGGGTAGTTTTGGACACCACTGTCCTGTACCTCCTCATCTCTAAAAGGAGCTAATAGAACCTGTCTCACACGGCCATTTTGGTAATGAAGTGAGATAATGCAAGAGGAGAAAGAATAATTTTAAAAAATATGGTAAGATTTTTAATCAAATGTAGAGTTCCACTGTAATTATTGCATATTGTTAGCCTCAGTCTATAAATTATGTTCATGTTTTAATTCACAATATCCATCTGTAAGTGGAGGCTCCTGAAGTGATAGAGAAGCATTTGTCCTCTTAAGCACTCAGTGTTCCTCCTTCAATCTTGTATGTTATTGATTTTCTTAGCAGACTCTTTCCACTTGAATTATCCAAAGTATTAAAGCACTTCCAGTTACTACATGCATTTGAAAGTAACAAAATTACTTTTCTTTTGAAAAATGTTGAAATGGTGTATATGAAGGGCTTTTCTTCTTTTTTCTAATTCAGACAAGCTCCTCTGTGTTTGTGATGTCTCACTTTTCTATGTCAAATTCCAATCTGAAAGGATTTCCCAGTAATCTAAGAAATGTGTGGTTTAGTTTTTGGTGACATGCTTGGTTCCTAATATAAGGAAATTTAATATCATAGTTTTTTCCCCAAATGTTATGTTTTCTCTCTTGCCCCCTAATTGGTGTGTCTAAAGGGGGAAAAAAAACAAAACAAAACCTTTTCATTGATGCCTGTTTTTATTGCTTATTTTTAGTAGGTCTTAATATAAGTCTAAAATGCAATTTTAAGTCTTATTGTAACTTACTGCTATTTATGTTCTGTTCTAATAGTTTGACCTATGAACAAGTTTGAAAAATCAGCTAAGCACACCTGACAGATGACTTAAATCACTGTGCTCAAATAAAGAACTGCATTATTTTGGAAATTTTGCTTGAATTTAGACATTTAAGTTTCTGTGATGTCTTAGCAAACTAGAAAGAATACCACTTGACATCAACTGGGTTCCTTACTTCAGAGGACTGGGTTTGTGTGATTTGGGTAATACTTTGCAAAGTCTTTATTTCTCTTTTTTAAATTTATTTTTATTAAGCTATAATTGACATATTATGTAAGTTTAAGGTATATAATGTATTGACTTGATACGTTTATATATTGCAATATGATTATCACCGTAGCATTAGTTAACACCTCTATCACGTCACATAAATATCAATTTTTTTTTTTTTTGGTGAGGAAGATCAGCCCTGAGCTAACATCCGATGCCAATCCTCCTCTTTTTTCCAAGGAAGATTGGCCCTAGGCTAATATCCATGCCCGTCTTCCTCTACTTTATATGGGATGCCGCCACAGCATGGCTTGACAAGCTGTGTGCCAGTGCGTGCTGGGGGTCTGAACCCACGAACCCCAGGCTGCCGAAGCAGAGCGCGCACACTTAACTGCTGTGCCACCGGGCTGGCCCCAAAATACCAATGTTTTTTTGTGTGCTGGAAACAAACTAGTCTGTTAGCAACTTTGAAGTTTATAATACAGTATTGTTGTCTATAGCAAAGTCTTTAAACATCGTTTTTTTTTTAAGCAAAATAATGCTACATGATCCGTGTATGAAACAAACCTCCCTGTGAATGCATTTTTTTATGTGTGTGAGGAAGATTGGCCCTGAGCTAACATCTGCCAATCCTCCTCTTTTTTTGCTGAGGAAGACTGGTGCTGGACTAACATCCATGCCCTTCTTCCTCTACTTTATATGGGATGCTGCCACAGCATGGCTTGACAAGCGGTGCATCGGTGTGCGCCCAGGATCCAAACCTGCGAACCCCGGGCCGCTGCAGCAGAGCGCGCACACTTAACCGCTTGCGCCACCAGGCCGGGCCCCCTGTGAATGCATTTTTAAATGGAAGGTTTATATTCCATTCAAATTTCACAGACCTTCTAGGAATAAAGATACCGGGTGCTCCTGAGTGCAGTGGATCTGGACCCACAGAGCCTGAGAAGGAGTATATTTGACTTTCTCTGACTCCTTTGTTCCTTTGTCTAGTCTGCTAAAGAGGGCCATCCTGAAACATAAATGGTGGGAAACACCATTCTGAAACACAAATGGTGAGCTTTCACAGCCCTTACCAAAAATGTGCTATATTTTTTGTGGCCAATTTAATTTGGCTTTTTTACAACTGTGTATGCAAGTGGGGTGGAGAGAAGGAGCAGATGTTTGAACAAAGAGCTGTAACTTCAGATTTAATCTCAGTGTCTTGGTTGTGTTTCTTGTGTTCAGGCGACTCCTGGATACGGAGGATGAGCTCAGTGACATTCAGTCAGATGCGGTGCCTTCTGAAGTCCGAGACTGGCTGGCGTCCACCTTCACACGGCAGATGGGGATGATGCTCAGAAGGAGCGAGGAGAAGCCGCGGTTCAAGAGCATCGTCCATGCAGTACAGGCGGGGATATTCGTGGAGAGGTAAAGAGAGCTGTCATTCAATGACCAAAGCAGTAAAAGGACCGCCAGTTTCAATACCCAGAAGCTTTGCTTTGATGTAGTTTTGATATCTTTATAAATACTGAAAATTCTGGATGGAAACAGTCTTAAATGAGAGATGGCAAAATCATATCTATTTTAATCTCTGTAGCTTCATTAGGACAGGCTTTTGCCTTTGCTCAGAATTCTTTCTGTTAACTAGAGAAGATTTAGCTTGAGTTCAGTCTCTAGTTTTTAAAGAAGGACATCATCTAATCCATCTTCCTTTGACGTGTGTGGATGGTGTCTGCATTTGGAACAGGTTAGGGATGCCTTGAGGTTGTTGACCCAGGGAGGACAATTCACTTAAGGAGTGTGAGTTCTCCATGACACTTTCCAATTTTGTTAGTCATTTTGCTCTTTGAAGTTGAATTGCTTCCCTTCCCCAGAAATAGATTCCAGAAATCAATTTAGTCTTTCTATAATCCTTATTGCACAATTCCATGTTTTAGAAATGCCACAGTCAGTTCAAAGTTCACCAGGGACATTTTTCTTCTTGTTTTTGACAGTTCTAAAGAACAAGCTCTTCTAAGTGGGTTGCCCATAGGAGTTCTTTGTCCAGTATAAAGTACTACATTGCATACTGTCCGTGCTATACTATAATTCACTTCTGGGAGAAGAGATGACCCACTTTAGTAATTTAATTTCCAATTTGGGGCACATAGATTAATTTTTGTTTGTTTGTATCCAGTGGTTCATTAGTTTGGGACTGCTTTACATTCTTTTGAATTTAACACTTAGACCACTTGAGTGACTATGAAAAAGGTTATAAAAGAAATTTTAGGTTTCTTGGGTCGCCAGACGACATGGTTTCTCATTGTTTGTCAATGCTTGGTATAAGTCTGTGGCCTGCTAATTCTTCTTTGTAAGATATATGCATTTCCCCCTCTGTCTTTGCCAGAATGTATAGACGGACATCAAACATGGTTGGACTGAGCTACCCAGCAGCTGTTATCGAAGCCTTAAAGGTAATACCAATGAAAAGGTCTTACAGTGTACATGGTATCCTATAGAAAGTACAGGTAAATTTGTTGCTGGAAAATAAGAAGGTTTTATTTACAGGTTTCCCAGTCATTCTTGACTTTTTTCTTTCATTATCTTTTACCGGTTTGTTCCAACAATATCACTATCTTTTCAGCCTTTGTCTTGCTAATTTTTTAAAAGCCAAAATCTGTGTGGGTTTCATTTCTTTCTACTGCTTTGGAGTAGTTGAGTGATCTGTGCAGTGATCTGGCATTATGAGACTCAGTTTGAATTTGGCCAGAGGAGTTCAAATTTGTTCTGGTTATAACATCAGGAGGATCTTTGGTGATCATAAGTGTACCACTATCCGATTACCTACTCTATGTCCATTTTATAGGTGAAGAAACTAAGACTCAGAAAGATTAAAAAAAAGACAGTTAATTAGATGCAGAGCTAAGGTTTGATACCAGAGTTCCAGGCATATAGTTAGCTCCCAGTAACATGTTACAGCATGAATGGATGCCCCAGAGCCCATGTTCTCTCTATCTCCTGTTTTCCGAAGACTCTCACTGAGCCCAGAAGTTCCATGGGAAGTCACGCGGCTGTTTGAGTTTAAATGGGCTAAATCCTGCAGAATTACTCCCAATCAGGCAAGCTCTTAGAATTGCATAGAATATCTCTAAGAGTCCCAAAGCAGATGTATTCCTCTAGGTGTGTGTTGATTCAGATCCACTAGGGCTGAGAGGATCCCAGCTGTGCTGAAGCTGATTTGGTTTCTGTATTTGAGAGTGGGGCTGCGCTAAGATCTAAGATCACTGGGCTGGTTGACATTGCGTGGTGCCTACACACAGAGTCGTGTCTGCTTGCTCAGGGAAGTCCTGGCATTCTGACATTGTTAAAGCCATTGTTAAAGCTATTACTATCTTTGAAACCTGAAAAATATATTACCTGATGATATTTTCAGAAGATTGCTTAAATTACCTATTCATGGAATCAGGGGTGGCAGTGCTTCTTGATCAATTTTAATGTCAAGAAAGAGCTATATAGGGCCATTTTGATTATGTATCTCATAGTGCCTTTCTCTTGTCTCACTAGCTGAATTTGTGAGATCCTATATATTCAGATTCTCAGTTCTCCATTTTCTGTCTCTTCTTAACTCATCTTAAGAACAGAAAGGATACTCAAGAAGAATATAGCAAGAAGACACATGGTTTCTCTCCCTCCTCTTCACCCCCACTCTAATGCCCAATACATCAGTGTAATTTACTGTGATGTTTCCCATTTAATCAGTGAAATCACTTCATGAGATGATATTTCATAACACCCATTATGAAGTTGCATTGATTTTTATAACTGAACCTGAATCATTCAGTGAAAATCTTAGGAACATTGAAAGCATCTTTTATCTTTAATTTCTTCCTTTATTGTGAACATAAATACAAGTGTTTATACCTGTACTAAGAAATTTATGAAAATATTTCTTCCAAATTGGAGCATCTTTTCTTTGCAGAATAACTGAAGAAAATATGGAACAACCTGTGATGTGTATGAATTGTTATGTTAGGCTTAGGGAAAAGTAATTCTCAGATGCACATATGTTGTCTTTCTGAGGGGAAAGTTACCTAGATGATTCAGGCAAAGAATAAGTACTCTCTCTCTGAATTGCCACCCTTCTCCACAAGTACTGCTGATATGTGCATAAGGCTAAAGCTGCTATTTCTCTTGGTCCTGTCCTCTGTTTGCTGGGGAAGTTCAAGACCTTTTTACAATGTAATATTTTTCCACCTCCTAGACTCTGGCTTTATTTGCAGTGGATTGGAGGTAAATTAGGGAGATCACACAGATAAATTCTTTTTTTTTTTCTGTTTTTATGTAGTGCCTGTTAGAAAAAGGTTATTTCCACTTCAATGCCAGCAGGATATATGGAACCACTATTGTTATCTTCTATTACAGAAAATTTCCCCAAAGACTGAGAGAATACAATTCAATAAAATAACCATCATGCTACTATGTTAACCTTTGTGATTAATGTAAGAACATGGCATAAAATTAAATTTAAGTAAGAGAATAATTAACCACCAGCAATCTCCAAATGTGTAATAGGTTGCATTTTTGTTCTTTTTATTTTTTCCATTCAATATATACTAGCTTCTAATTTGGTGTGTTTTATCTCTAGTCTTCTGGGGTGAGGTTATTGGAAATGTAGAAGTGTGCTGTTCTTTAGAAGGGCATCTGTTGTGTGACTCAAGAAGAGACACCCTGGATGGACTCCAGGTATACAGTGGGAGGAAATGAGGAGGTCGGGGCTTCCTTTGTGTGAGCCTGATAGGAAGTTCATGCAGCTTCTTCACGGGAATGGTCTTTGGACTGAGTTTGGTAAAAGAGGAAGAATGGTTTAAGGCAGTTAAATTAGGTGCCTGTTAAAGTGCAGATTCCAGGCCCCACACCTGGATTCTGCAGAGTCCTCTACCCGAGAATCGGCATTTTTCCTGAGCATCCCAGCTGGTTTTGAAGAACATTAAAATTTGAGAATCACAGCTAATGCCTCCTGAAAATGAGGGGCTGGAGAGGCCATCCATCATGCTGTCTCTATTTCCTCATACTCTCATTTCTCTAAATCCTAATTTTCAGAATAAATTGACTTTTTAGTATGATAATCTCTTTATTTCCAGTGATAGAGAGCCTATTTCTTTTTTGTTCATTCCAGAGAAGAGGATTAAAAGCTGTCGGATGTAACAAAGTGTTTTCCCACCTACTGAATTGTCAGTGGACTTTTCTTTAGGCCAGACAATGGATGTCATGACAACGCCAATTAGAGTAACCAAGGTGAAGCCTTAGGTCTTGGGTTAATCTTAAATGGCCCCGCTAACTATGACGTAGGTCCTATTGGAGTATTTAGGGCATGAGGCCTGGGTGACAGCATATATTCGTTGAGTTTACAATGTCATCTGTGCACAGTAATTTCCTAGGGGGTGTCAGTGGGGTTATTACCTGGTTCTGCTACCAAATGTCATTAGACACTTCATTTCATCTCTCTGAGGTTGCCAACTGTAAAACTGGGGAAGGTAACATCCATTTCTAGAGTTGTGATTGTTTGCAAATGTACATAAACACTTTGCACTGTGCCTAGCATAAAAAATGTGCTCAATACTTGTAGTTATTTCTTTAGTTATTGTAATGGAGGAAAAGTTCTTGCAGGCTGAGGTGAGGTTACCATGAAGTGTGAATTGAGACAATCCAGTTGAAACCTTTTCGGAAAAGTTTGGTTTTCCCAATATACAGTTTGTTTTTGTATGTCCTGGCATCCGTGAGAGAGACCCTTGATGGCCTTGAGATGATCTTGATGGTTGGGATGTTTGGAGAGGGATAGGATTGGGATGGATGGATGATGTTGGAATGTAGTGGGGGCTGAGGGGAGAGTTCTCTTCCAGGGAACCATCTGATACCTTGCCTGGACTCAGTGTGGTCTCACACGGTTCCTTATTGTCACGATCACAGCAGTGCACTTTCTTTAACTACTCAAAGTGAGACTCTTGACATGATGAGAAACCAAATGACTGTTGCTTTGGAAAAGTTTGTGGCCTAGGGCCACACCTTTCTTTATAACATCCAAAGTAGCTAGTTATAAGTCAAAGACACATCAGCCAATGTTTACGTTTATTTTGGAGTAACTATTTATAGATAAATAAGGCTTTGAACTTCAAGAATGGTGTGTGAGGAGTGTGTTCAGCTCAGCTCTTAGTTCTACTTTTTTCAGTAAAGTGACTTACAGATTTTAGGACTACGTCCCCGGATCAGTGATTCCAGAAGTGGTATCTTTTTTCTGTCCTATGAAATGAAGTCTTTCTCTTTGGTTTCAGCTCAGCAGTTTGGATTGAAGTGACACATTATTTCGTATTCTATATCATGCACGTTTCTGAACACTTTTAAGTGAGTTATTCTCAACTATGGACTGACAGGAAGTCAGTAGGTAGTACCAAGGGGCTGCGGAGAAGTTTAGAGTAGGAAGTACCCTCAGTTATCGTGAAGTGAATTAAATATTTGAAATTTGGCAGAAGTAGTGGAAGGGCTTAATGGAAAGAGACTGAGCTTAGGCATCAGTTGAACGTATGTGTGTGTTCTGGCCCCACTTGTGTCCCTAGCACTTGCTTGCTATGGGTCGTAGGGAAATTAGATAACTTCTCAGTTTTCCAATCTGCTAAATATGACTTATAATACCTATCACTTAGAGTTGTTTGTAGGATAAATTCCATATTCATCACTGATCACAATGCCTAACATATGGTAGGCACTCGATAAATTATAGCTGTTTTTATTAGTAATAAGACTATTTAATATTTTATCAGTAAATGCTAGGTAGAACTGCCAGGTTGGAAAAAGTTCGAGAGTGGAAAGAGTGTTAGACTCTTAGGCTGTGAAATCTCAGATGAGGACTGCAGGCCAGCGCCAAAGTAGGGAGGTTGGTAGCTGTGTAAGCGACTGCGGACTAATGCATTCTTCCTCGCTGCTCTGTCCTGCAGGATGTGGACAAGTGGTCCTTTGATGTCTTTTCCCTCAATGAAGCCAGTGGGGATCATGCACTGAAATTCATTTTCTATGAATTACTCACACGCTATGATCTGATCAGCCGTTTCAAGGTCAGTGCCTAATTAAAAAGAACAACTGCACACATTTGTCCATCCTTACATGACTTTTGGGCTAAGACCAAGAGAATCTAACATAGACCCAAAACTGCTCTGGGTGACTTAGGAAGCATCGTCAGGACAGCCGCTGCTGTGACCTCCTCTGTGGTGGGAACTTTTCATTACTCCCTTGCCTGGTGGTCTCATTGGCAGGAGAGAGGCTGGAGCTGCCCATTTAGATCCCAGTCTTCCTACGGGTACAACTAGAAGCCTGAACTCACAGACCTCCCCCTCAGGCTCTGCCTACAGATCTCATTTCAGCCTAACTTCGTGTACTATCCACCACCAGCGACAAGTAGACAGTAATGGAGACTGAGTGCACATCTGCTGTCTCTGCAAACTTCTTTTTCCACCACATGTCTCAAATTCAGATAAATACTCTCACTTATCATCTGTGCCAGATCATTGGTATTTCCCAGCCATTCATGCTTCAAATTAATGCTTCAACTTTAAGTAAAGAACGAGACTTGTTTCCAGTGTTCAACCCCTTCAGCCTCCTAATACTGCGGACTCTGGAGGTCGGGCCAGGTTTTCCAGGAACCTGTGCTTTCAGCTGCTAACAGCTGTCGTATCACACTCCTCAGACTTCTCTCATCATACGGAGGACCTTCTGAAAAATGCAGGTCTTTTTCTGAATAACAAATTAATTTCTCTGGACAGCACCATTCTATATTGCTTTTCTAAGGACGGCATATCTGGGGGTGTATTTCTTACATAGCCATAAATACTTTATGGCAGTGGTCCTTAATTTCTTTTGCATCAGAAACCTGCTTCAAAACCCAGTGGGATGCTCGAGACCCTTTCCTCAGAACAAAGCTCCCGTGCACATACACACACCTTTACCTAGCATTTCAGTGGCTCAAAGGCCCCAGGTTCATTGGATCTTCATTTTTAAAAATGATAATGAATTAATCTCTCACATCTAAAAGGCAATATTTAAATTTTTAAAAATCCACAAATGGTAGCTATAGAAGAATGTGCCCAAGGCATTACGGACTCTCACGAAGCACTATAGTAGCGTTGTCCTTATTTTTTTCTTATGAATATGATTTTTAGTCTCCTGGAACACATACTTTCTCCTTTTCCCCCAGCCTGGTACTTGATAATTTACCCTAACCAAGGAATTGATCCAGAAAACTATTACAGTGAATGTTTTCAGAGTCTCCTTAATTTTGTACAAGTTTTTTGCAATTGTTCGCTTTCTGCTACATAGAAAAAGAAGGTATATATATTATATGTATTTGAGACAGGAAGCAGTTAGGCTAATTGGAAATATTATTCCAAATTGCAAGGCACCAATAATAAATTGCCAAATAATAACCATAAGAACACAGCCTGTTTCTGGATTACAGAACAGACTATCATGTGTTTGTTTTTCATGTGTTTGGTGTATACAATCACTGCTTCTAAAGGGCATGGTTTTCGGGAGGAGGCAGCTCATGTTTGTTTTGCAATCATTTTATTACTTGAGATCTTTGTGTACATTATGTTTGCCCACAAATAAAATAAATGAGACATACTGCATAGTACGTGTTCATTTATTTCTCAAGATATGAGACTTTAGCCATTACCTGAGAAATAGGTGAATACACACCCTTCTGCCTTAAATGTCTTTGAGATGATCCTGTGTCATTTCCCTGGGCCTCTGGACTGGAAAACAAAGAATAATTTGTAGGGCAGACCAGGCACTTCCTGTCAGATTTTAAAATTATATGATAATTTCTTCAGTGATTTTTACTGACTTTGAAAAGTTCTATTTCCTCATGTGGTATGTTATGCCTCCAGAAAGAGGCAGCTAGAGTGCCTTAGACTTTTGCGTCCTCACTTAAAGCCACTAAATCACTAACTGATGAACCTTGCTGCTCTCTTTCAGATCCCCATTTCTGCACTGGTCTCATTTGTGGAGGCCCTGGAAGTGGGATACAGCAAGCATAAAAATCCTTACCACAACTTAATGCATGCTGCCGACGTCACACAGACCGTGCATTACCTCCTCTATAAGACCGGAGTAGCGGTAAGTATAGATAGGAACTCTTAGGTTACACAAAAGATGTGATAATGATTTTTTTATAGGAAGCTGTTCCTATTCTGATGAAGTTGAGCCCACAAGAAGTGCACTGTTTTGTGGACTTCTCGTTCCCCAAGAATTACCTAACCAATCATGGAAAGTCTTAAGGTTCCTCAGTGCCTCTGAAATTTTCTCCATCTTGGACTTAATGAAATAAATATCTGGTAGTGACTTGCATCCTTACTAGGCCATGACCAAATTAAATATAATTTCTAGAACTAAATATGTATTTCCAGATATGGAGAGTGGTACTATTAACCTCTTGCTATGGTCGAGCACAATGATATCCATGCATCTTGAAATTGTATTGAGTATACTTAGCAACCATGTTGCAGAAAGTTAGCTTTTGGTTTAAACTGCTAGTTCTTTTTCACAAGGTTATTCTCATCCTATTTATGTGTATTTGATTTTTTTTGAACCTAATAGTCAATCTTTACCTCTAATCATTTGAAATTTGTCTTGCTTGTTTTTGCCCAATGTTTCAGCTCTTTAGATGTTTTTTTGTTTTGTTTTGTTTTGTTTTGCTGAGGAAGATTCACCCTGAACTAACATCTGTGCCAATCTTCCTGTATTTTTTAGTATGTGGGCTGTCAGCACAGCATGGCCGCTAACAGAGTGGTGTAGGGTAGGTCCAGTCCTGGGAACCGACCCAGGGCTGCTGGAGCGGAGCATACTGAACTTAACCACTTGGCCACCAGGGCTGGCCCTTCAGCTCTTTAGGTGTTTTTGAGTCTCTGTTCTGTAATCCATTGTATTAACTGACCTCTTCAACCTAGTTATCTGCACCTTTACCCTCTTTGCCTTAATGTAAGCCATTAATTTTACAAGATATGGCTGTTAATGACAAACAGCTAGGTCTCTATGACTTTCTACTTTGAAATTTTCTTCAGAATTGACATCAAGATAGACATCTTTTGGGTATGGTTATTAGTTAGCCCATAAACCCAGTATATATTTGTTATCTTTTCCACTAGGACATGTTGAAAGACTTGGTGTAATATCTCACTGAATTAAATGGAATACAGTGGGAGGAGTGTGGGCTCTGGAGCTAGATAAAGTTGGATATAAATCCTTGCTTAATTACTTATTAGATTTTGTGAACTATGATAAATTACTTGAATCTCTGAGTCAGGATTTCCTCATTTCTAAATTTCAGTTCTTCCTTATTGTAAAGCTGATTTCTTAAAAATGTTATTTAAAAAGCTACTTTTTAAATTATATAAACACTGCAAAGGGATGAAGGGTTCCTGCCAGAAACTCAGAGGAAACATCATAGTTAACAGTGGTTCTGTGAAAGCTGGAGCACAATGGGGATGCCCACATTAATGTTGCTATTGAGCATTTTTCTGGAGGTCTTGGCCAATGCAATATGGTATCTAAAAAAGTTGAAGAAGCATCCTGTGAAAATAATTTGGTCATCTCTTTTAAAAAATCAAGAAAACCAACTATAAATTATTAGAACAAATAAAAGACCTCAATATAAGATCTGGATAAAATAGCTGTCCTATACACTGGAAATTGACAAGTATAATAGAAAAACATATGTTCCCAACAGTTTTAAAATATCTATAAATTACCTACGAAGAACTTTAAAACCAATGAAAAGGAAACTGTAAAACTAAATTAAAGGACACAAAAATAAGTGAAGAAATATACCGTGTTTTTAATGTGAAGCCTCAGTATTATATAGATGTCAGTTTTCCTCAAACTAATGTATGAATTCAAAATAATACCAATAAAAATTCCAAAAGGATTTAACAGGAAACATGATCAGCTGAGTCTGAAATTTATGTAAAATAGATATTTCACAATCTTAGAAAAAACAGTTTTGAAAAAGGCAATGTGTGTGGTGGGGTAGTTCTTACTCTACTAGATATTAAGATATCTACTGAAACTATAGTGGTAAAGACAGTGTGGTATTTGTGCAAAAATGATGAATATATCAATGGAATTGATTAGAGTTTCAAAAACTAGACCCAAATGTTTATTGAGCACTTATTATATGCTGGGGTACTTTTACAGAATGAGGATACGTTGGTGCTTTTACAGAACTTGCATTCTAGTGGGATGTTACAGGTAGAAGACCAATGAAAAAATAAGCAAGAAAATATCACTAGTGTTCTGCAGAGAATTAAAATAGGGCACCCACAGTGAGAAAATTGGGAGTTTTATTAGATAGTCAGGAAAGGTCTCTCTCTGGAGGTAATATTTAATCTGAGACAGTTATGATTTTAGGCTTGAGCCATGCTAAGAATTGAAGAAGAGTATGCCAGCTGAGTTAGAGCAGGATTAGTACAAAGTCCCTCATAAGAGAGCAGCTTTTCTGTAGTCAAGGAGCTGATATAAGGCAAGCATGGTGAGAATAACATGTGAGGCGGACAGTGGAGCAAGATAAGGTTGGAGAAGAAGGCAGGAGCCAGACCAAGTCTGGCTTTGTAGGCCTGGGTAGTGAATTCCAATTTTATCTGAGTGCAGTGTGAGGACACTAAAGGGTGATCAGATAAAGATTAGAAAAGTATTTCTGTGGAGGGTAGATTTTGAGGCAGCCTGTTGGAAGAGTACTGTAGAAGTCTACTGGAGAGATAGTGGTAGTTTGGACTAGGAAGGACATTGCTGAGATATAGAGACAAAAACATCTGTTTCTCAGTGATGCATGGCAATTGTTTCTCAATAAACCTGGAAAAAAATTCTGTTTCTGAGATGGAGTTAAAAGGATTGAGTGGTAAAAAGGATTTAGAACATTAAAGTGAGGAAGGAAGAGTGCATCTTAGATTTTTGGTTTGATAAACAGGGTTGATGAGAGAGCCTTGTGGCAAAGCAGGCTTTGGGGGAAGGGGAATCAAGAGTTGTGATTTAGACATGCTGAGTTTAAGATCCCTATTAGACATCAATGTGGAGATGTCAAGCAGGAAGAAAACTAAAGGAGTCTAGAGTTCTAGAAGAGGTCAGGGATGGACATGTAGATTAGACAATCATGAGCATATCAATATTACATAAAAACGTGCAACCAGATGATATTATCTAAAGAGAGGGTGAATAGAGAAGTAGCAGGGCTCTGAAGTGAGTCCTGGAGCAGTCCAGAGTTTAAAGTGAAGGTAAAGAATTAGAGCCAACAATAGTAACTAAAAAGGAGTGGCCAGTCACATTGGGACAAAAACTAAGAGAGTGTGGGGTCCTGGAAGCCAATGAAATAAAGTGCTTCAAAAGAGAATGGTGAATTGTGTGGGACATGCCAAAAAGTCAAGAAGGATGAGGATAGAGAAGTGACCACTGCCTTTGGCAACATAGAAGTCATTCATGCCCTTGACATGAGCAGTCTCAGGAGTTTGATGAAGATGGAACATTGACTAGAGTATAATGAAGAAAGATTTGCAGATAAAAAGGTGAGGACATGTCTATAGACAACATTACAGGGAAAATTACTCAGTTCAAAAAATGTTTTTGGGATAGTCATTTATTTGGGAAAAAATAGAATGTTTTTCTCCTACTTCAGATCATTCACCAAATATCGGACAAATGAATTAAAGATGTGAGTACAAAAATGAATTTTGATCCTACTAAAAGAAAATATGAGAATATGTTTATAACCTTGAAAAAGGAAGTTCTTTCCCAAATAAGCCTCAAAACACAAAAGTTATATAGCAAAATATTGAGTATGTTAAAATTAAAATTTTCTCTAGGATAAAAAACATCATTATAGTGAAGTACTTGAGGAAAATATACAGAGAGCAAAGATTAAGATTCAGATTATATGAATAAATCAACAAGAAGATGACACAAGTTCAGTAGAAAAATAGGAGGAAACTCATTCACAGAGTTAAGATTGCCCTGTCATAAAGTCTATGTCATGGGCTAAATTTTGTTCCCTCTTTAATTTCATATGTTGAAGTCCCAATCCCTAGTGCCTCAGAACGTGACTGTATTTGTAGATAGGATCTTTAAAGAGGTAATTAAGGTAAAATGAGGTCATATGGGTGGGCCTAATCTGATATGACTGGTGTCATTATATGAAGAGGAGATTAAGATGCAGACATGCGTATGCACAGAGGAAAGACCATGTGAGGATACGGTGAGAAGGTGGCCGTCTGCAAGCTGGGAAGAGAGCTCTCACCACAAACCAACCCTGCCAATACCTTGATCTTGGACTTCTAGCCTTCAGAAATGTGAGAAAATAAATTCTGTTATTTAAACTGCTTAGTCGGTGGCATTTTGTTATGGCAGCCTTAGCAAACTAATACAGTAGCAGAGCCAGGATTTGGTCCCAGGTCTGACTTCGGAGGCCATGCATTTAAATGTTTAGCCATGCTTGTATAATGCCTGTGGCAAAACAGGAGCCCCTGATACTTTTACACTTCAGTGTCCTTATGTGATTCTTCAAAGTATTGTGGTGAGGATCAAAATAGATGTGAAAATATACTTTGGACTCATCTATACAACATATATTTAATTGGTACCTAGTATGTACAGTGTACTATAGAAATGTAAAGGAGTATCATACACAGCTTTCTTAGCATTCAGGAAAAACTCCCAAGCATTTATACTAATGCAAGTTATCATTAATATAAATGTTATGTCATAGCAGCCAATGATCATGATGAATTACATGCTGTTCTTAAATGAGCTCATTTTCCATTTGCCATTGAATTTTCATTATCAATTCAGGCCATATTCAAAAGAATTCTTAAATATAGAAACTACTTCCTGCCCACTCTCTCTTGGAAATGCAGCTCAAAACAAACTTCTTTCATTGCAAGCTTACAAAAACAGTGGGGAGTATTCTGACGAATGGAGAACATATTGTTACTCTAACCTTTCATTACAAACCAAGAGGGGGAAATGCTTTAATTATTTCAGTTTTGTAAACTGTGAGACACATAGGGAATCAAAACATCCCATTGATAAAGTGATGTCTGGGCTTCAACATCAACAGTATTACTCATTGTCATCTGTTTATATTACTCATTATAGCTTAACTTAGATGCCTGGAAGATGCTTGAATCCATTCAGAATTGTTTTGCTCACTCCTAAGAGAAAATCCTTGAACAGAATTAGATTGAAGAGTTGTTGATGGAATAGATATGAATCAGACTCTGAGCTCCAGTCTGCTTTTGATTTAGGTCAAAAAATTCCAAACTCTAAAGCTATTTCTTGGCCCCTTTCATTGCTTTGTCAGGCAAGGTGCCGTTAGTTTTCCTTTTGTTTATTTTTTTAAAAGACAGAAGCTATGTATCTTGTGCTTTTGATTGTATTATGACCTCATTATATTTATAAAGGAAACACTAAGGACATTTAAATGACGTCCTATTTAAAGAATGTTAAGTAATTTTATTAGGGTTTGTGGTCAGCAGAATTTTGGCCCCCAAGTCCTTTGCCCTCTGGTGTCATACTTGTTAATATGTTAGATTGGATGGCAAAAAGGAGTTTGCAGATACAGTGAAGGTTACTAATCAGAAGACCTTAAAATAGAGAGAGGATCCTGGATTCTCCAGGTGGGCCCGGCGTGATCACATGAGTCCTTAGAAGTCAAGAGGTGTGGCAGAAGTGTGAGAAGGATGCAACCAGCTGTTGTTAGTTTGAAGATGGAGGGGACCAAGTGGAAAGTGTGAGAGGAAGTGAATTCTGCTAATGCCCTGAATGTGCCTGGAAACAGATTTTTCCACAGAGCTTCCAGAAAGGAACGCAGCCCTGCCAACGCCTTGATTTCAGTCTTGTGAGATCCTGACCAGAACATCCAGCCACATTGTGCTGACTTCTGATCTACAGAACTGTGTGGCAATAAATGGGACACGATAATGGGTGTTCTTTAAGCCTTAAGTTTGTGGTAATTTGTGCAGATAGAAGAGAAAACTAATATAGGGGTGGAAACAGATTTCTAAGGAAATTCTGTCATTTACATATAAAAGTCACAAGTTGCTAATAATGTCTCCTCTGGCAATGAGAATTTGCCCATGTTCTTTTCCTTCAGGTTTCCACTGCCCCTCTTAACCCCTGTCTCCCCTGCCCCCCATGGCTTGCCCTCCTGAGTCACACACAGCAGAATTCAGAGCCCACCATACCAGCTATCAGGGCCTCCCTGTCATTGATTTAGTTGTGAAACTCATATTTTGTAGATAGTGAAATATTGATAGGATCTGTGGCTTGTACCTTGTCACAGTTTGATAAATCTGGAATAAAATTCATATGAGACTTAAATTTCTGACTTCTTATGGGTTGTCATAAAACCTTCTGGGTTCACAGTGATTAATTTGGAAAAGGCAAGGAAATCTGAGCCATATTAAAATATGAAGGCCAATTTCTTAAAAATAGCTTCTTCTACCTTTTCTCTGTTTCTATAAATGATGGCAACTAATACCACCCAGCCAGCTCTGGTGGTCTAGTGGTTAAGATTTGGCTGTCACTGCCACGGCCCGGGTTGTTTTTGGTCAGGGAACCAACCACACTGCCTGTCTGTTGGTTGTTGTACCCTAGCGGCTGTGTGTTGCTGTGATGCTGAAAGCTATGCCACCAGTATTTCAAATACCAGCAGCGTCACCCATGGTGGACAGGTTTCATTAGAGCTTCCAGACTAAGATAGACTTGGAAGAAGGACCTGGCCTCCCACGTCTGAAAAAATTGGCCATGAAAACCCTATGAACAGCAGTGGAGCATTGTCTGATATAGCACCAGAAGGTGAGAGGATGGTACAGAAAAGACCAGGCAGGGTTCTGCTCTGCTGTACACAGAGTTGCTAGGAGTCAGAATCAACTCGACGACACTAACAACAAAAAATGCCACCCACCATTGTTTTTGCCATTCGGGCTAGGAATGTTGGAGTCATCTTTAATTTCTTGTTCTCCTTGACTGCAACCTCTTCGTCCCCACCAGCCCCCCTGCATTCAGTTAATTGCTAAGCCATATGGATTCTACTTCCATGCTGTCTGTACATCCTATAATGACTTTCCAATCCAAAAATACTGCCCTTATTTCTCCCTCTCCATAGCATAATGATCATATTACTCTCTTGCATATAAATTTCATTGCCTATTGAATCTGGGTTGAGTTCCTCACCCTAGCTTTTAGTGCCTGGCATCACAGGGTCCTTAATCAGCCCTACTTCCCGCTCCAGTAAGGGGAATCATTTCCTTCCTTGGGATGAATCAACTTTTGCCACTGGGACTTGCTCATTTGTTCATTCTTCTGAAAATGCCCACTTCCGTTTTTTGCTCTGTCTAGTCTTCAAGGCCCATTTTAATGTACCTCGTCTGTGAAGGTGTTCTCATTCTTTCTTTCTTTTTTTTTTTTCTTGCCAAGTACCATCCCTCCTTTCTTCTCATCCCCAAACAACAAAACTGACTCTAAGTATCCACAGGGTCTATTGAAAAGCCAGGATGTTAAAATGAGTTTTAAAGGCTATGGTTTTACTTTTTGTTGTATGCTTGTCTAGAATCATCTGTTGTTTTGGGTGTATTAGAAGTAGGTTACACCAGGGCTGGCCCCGTGGCTTAACGGTTAAGTGCGCACACTCCGCTACTGGCAGCCCGGGTTCGGATCCCGGGCACGCACCGACATACCGCTTCTCTGGCCATGCTGAGGCCGCGTCCCACATACAGCAAATAGAAGGATCTGCAACTATGACATACAACTATCTGCTGGGGCTTTGGGAGGAAAAAAAAAAAAGGAGGAGGATTGGCAATAGATGTTAGCTCAGAGCTGGTCTTCCTCAGCGCAAAGAGGAGGATTAGCATGGATGTTAGCTCAGGGCTGATCTTTCTCACAAAAAAAAAAAAAAAGAAGTAGGTTACACCTAAGATAGGGTCTTGTTAGTGTGTTTGGGTAAGGGGGGAAGTTACACTGGTATTTGTAATGTGGGACTGTCATTATGTAGTTATTTAGACACCTTCTGCTGGCTGGGCTGATGCTTGGTGATTCAGATTTGTTTAGATGGTACACTGTCTCCCATTCATAATCTTCTTTTAAAATGTTAAATCGTTAATGAGCTTGGAGAAAGAGTTATAATGGGGGGAGTGGGTAGAGGGAGTCAGGGCAGATGAGTGGGGCCAGAGTGTTGGGGAAGAAAAGAAAGACATTGTTCAAATGAAAAAAATATGTGTATGGAAAATATCAAGAAAAATGTGTAATATAAAATTACACCTATATAATTTTATGCAAAACTGAGTAAACACATGAACAATGACCCAAAAGAAATATGACAAAGATTACGAGTGGGAACTCTGGAGTCACAGTGTGTGGCTTGTCACATGACTAGCTGTGTGACCTTGGGTAAGTTACTGAACCTCTCCCAGCTTCAGTTTCTCATCTATAAAATGGGGATAACAGCAATACCTACCTTTATGGAGTTGTGTGTATTGCATGAATTTCTATATGTAAATAGCCCTGACACAAAGCGAGCTCCCGGAGGTGTTAACCTGATGAAGAAGCCCTTTGCTGCTTTCAGGATAGGTTTTACAGTTTCGGTTTTCTTGCAGTTTTTATTTATCTTAATTTTCATTTCATTTTGTCGATTTTTCATGTTAGTCTGTTTTCTCTTTATGCCTTTCTGTTTCTAGTAGATCAGTTTGTATTTTTAATGCGGATTATCAAAGATGCCAAAAAGTTTCCTGACATCTCATGCTGGATTCTGCTAGATAGTATTTTTGAAAGTATAGTTTGTTTTTTTTCCTGGGTTATCTCTATGCTCATTCTTTTTCTAACTATAAAGTCTTTTCTTCATAGGTTGTCTGTAGTTTATTTTTCCCTTCGCTGTCCTCAAAGAAGGCAATAATTCTTAGGAAGTTTCTTAGACGAAGACCCAAATTAGTAGATAATTAAAAAAAAACAAAGTGAGAATTATTAAAGATTGATCTGTTCATTTTTTAATCATTTTGTGTTAAATCAAATAAATATATTTTATTCACTAATCTTTAGTTCAGACCCCTGGCTCTTTTCTGAATTCTGCCAATTTGGGTACTCATATTTGTTTTGCATTAACTCTGCCCCATCTAAGATTTCTAGTTTCATTTCCTTAAAGTGAAACGGCAACTTAAAGATACTCATGAAGCAAGCTGAGTGCAGAATCTCTCTAAATTGTTATAATTGTTTTCCACTGTTTCACAGTTGTCCGACCTATTTTGACGGCAATCCTTTTAGTAACTATCCAAAGTATTGAACTTAGGTTCTATGGACATAACAACTCCTTTTTTTGGTTCATATTTTATTGTTTATGGCATATTTAATAACATTACAATTATAATAACAAGTGCCATTTTTCAAAACAGGGTTTGAAATAAACCACATTAAAACTTGTAAGCATCAATTCAACTAGTAACAAAAATGAGCAGAGGGTGTGAAGGATGGACTAACAGTCGTGGTGTTCTGTCATATGGGCATTGAGCAGTATGGTTTACAGGAGCGACGGGAAACATCAATGAATCCATAGAGTCTCGGAAATGGAAGTCAGTTGGAGCTTTAAACATAGCAGTGGTTCTCAAACTCTGGCATGTGTCAGAATTATCTGGATGACTTGGTAAAACACAGATTGGTCGGTCACAACCCAGAGTTTCTGATTCAGTGGGATGGGGGTGGGATTTACATTTCTACCAAGCTTCCAGGTGATGCTAACTCTGCTGGAATACACTTTGAGAACCATTGAACTATACAGCCTATTTTGGTGGTGTGGATGGGGACAAGTCTCCTCAAACATCAGCATGCATAAGGCAGGAGGCCAGGTATTATCTTTCCGTCTGTCTCTACCTATGCACCTTCTGGTGGATAGACATTAGGTTTTCTGTTACTCTTAGTTCTTGGGATTGTGTTGAAATGTTGAATATTTTTTTTTTTCTGTGTCTACCTAAGAACTTTATTTGGAGTTTGGGAAAGGATGCAATGAGGGCTTTTAGAGTCTTCATGTTCATTGTTTTTTGCTTGAAAAAAATAAAACTACTAGTTAGCTTTTTCAACCTTGCTGGGCATGCTGTTTTCAAATCACGTGTCCCCCAGTATCCTCAGAGCAAAAAAAAGAAAACTCTATCTATCAGAAGATGTATGTTTGGCAATAGCTTGCCAGCTGCAGGGTAGAAAGGCAGCAATGTGCGTGTGTTGTCAGCAAGCTGAAGACTTTGTCTGAGCAAGAGACAGATTATCTGATTGCTCTGTAATCTCTCTTTCAGAACTGGCTGACGGAGCTGGAGATCTTTGCGATCATCTTCTCAGCTGCCATCCATGACTATGAGCATACCGGAACCACCAACAATTTCCACATTCAGACCCGGTGAGGATGTTAAGTGTTTGCAGAAGAGGCAAGAGGGGCCAGGGATAGAGTTTTAGAAGTCAGAAAGATGCAGTCACCTTTCTTTTGCATGGTTGCTATATTCTGGGTTTCTAAAAAAGTGAACTTATAAACAAGAGATCAGCCTGGTCAGCTTCAATCAAGACTTAGAGTTTAAGAAGCCATCTGTTCCTAATTCTCATACTTTATTCACATCTAATTAGGATCTCCTTTTCCTCTCTACTTGAATGCTAGCTATTTGTTTATTTATGTATGTACTACGCACACTCTACCTCTTTCTAGTAGGAGGTAGAACAGTCTATATAAATTGCAGATGCCATGTAGACTGAATCAGTGAGGACGGGCTCAGATTGCAGGGTTTATGTTGACATGAACAGTGACTTACCCTCTCATCTCTGGGAGTCTGGTGATAGTCTTCTCATCTTCCCTGACTTCATCTCTGTTCAATGCTTGTGTCACTCCCTGGCACAGGGCTTGGGGAGCTAGGTTGTCTCATGTAGGCTACCTTCACCATGGGCAACCTGTTTACCCTCTATGGTGAACTGCACAAGTAATCACAAACCTCTGTGGGGAGTATTAAACACGGGTCCAAGTGCCCCACTCTGAACCTCTTGACTGTGACAGACATCACTAATCAATTTTGGTATTTTTTTCTTATCAGGCTGCATATTATCCTTAGTATTCCACTCAGCGCAGAATCCCAGGCAAGCAGTACAGTCCATTGTCATTTCCATTTAGGATGAAACCTTATTTTCTCTCTCCTGGCCTAAGAAGTTACCTTCTCTTAAGACAGTGATGTGGAACTGGAGAGACTGTGACAGTTGGGTTAGTTGGACCTTGACATAGGAATCAAAAGAGGCTAGAATTTGGGAAAAGACGGCAAGGCAAAGAGAAAGAATATAGCAGGGAGGGGTGAGAGTTTAACACCAAATAAATACTTGCTGATTTCGTTTGAAAAAGCAGATGCACACTCCAGATAGTTTTGTGTTCATTAAATAAATCTACGTGTATTTAATGAACCCCACACTTAATTATTTGGAAAACTAAAGAAGACAGTATCATCTGATCTCTCTTCAGAAGGGGAATTTCAGTAGAATGGCAGCGGACAAAAGGACTTAAGCCGTTTGCTTCATTTGCTCCCTCCTGTCTCCTCACATAGAGTAGTCTCAGCTGCTGGGAAGCAGCCTTTTGTAGTGCTGTTGAAAGGTCTTTAAATACAGGGAATTCCACAGAGCAGCTCTGTTTAGTGGATATCTGCCAGTGGAACCTTTGCTCTGAGGACAGTGAATGGCACGTGCTAAGGAGGAGGGGTGGGTGGAACAACTGTACGTGGGTCCCGTCTGGAGACCAAGATCAAAACCAGTCACAACTCCAAGGGAAATGCCTTAATTACAGGAGTTGGAAAAGAGCTTAACGTCACAAAATACACATCCGTTGGTGCCTTACTTACTTAACAGATATAAGATCAGATCTTTCCCCTCAGGATTTGCATATTTTTTATTATCTCCATATGGGTGGGAAAATTCCAGTGGGTTCAGTTAAGCTTGGTTTGGAATGAAATTTAAACACTGGTCTTCTTTAACAGAACTTTATTTAAGGATCTTGGCCCTAGTGATCTTCGTTTAGAAAACTCAGTCTGTGACCAGGTTCTGTGTCCTTTGATGGACAAAATGATAAGCCTAACAATTTAAAGGTGTGCTAGATATATCCCAAAGTTTGACCAATGGCAGGCGGAGGTTATCTTGGGGAACAATGGCCCGACTGTGAGAAGACCTTGCCTTCATCCCAACCCTGCCACTGTGGGACTCTGCAAAGTCACTTTACATTTCTGGGACTCAGCTTCCTTGATGAGAAACAAATAAGCTCTAATAGCTAAGATTTCATTAAATTAAAGATATTAAAATAGCATACGGCTCTGTGTTTGGTGTCATTCAACTGTGGAGTGGTCTTTGAGAAAGTGACTAACAATTGTCATATAATCCTTATATTCTTTACTCTCAATTTTCCACATATGGCTTCTGCATGGTAAAATTTTAAGATGAAGCTACAACCAGAGAAACTTGCAAACTGTACCTGCCAGGTGGTATGTGTTCAGTGAATTACAATTAAGATAAATAAACAAATTCTCTCATTGAATAAAATAAAAATAAAAAATTAAAATTGTTCCAGAAATAAACAAATTCTCTCATTGAATAAAATAAAATTAAAAAATTAAAATTGTTCCAGAAACTATAAGGAAGTTTGACTTGACCCACATTTTAAATCACCTTTGCCACTGGAACAGATCATTGAGATCTGGGTATAGAACAGTTTTCAGAGAGTTCTCAGGTTGGATATCACATATTTCACATTCACGTAGTGACATTAAAATACCCTGCATACAACTGTTGATAATTTGTGGTGTTAGTTTTAGCTTTTTGGTTGATATAAAGGGCATGGGGGCAAAGATAATGCTAAACATAAGAAAAAGAGATGGTGCATTCTAGCCCAGGCGAGTGACCTGAAAAATCTCAACTGTTTAAGATCCTCAATTATTTTGCTTGGCTTTCTGTTCAGGTCTGACCCAGCTATTCTATACAACGATAGATCTGTATTGGAAAATCACCATTTAAGTGCAGCCTATCGCCTTCTGCAAGAGGATGAGGAAATGAATATATTGATCAACCTCTCAAAGGATGACTGGAGGTAAGGATAAGACAAGAGAGAGATGTGGAGGCCAGGCAAGGACCTGTGAGGAGAGATGAAGTATGCTGCTTTTGAAGAAATAATACCCTGTTTGAAATGTTTATTGCTGTGTCTCTCTCTGTCTCCCTCCTCCCTCCTCCCCTCCCCCTTTATCGTTCTCTCTCTCTCTCTTTTTTTTATTGACACAAATATTCAAATATATTATAGGCATCTTGGAAGTAATTGCTGTTTGTTACCTTAGGAAACTTGGGCTGCTTTTGTCTTAGCTTCTTAAATCCGAATTTTATCATTTAACATTTTTTTCACCTTATATTGGGTTGGACTTTTAAAAAAATCTTCCAAACTTTGCTAAGGAAATTATTTTGAAACTTAAAAAAAATCATGGGTACTTAATTCTCTTGCCTAAATGACACTGTGGGTCTTTGGGTTTAAGCACACCTGAGTTTGAATATGGACACAGTCATTTACTAGCTGTATGACATTTAGGAAGTTACTCAACCCCTTTACACCCTTTTAAAATTTAATTTTTAGAAATAGATAATAACATTTACTCTGTGATTTGGTTAGGGTTGTAATAAATGATATAATCTATTTAAAATGCTTAGCACACTTTATGGGGTATATAGCAAGCCTGCAAATCATTGTAGCTGTAAATACAGGTCAAAGTGTTTCAAAGCTTATAGGCAAAACCATTTAAACTGTTACAAAGTCCTGAATCTACTGTGATGCAGATAGTTTATATCTATCTATCTATATATATAGATATATCTATATCTATCTATTTTTTTTTTTGTGAGGAAGATCGGCCCTGAGCCAACATCTGCCAATCCTCCTCTTTGATTGGCAGAGGAAGACTGGCTGTGGGCTAACATCCATGCCCATCTTCCTCCACTTTATATGGGACGCCGCCACAGCATGGCTTGCCAAGTGGTGCGTCCATGCGTGCCGGGGATCCAAACCAGCGAACCCCGGGCCGCCTCAGCAGAGCGTGCGCACTTAACTGCTTGCGCCACCAGGCCGGCCCCAGTTTATATATTTTAATTAAATGATCAGCTGTTTATGGAGTGAGTGTCTCTGTGCCGTTATGTAAGGATTCAGAGAAATAAGCTATACCAAGCAATAAATCCAAAACTGATTTTCAGTAAGAGTTGGCTATTAGTTTCCATGCAGCTCTAGTTTATTAAAACATAGAGGAATATTTGGCTTGAATTTTATTGGAAAATGCTAGATTCAGCCAGTGTCTGAAAAATGCAGAGCATTTCAGTTAATCAATGCAAATCTTCTGGAAAAAAGGAACCTTCTATCCAATTTAAGTGTTTGTAAAAGTATAATGAAAGATTTGAATATGGCAGAGAACAGCTTCACGCATGTTCAGTTACGTCATGGTTTTGAAGGATTTGTGTGAGGGCTTGTTCATATAGCATATATTCCTGGCCTTATGACAATCTAATAAAGTGCTCCAAAACTTGAATAGTTGCTTCTTTTTTTTTTTTAAATCTCAGGGGAAGGAGAAAGGGGAGGACACTTGAGTAGAAGTGTCATAGATCACGTAGTCTAAGGAAAGTTTAGCAAGGCTGGGAAGCATGAGACATTAACGCCGGGGATACTTTCTGAGAAATGTGTTGTTAGGTGATTTCGTCATTGTGTGAACATAGACTATACTTAACACAAATCTAGATGGTATAGCCTACTACACCTCTAGACTATATGGTACTAATCTTATAGGACCACCATTGTATATGCAGTTCGTTGTTGACCAAAATGTCATTGTGTGGTGCGTGATTGTATTGTTTTATTATTTTATCATATTTTATTAATGTTTAGATACACTGCCCCAAGACAGTGGTATTATCTTATAAATAAAATACTAACTTATTATTTAGGGCTCTCAGTAAAGCCCATTAACCCCAAGATAACATGATTAATATCCTGTATCTTTCTAGGAAAGCAGTTTTACTATCTGATAGATTCTGTTTGGATATATAAGTGCATTAGACTTTTTAGGACCTTTGTAAGTGAATGTATTACCAGATATTTGCTGCATTTCAAAGTGGAATAAGATGGAATTCCACTTTTGGCTGGCCAAACTAGCTGCTAATAAACCAATCCTCCTGCAAATAACAACTATAAACCATGGACAAAATACAAACAAACAAACACAACTCCCAATGACTTGAGGCTCTAGAGAGTGAACAAAATCAGACAGATTTTGAAGAGGTGTCAAAATTTGGAGACTATGACAAGATGAGATGAGTCTGATGTTTTTGTGACTTTACCCTGAAGGCAGTCTCAGTCAAGGTGACAATGCTAGATGGCTAAAACTATATTTATACAAAATCCTCCACTATTTTTCTTGCTAGAGAAACCAAGGTAGGAACAAACAGAGCTCCTATCAAGCAAGTTAGAATCCCAGACAAGAAAGAGCCAAATACGAGGAAACTCAAATTCTGTGACAATCTAATTGACATACAAAGAAAATGTGACTTTTTTGCAGGGGAAAAGACAATCAATAGATACAGACTCCAAGGTGAACTATTGTTGGAATTATCAGGCAAGGCCTTTTAAAGCAGTTGTTATTGTATTTATGTTCAGTGAGCATAATATATATATTAAAGCCATAAAGGAAAATATACTTGTAATAAATAAATTGTGGTAAAATTTAACCAGGGAAATTAAAATAAAAGCAAGAGGAAAAAGAAATTTTAGAACTGGAAAATAAAATATCTAAATTGAAAATTCACTACATTGGCTTAGTAGAAAGTTGGAGAAGACAGAGGAAATAATCAGTGAACTTGAAAAGATCAATCAAAATTATCACATTTGAAGAAGTAGGAGAAAAATGATTTAAAAAATGAGCGGAATCTTAGAGACCTGTCAGACAATTTCAGATGGTCAAACATAAGGAGAGTTGGAGTCTCAGAAAGAGAGGAGAGAGAAAGAATGGGGCAGAAGAAATATTTAAAGAAATAATGGCTGAACACTTCCCAAATAAGGTGAAAGATATAAATCTGTAGATTCAAGAAGCTCAGCAAACCTAAAAGAGGATAAATTCAAATAAAAACACACCTACGCACATATTATAGTCAAACTGCCGAGAGTTAAAGATAAAATTAGAGACAAACGACACATGACATTCAGTGGAACAATTTGAATTACTGTGGACTTTTCATTACAAACCATGGAGGCCAGAAGACATTGGAATAACGTCTTTAAAGTGCTAAAAGAAAAAAAATGTTGCTTTACTACACCTTCACTTGCATTGGAATTTTTCCTGTGAGTTAATTTTCCAAATGATATGTGGATTCCACATGTCATATTCCTTTCGAACAACTTCCCTAATCCTTAACCTTCATTTATTCCTCATAAAAAATCCACCTAAAAGTCTCAAGTTAGATTAGAAATGTCACAACTAGCTAACTGATTTCGATTAGAAGTGGCAAAAAAAACTAATTTTTAGTTTCTATTTTTTACTTCCATCCTTTTTTCTCCATGGTGTGTCCCTGAAAGGGAGTTTCGGACTTTGGTAATTGAGATGGTGATGGCCACGGATATGTCCTGTCATTTCCAACAAATCAAAGCGATGAAGACTGCTCTCCAGCAGCCGGAAGCGTGAGTGGGCCTGTGACGTCGTGTGTTTTGTGTTTTTATAGATGTTTGAACTAGTACCGTCCACATTGTTGCACCTTTAAAGCATACCTCCTTCAGAGAACTTCATTGAATGGTCTCATAGAGTGGAGATGTTTAGAGCAGAGAGCATGAGAATTGTACATGTCACAGATAGGTTCTCACTGGGGTTGAAATAAACAATAGGGCTGGTAACAATTTGCCCCAATTAGAATTTGAATATGTTTCCTGTGGGAAACTAAATCATCAAAGATCCACTCAATGTGAAGGCAACAAATAAAATCAGTGAGTGACCCTTAGATTCTCGTTGTCTTTTTGAATGATGCAGCCATTCCACAAATAGTTTTGAGTCAGTTTTTGAGGTGTCTGGTTCAATAAACGTGGGGACCAAGCTGATGAATATCCCAGGTGTAGGATGAAATGACGGCTTTTCCCCCAGTTCGGCTGAAGTGGGGTTTGAGATGGGAGAATGGAAGGGATTAAAAAATTAATGATTTTTTAAAACTCTTATTGACATTCTGAAAGTTTGGTCATCATGTGATTGGGTTTACAGAATTGAAAAACCGAAAGCATTATCCCTGATGTTGCACACAGCAGACATTAGCCATCCAGCAAAAGCGTGGGAGCTCCATCATCGCTGGACGATGTCACTCCTGGAGGAGTTCTTCAGACAGGTACCTGGTTGTTATGCTACCCCTAAGGCTGTCATCACTGGATATTTTCTGAATTTTGTATTTCAGCAATGCTGTGATAAGGACTATAGAGATTACAATAATATTCTCTGGGGAGAGAGGGTTCGCAGCTGTTTTTTTTTTGCCTCCTGGTCGTGCGATGTTTGAATCTTATCTAAATTTTGATTCTCAGAACATTATGGTATTTCTATTGTATGCATTTCTTTTTGGAAAAAAAGCATTTCCAGAAAAAAAGCATTTCCTTTTGACAGTCTTTTGTCAAAATGTCATCTGGTTACTTTCCCTTTTACTTTTTTTCTAATGGGTTGACCAGATGATGGTTGCTTTGACATCGCCTTGTGGGATTAAGATGTTAATCTTTAATGTTTCTGTTATAATTGGTTAGGTTGTTTCTTTTGAGCAAATAAGTCATGTTGTCAAATTCCAAAGCCAAGTGTGGCAGTTGGGGGTCAGGAAATCACTAGAAGCTACTGTTCCAATTATAGTTAGACTTACTACCTCCTAAGCCACAGGGTTGTGTTTTCTACAAGAATAGCCAGAGTCTTTAATGAGTATACAGTGCTTTAAAATTAAAAAAAAAAAGGTACACAGAAGAAGAGATAGAAAGGTAAATAAAGACGTAGCACTAAGACAAATGTCTTCTCAAGAAGAGCTGCCACTAAAACGTCTGTTTCAAGACATGACGTCCTGAGGTTGAGGGCAAGATGACGTGTAGATTGTGGGACCTAAATTACTGTTAATTCAAGTTAATATAGTTAATTCAGTTAATTTTTGTTAATTCAAGAAGGAAGATTCACATCATGGATTCAGAGACCTCTGAGATTCCATAAAACACTACTTGTTAACACCAGTCTCAACTGTCCTCAAACTAACAAGAGATATGCTCTTTCATTGGTTATTTGGATTTTTGGAAGCAAATTACTCCTATGATTACTCTTATTCTTATGATTCTAGTTTGAATGGAGAAATTGTAGAAGGCATCTATGTGTGTTTTTTTTCTTCTGAAAGTGTATACAATGTCTAGGTGGGGCTAGAATTAACATCATATTAAACAAAGTCCCGAAGGCCCTCTATCAGAGTTTTTATTTTAACTGGTTTGTGGCCTGAGACCAATCAAATCACTCCTCTAGTTCCCAGTGGTCTTATCTGTGATTTGTTTTTTGGTGGACCGGGGGGATTTAGGGGAAGGTTGGACCAGGTGTTTTGTTATGGTCCTCCCAGCATTAAATGTTCTACGTTTCCTTCCTTCTGTCCGTGGGAGCACATCAACACATGCATACATACAAGTACCCCAAAGCTGTTAGATGAATACACCAGCAGGTACCCTATTCAGCATATGGCTGTTTTCTCTTACAAGGTGATGGCTTGGCCTTACAGAGTAGTTCTCAAGGAAGCCAATGGTATGAGAGGAACTAGAGCTTTACAGGTGTGGCTCTGTTGTATATATAAGAATGATTATGTAAATCCATCCTTAATTGAGGGCTAATTTTGAGCCATTTTTCCAGAAGCTATTTTTCTAACATTAGTGAGGAGATTTTTCTCCAGATATCCACTCCCCTTATCATATGCTTTCTTTGATACTGCTTTTGCAATAACAGCTCCTACAGCTAGGAATATTTAATCTGTAGCCAAAGGTGGATCATAGTTAACTCATATAAGTTTGAGGCATTGAAGCAATTCCTTTTTTTAATTGTGAGAGAGTGAATATGAGAAATTATTTAATATGTGAACATTTTTTCCCATAAAGGAAATCTTGTTTGCGTACACATGTACTTGAATTGAATGAAAACGTGCTAGAGGCATAGTGAAAATAACCATATTGAATTTCCTGCCTATTGGGAATGGAATGTTAGCTCATTGGACTGGAACTATTTTTTAGTAATTATGATTCAGTAAATTATTTTTATTGACTTAATATTTTAACCCAGATGCCATAAGCCATTGTAAGTAACCCGTGTAGGAGAAATGTTGCCTCAGCTCTTAACTATAGATTTTAAATTGGACACTTCAAATGGGAAATCTCAATGGGACTGTAGAGTCTTTGAAAAAATTACATTTGGAATAGTTGGGTTATATTTCAAAATAAAGGCCACAGCCTCAGTGCTGATAGACCAGACCTTCCATGCTTTGCTAAAAGAGCCACTACATCTTCAGTTTTATAACCATATTTTACAAAATCCAAGCTACTGCCTCAGGGTGCTTTTCAATGAAATATTGACTTTAAAGAAATATAAGTTTGCCTCTTTGGTAAATACTTGTTGTAAAAGTGCTGAGGTTCATTTCCTTTGTATTGCTCTATATTTTTATATTTTACAATTCTTTTAATTTCCTCTGTGTCTGTGTTTATTTTCCCATTTTTATTTTTCATTTCATAGTTAGTGGTTTTTTTCCTCTTTCTTCTCTATGAAATTAGCTGATCATTTGATTATTTTATTTCTTTTTTATTTTATAATATCTTAATTGATGTTTTCATTTTTATTAATTCATTCTTCTGCTTGAGTTTATTTTGTTCTTTTGCTAACTCCCTGAGTTGGATGCTCAATTCATTTATTTTCATTCTGCTTGTTTAATATCAGGAAATATAAGGCTGGGAGTTCGTCTTTTTCTTGTCATGAATCTCCTAGATTCTGATGTGCGGTGTGTTCACAATCATTCTTTTCTAAATATTCTGTAATTTTGATTTAGATTTTTATTTTACCCAAGATTTGCACCATAGACGTGTTTGTTTATATAATTTTCCAGTGATAGGTTCCTTTGCTTTCTAGTTTTGTATTTAATTTGTGGCATACTGCAATTTGATCAGGATTTTTTCATTGTTTGGGTTTTATTGTGAAATTCATTTGTCACCTACTGTGTAATCAATTTTTGTGAATGTTCTTGGCTCTTGAAAAGTAATTTACCTCCTACCTGCAGAGTATAGAATTCAAAGAACACCAGGTACGTCTACCTTACTAATTATGTTATTTAGGTATTTTATATATTGTTTTTAAAAATTTGATTGATCATGGGTTGAAAATATTGACCTCTTTAGTAAAGAGGAAGTGTATGAATAATTTCACAAGGGCCATTAGTTATAAAGTCATACAATGTTGTATCAATCAAGTTGGATTCACCTGTAGAAGTACATTCTTCCATATTACTTTTTGCACATTTTTTTCCAATTAATAAATGTATCTGTCCTCCAAAGGGAATTCAGTGACTGCTGTTTTAAAATAGGCTTTTGATAGTTGAGTCCACTCAGCTCAATTAAATCCAAAAGATGTAAGTGATGTGTGGATGTAGGTATGGGCAAGTCCATAGGATAAGAAATTGTTTAATATCATGCACTTTTTCAGTAATAAAATCCAAATTAATGCTTAAATCTTAACAGTCAAGTGGTTAGAGTTCTTCCCTCTTCTTCTAAACCATCCCCATTAAAATGTACCAACAAAACAACTTGTATCCCTGCTTGGTAGGGAATAAGGGTGGGTTTTATTTGTTTTAGCTGAGCTATCCCACTAAACCATTTACACAAGTACAATTTATGTTATAAATACTCTTCATACATGCCCAGGTAGAAATAGCTAGGGAGTAAATTATTTTTATCATGCTGCTTGAGAGAGAGATCAGTCCTTAGCAAGCATATTCAGAAACAGAGGCGCCATTGTGTCCCAAGGGGTGTCTATACAGGAAAGGGTGCAGAAGGAACCAAGCCACTTCAGGACTGTTCCTGAGACTCTTGGATGTCCCCAGTGCCCATTGTGGCCCCACTGTTCAGCTTCCTCAGACGCCCATTCCTTTTCCTTCCTTTCAATAAATGGTAAATGTGTGCGTGAGCTAGCATCCTTTCTCTCTGTTAACGTGCCTTAGAAAGAAAAAGCTTTCAGTTTTTGAACTAGGACTGGTTTTTGAACCAGGTTGTTATTACTCTTTATTTACTATTAATTTATTGGTAATATTTATTATTATCAGAGTGTATTAGACGTAACAAATTCACTAAATATTTCTCAAATCTTGACTTGAATATTAGAGATACCTATTGGGAAATGATAATAGTTCTTATTTAGTTACATACATTTTCTCATTTAATCTTCATCATAACCTGATGATGAGAGATTATTATCCCGCATTTTGTAGATCATAAAACTGAAGCCTATAGAGGGAAAATAAACTTCCTATGATCACACAGCTAGGGGGAGAAAGGCCAGATTCAAGCCCAAGTTGGTAGCCGTTAACCTAAGCAGATTCTTTGCTAGTAAAATGAACCAGCACGACTTCACTGCTACAAGAAAGGTGACATATTTTCCCTTTTCTCTGTGTGTCTGACTGAAGTATTGAGGTTCCAGTTCAGGTTTTTAAAAACCATCTCCATCATTATTTAGACTTTCCATAGCACTTGCTGATTATTTTGATGCTTTTTGGTCAGATTGAGAATATATTGGCTGGAGAACCTTGTTTTATTATTGTCTAACTTGAAAACACAAGCAATTATTTACTGTGCTTCTTTTTTGGTCCACTTTTCATTATGGGCTAAGCCCTGAGGTTAAGACCCCAGAAGCACTTACCCTTGTGGTGTGTGGCTTTAGGTAGCACTAAGAGAATAAATCCAAATCAGTCCAGTTTGAGTTTGTGTCTTGGACACTGCCCACAGCTGGGAGGGGTTCACTGGCTCAAGAAAGGCCATAGGTCAACACAGGACAACTCAAAAACACACAGGAATTGTGACTGCAGTGTTGGCTCTAGGCCACAGGACACATTGCTTTTCTTATTTTCCTCGGCGGGCCTATGGCTGCCTGATGAGGCTTTCTATACAACAGCATGTGCCTTTGCAGTTGGATGGAATGATTGGACCCCAGAGGGCTTCAGCCTCTTGGTGTCTTTTATGCAGAAGAGCAGGCCCCGTAAGGACTTATTACATAATGTAATTGTAATAATTAAAGTAAGGACCAGTGGCCTTCGTGGCAGCTGAAGTTGTTAAATAAAATCTGGGTGGCTCAGCCTACTGTTCTTAATTTACTGTGACTTCCTGTTTTTCTAGGGTGACAGAGAAGCAGAGCTGGGGCTGCCTTTTTCTCCTCTGTGTGACCGAAAGTCAACCATGGTTGCTCAGTCACAAGTAGGTACGTGTTTGCCAGCCCTGTGGATGGAAGGAAAAACCAGAGAGGGATGTCTGGAAGTAAGCTCGGATGCTCCCAGTGCTTCTTTGGCTGGGAACCTGGCTCCATTCTGCTATGCTGTGCTCATGGCTTTGGCTGGTTGGGTTGGTGGAGCTGCTCCCCCCATCCTTCTCCCTGGAATGTGGCTGGTTCATGGGAAAATTAGACAGTGATACTCTGCTATCTCCATCATTCCCTGCCAAGAGAAAAAGGGGTCTCAGTCTTCCAAGGTGATGACAAAAATCAGTGGTAGGAAGCCCATTCTGTTTCAGCCTCTCCATTCTGTATGCAATACCGGAAGTCTCCATGGCATTTCTCCTCAACAGGTGCTTCCTCCAGCCCTGATCCCAGGACAGCACCATTTCCTGAATGACCCTACTTCTACAAATGGCTCCTTTTAAATATTTCCTTCCTTTCTTCCTTTTAAAAAACTTTTTAGCATCTTTTTTTTTTTTTTTGGTAAGAATAACTTTTGCACTGCCGATAACCATAATATATGTGCGTTACAGAAATTCTCAGATATGCAAGAGGGTACTGGTGCCATACATAAATTAAACATCATCAGTGATCTCCACCTTGGAAGAGTCTGAAATCATTCAAAAAATAAATTCAACAAAAATTTATTGATTTTTTTTCCACTTGTGTTTTGAGTACTTATTCATTTTTTTCATGATAATATATTAAGTCCTTGTTAGGTGCAAGGTGCTGCTAGACACTATAATAGATCTTATAAAAACAAAGACAAATTATACACGTTACCTGCTCTCAAAGACATTGAACCAGTATTGGATGGTAGACAAAACATTATGAAAACAAAATCTGTTAGAGAATGACAGGGCTAAGGTAGAGTTTTGTACGTGGTACAATCGGGTACAGAACAGCGTGTGTGAACCGTTAGATCCAGAAAGACTTGTTGAAGAGTAATATTCGAGTTGAAGAGATAAGTAAGTGATAAGTAGGCAGTGTCTAGGCAAATGGTAATATGTGTTAGAGGTATGTTAGGGGTGGGTGGAAGAGAATTCCAGACAAGGGATTAGCATATACTAAGCAGGGAAATTTAAAACAGCCTAGTATGGTAAGGGAATTACAAACAATTCCCTATGACTGGAGTAGTGGAGAGGAATGAAGGGAGTAGGGAGTAGAATGAAGTGAGGGACATGTTTGGAGAGAAAATCAGACCCAGATTATGTATTGTGTTGAGAATAACATGTGCTTATGCTTTCCTGTAGGAAATGAGGGCATATCTAAAGAAGTTTAAGTAAAGTTTAAGAATATATAAATTGATATTTTAGAATAAGATATAGCAAACTATAGTCTGTGGCCTAAATCTGGCCCACTACTTGATCTTGTAAATAAAATTTTATTACAACATAGCTAAGTTCATTCATTGGCATATTGTCTATGGCTACTTTTGTACCACAGTGGTAGAGTTAGGGAGTTGTCATAGATATGGCCCACAAAGCCTAAAATATTTACTATCTGGCCTTTACAGAAAAGGTTTTCCAAGCCCTGTTTTGGAAACATTTCTGTATCAGTAGCTTGGAGGGTTTTCACTAAGACTAGAGGTGAGGAAACCAGCAGGGTGCCTCCTGCAGGATTACAGGGAAGAAATGATGTGTTAGAACTAAGGTAGTACAGGGACTCTCCAGGAAAGAGGTGGCATATAAGAATTTAAGGATTCAGCTGGATGCAAAGCTAACGTAAAGGCAGCAACCTAGATTAAGTGCTTGGACCATGGTCCCATTTATAAGGATTGGAGAGAAAGATGATGAGTTAGTTCTGGTTTGGACATGTTGAATTTAACTAGTGAGAAAAAAAAAAGTTGAAAATAGTGTTATCAAACACTTTAGTTTCAGCTTAAAATTGTACCACAATTAACTAGAATACAAATTTGACTGTCAGTGTTTCCTTATCAGGATACTTTGGGTATTTGATTGGGACAATTCTTGTTTTGCCAATTATATTATAGGACTTTTAGCATCCTTCACTACTGGGCATTAAATGCCACTATCACCCCCGCCTCAGTCATTGTGAAAACCAAATAGGCATTTGTATATTTCCAAACACCGTATTTCCTTTGATTGGAATTTCGTTTCCTTCCAATTTGCACATGGCTGTGTAATGAATTGCCAACAGTAATTCCAGATCATATATTTTCTCCTGATGAGTTACAGAACACTTGGATATTTCTGAGCTGTTGAGACAGCCACTCTAGCCTAATGTGGCGATTTCTCAAAGGTACCATTCCAGAATGACCCCTCTTCCAGTTTCCAACCTGTTTCTTCCAACCCTGTCTGCCCTCTCCCATCTAGATGTGTCCCCTGTACCTCAGACTCAGTAGATCTAAGACTGAGCCCATCGTCTTTCTCCTCAGCCACATTCTCCCCCATCATCCCTGTGTTCTCTGCTTTGCTGGAAATCTCTGGAGATCACACCTAGAGGCAGTACCGCCTCCTGCTGTGCGTGTATCTGTGCCTCCATTACACTCCTAGCTTACAGTGACACTGGATCTCACTTTCCTTACCTTTCCTTTGAGCCATTGCAACAGCTTCTAAAATGATTTTCCCAGCCTCCGCTCCACCTGCTGTCTCCCTTCCCATCCAGCTTACCAGATTAATTTTCCCAAAGAACATTTAAAAAATCCTATTACAATGCTGCCCAAACATCTCAAGGGGCTTCTAGTGCCCTTCTAAGTCCCAACTCCTTATCCCGACACTTAGGAGCCTCCCTCCCTGAGCTGATGATGGTCTGAATTCCCAGGCTCTCCCTCCCCAACTCCAAAAGAATCTCTAAGCCACAGTCATTCCTCAGACACGTCCTCCACTTTTTTCTATCCTTGCCACTTTGCTTATTCCACCCCCTCCACCTAGAGTGAAGAGACTTAGGGCTTGACTCAAACATCACAGCTTCATAAAGCTGTTCGCAGCCCTCTCAGTGGGAGAGAAAATATCCTCTCTCCCATCCCTTCCCAGGGGCCTTTATTTGGGCTTCTCATTTGGCCCTTTCCATATACTTCAGGGGTCATTTTTGTGCTCAATTAATCTCTCCTATAAACTCCTTGACGGCAGGCAGGTTGTGTTGTATATCTTAGCATTTTACGTAGCATCTATCACAGCGTTTGTTACACAGCGGATGTTGAACATATATTTCTTAAGCACTTCACTGGACTATCTACTAAAAAGTCATAGGAAAGTTATATAGGAGAAATGGAACTGACTCATGATATTCAAATCAAGGAATATATTAAATGAATAAGGACCAAACTATTTTCTCCTCATCTGATCTGGAGCTCCTGCATAGATGAATTTTAAAAGAAAGATGCGACTCATCAGTTTCCGTGGGAAAATATGGAAATGCCCAAGTTAATATGTAGTTCCTCTGAAGCATTGCTGTTTCTCTTCAGGTTTTATTGATTTCATTGTGGAACCCACCTTCACTGTGCTCACGGACATGACTGAAAAGATCGTGAGTCCGTTAATTGATGAGACCTCCCAAACTGGTGGGACAGGACAGAGGCGATCGAGGTCAGTGGAGAAGCTTCTCAGGTTGGTCTGTCCAAGAGGGCAGAATTCTTCTTTTGGAAGGGGTGGGGGTAGTATTTCATAATGATGTTTGCCCTACCTCCTTCTTATAAGAGAGATGTCTGCCTCTTTCTTTTTCTCAGTGGAGTTGCAGTTGTACTATCTGCACTTTCCAGGCTGGCCTGGAAAGGAATGACCGAGGTCCAAATCGTGACCAGCAGGTCCCTGGTACAGCCCCCGTCCTGTTCTCTCTCTTGGTGCCCTTGCTCAAGGCAGCCCCAGTCACTGCGCTTTTACCTGCTGTGCCCGGGCAGTCCTCACTCCTGATACTCCAAAAGGAAAGTACCACTGATCAGAGTTATCACAAGAAATGAAACTGACTTTCATTTCTAGGTTCAGGAAGAGAATGAAGTGGAGAAAAAACAGCTGAAATTTTAAATCGCCTTCTGCCGCAACATCATTCTATTGAGCGTAGGTTAGCAGTTAAAGCGTACAGGCTCTGGAGTCAGATTGCCAGGGTTGAACATCCTCATCCCATCGCTTCTTAGCTGTGCAATCTCAGGCAAGTTGCCTCAGTTTCCCCATCTGAGAAAATGTGGATTATAATACTCATAGGTTGCAGGGAGGATTAAGTGAGTTATTCAGTCTACGTAAAGCCCTTAGGACAAGGTCTAGCACAGAGGAAGTGCTAATACGATAAAGCTAACACTTAGTCTTTATTCATAGTACTACTGCTGGTGGTACCTTGGCTTTGTCATAAAGGAGAAAGGAGAGAAATGGAATGAATACAAAAAAGAGAAGAAAAGAGCAAAAGAAGAAATAAATAGAGAGAAGGGAAGGCAAGAGGAATATTAGGACAGTGGGACTCCAGAGATGCTCAAGGAGGATGGAACCAGTCAAGGCTGCTAACAAGGAGGACCGAGTCCCACAGCCCCACAGCTCTGCAAGCACTGGGCTGAAACTCCTCTGCTTATCTAGTCAGCCTTAGTTGTCATTCAGTGGGTTTGCATTCATGTCAGTCACTGCTTTAGCCATCTGGAAGTGTATAATACTTCTTTAAAGTTACCCAGAAGGATGGCACTTTCTATATTTGCAAAGTTGCCTATGTTTAAAGCTTAAAGTAATATTTATACAAAAAAAAAAAAAGGGCTCTTGCATGAATGATCTCCCATAATCTTCAAGCTATCTGTGCTCCTCCCCCTCCCCCAGGAACATAAGGAAATCACCTTATCCTGGCCTCGGGGATCCTGGGATCAGAGGCACCCAAGTACAGGGGGAGGTGTAGAGAAAGTACAGGGGGAGCTGGAGAGAAAGAGGAGCAGGGGTCTGGATAACTTGGAATCGTGGTCATTGTGGAAGCAAATGGGTGGACTGTGGAACCAAGTAGAAGTCCAAGTTCAAATTAGTTAATTTCAGAGAGTCGAGAACAGAAAATTCATGTGAGGAGATTCTAGTCATATTGAAAAAGAGAGGAGACCAATCAACAGAGAAGAAATTTGGGGATTATTGATACTCAAGGCAAAAATCTTGATTTTTTTTTTTTCCTGCTGAAAATACAGAATTTCCCACACATCACATATGGAAAATAGGATAATTACAAGCCTCAGGACACAGGAATCTCACAGCAATAACTTGATGAGTGCTATGCACTCCTCTCTTGGGCTTGCTCGTTGGCATACATTTTCCAACACTAACCCTCCTCTTTGGTGTGATTTTTTTCCTCCAGTTTGAACAATATCAGTTCAGCAGGTGCAAAGCGGTCGGGTGTCAAGAGCACTGGCTCAGAAGGAAGTGCCCCAATCAACAATTCCGTCATCCCTGTTGACTATAAGAGTTTTAAAGCCACATGGACTGAGGTGGTGCACATCAACCGGGAGCGATGGAGGGCCAAGGTGCCCAAAGGTAACATGCTCCTAGGGAATCTTCCAGGAGACTTGTCCAAACCACTCAGCACCCACTCATGAAACAAGGCGTTGCCACCCCTGATTTTAAGTGTTACAAATGAAGCACAATCTCAGGATATAGATTCAAATTGCTGAACGTTAGAATCTACCCTCTTTTGATCTTCCTTATATCTAAAACTCAAGCATGATAGAATGGTGCAGACCACCAAGCCTTTTGACGCTTGACCTTTGTGCTATATGACTAAACTCCTTTTCTTGGGATGAAGATTCTACAGAGGATGGGTGTTGTTTTTTCTTGGTTTCTGCTACACCATCTTGTCATTGTCATTTCATGTCATGTGGCATGATTATGAGGCCTTTATTCCTTCTTTTATCCAAGTAAAGCCTGGCCAGTAGCCACGTCGGCCATTATGTTGGGGTAGAAGGAGCTTAATTTCCTTACCTGCATTTTTATCTTCCTTTCATGTTCACAATTTCCCTCCAGTTGTTACTCAGACTGATCTTCTGAGATGAAGGTAACTTCCAGATAAACAGAAATTTGCTGATGCAAACATCATCAAAATTCAGATCAGAAAAGTCATGATTCTTGGTATTATACACAAAAAATGGCTGGAATCCTCGTGTCTCTTGAAAGCTGAAATTCATTTGTTCATATGTGCTCATTTGTGTTTATTGACCACGTACTATGCGATCAGCACATACTGTGTGCTCGTGCTGTAGTCTCGGTCAGGACACATACCTGAGAGAAGGGGTATGAGGCTGTGAGGCCTGATTCCAGGGAGGGACACAGACCTGGATGGCTCTTGGTGCCCGGTGAGGGGCTGATCCCAGTGGATTTTGTGGAGGTGAGCCTTGACGAGCAGTCAGTTTTTGCTGACATGTATTGAGTGCCTACTGTGTGTCAGGCTCTGTGATCCATGCCAAGGGTGCAGAGATGAGTAATAGACATCCTTGTCGTCAAAACTCATAGTCTGCAAGGAAGGGACGTTACTACAGTTTCTTTCAAAGGAATAATAGGGGTTCAGTCAAGGCCTTGCACTGGTCGCCAGCACCCACTGGCTCTGAGCCCCAGACCCTTATAACAGGCAAGGAGAGTTTTAGCCCCAAACACAACACCCCACACTTTTATCCACCCAGTGTCCACACAAGTGAGAAGAATGGTAGGAGGAGTAGCCAGGCAGAGCATGTTCTGGCAGTCTTGGTCCCTCTTACATGAGGGGGCTGCTTCTAGGGTGGAGAGAAGAGACCTAGACAGTTGGAATTACTCAAAAGCCAGTTATTCAACCATTGTGATTTGTCTACAAAATCCTGTCCAAGAGGCTGCTCATTTCAGGTAGGGCAAAGGGTTTATATTTATGGCACTTTTAAGGCATAATTGGGCCCTTATCATTTCGGGACAGGTGTTGCACCCTGAGCTATGGAGGGAGCCAATGCCTCTTCCATATTTTCAGTATAGCCTCTCAGTCTATTCAGATGCTTTAAGCATTGAACTCTTCGGGCCGGCCCCGTGGCTTAGCGGTTAAGTGCTCGCGCTCTGCGGCTGGCGGCCCGGGTTCGGATCCTGGGCGCGCACCGACGCACCGCTTCTCCGGCCATGCTGAGGCCGCGTCCCACGTACAGCAACTAGAAGGATGTGCAGCTATGACATACAGCTATCTACTGGGGCTTTGGGGGAAAAAAAATAAATAAATAAAATTAAAACATTGAAATCTTCCCTGTTGGCAGGCGTCGCAAGCAATGATGGCGGCTACCGCATCATCTCAAAAGAAGCACACTCTTATAATCAATTACACTCATTACACTTGAAAATCCAATTCCTGACAACACGCAATTTAAAGAGGTACTTCAAAATAATTTGTTTGCAACTATCTGGCTTACTAAAATTACCTTCTGAAACTAATCACCTGAGGGAGCATTAGATAGTTTCTTTTCCAGGGGCAAACTGGCCCTTTAAAAATGACAGATAACTAAACACTAATAATTTAAAAATATGTTAGGTATGCTGATAGAGATATGCTTAAGCTATTTACAGAGAATAAAGGGACTTGTCCCTCACCCTGCTTGGGGCATTTGGGAAGGCACCTTGTAGCCAGGACTTGAAGGATGCCTGGGGTTGAGCCCTGAAGGAGGTGTTGTATTTGGAAATGAGAAATGAGAAAGGGGATGGACAAAGGCACAGAGCCTGTGGGAGGATAGTTTAGGTATCAAAGAAAGTTTCAGTTAGTGGGGAAGAGGGAGAATTGAATCCCTACTTGCAGTGTGTGCTCTTTGGCCAATTCAGGTAGATTCTTTGAGAAAATTCCCTTTTGAGGATAATACACATCATGGAGTTGATGCAACGAATAGAAATAATATACATAAAGCACTGAGAAGAGAGCCCGCACATGGTTAGTGCCTGGTGCATGGTAGCTGTCATTTTAAAAAATTGGAAAACAAAGTTAGAAGTTTGAATGCAAAGTTGAGAAGATGGTGGTAAAAAAAAACCAACCTATAACTAATATTTTATAACATTTCAGCCTCCTAATCACGCTGTTGCCTGATTGGGTGGTGTTAAGAAATTCAGTTGGAATCTGTTTTTCTATTGGTGACCAGTTTGTACTAGATTATCCCAGGCTGTTTTACTCATTGTTCTTTTTTACCAGAAAACTCTGATTTCAAGAAAGCTTGCCCCGCATGGGGCACTGGAACATATGTTGTTATTAAATTGATCAGAAATGGAACTAGATTTAAAATCTTGGTTTTATTAACCAACTTGATTTGCAAAACTAGTTAGGCCAGAACCCATAGTTGTTAGGAAAGATTAAATCAATATTTTTTTACAGCTCTTAGGGCTGAAAATCATTATTCCCAAACAAAGATGTGTAGGTATAATGATTTGCAAGTCTAATCAATATTGATCAATTTCCATGCAATATTTAATACTTTTTAAAAATTTTTTCTGGTATAAGAATAATATTTGTTTAGGTTACAATGCTGAAATATAAATAAAATATATAAAGAAGACAATGAAAATCACTCATAAACTCTCCAGCCAGATATAACCATTGTTGAAATTCTGACATAATTCGTTTTAATTTGATTTACTATGCATATATATAAGTAAAAATTTTCCCCATAAATTGAGATCATAGTATAATATTGTCTTGTATTTTGCTCTTCTATTTCTATTTTGAGCATTTTATTCTGATCCTGAATATTCTTAGAAAGTATGATTTAAATAGCTACATCGTGTGTAATGTTGTAGTTGAACCATTCCTATGTTACTGAGCATTTTGGTTTCCAGCTCTTCATTATTGTATATGGAAATGGTCCCTGACTTGCGATGATTTGACTTACAATTTTTCAGCTTTACGATGATGCAAAAATGATAAGCATTCAGTAGAAACCATACTTTGAATTTTGAATTTTGGTCTTTTCCCAGGCTCGCGATATGCGATACAATCTCTCGTGATGCTGGGTAGTGGCAGGGAGCCCCAGCTCCCAGTCAGCCACAGGATCATGAGGGTAAACAGACAATTCACTTACAACCTTTCTGTACCCATACAACAATTCTGTTTTTCACTTTCAGTACAGTATGCAATAAATTACATGAGCTATTCAGCACTTTATTATAAAATAGGCTTTGTGTTACATGACTTTGCCCAACTGGAAGCTAAGGTAAGTGTTCTGAGGAGGTTTAAAGTAGGCTAGGCTAAGCTATGGTGTTTGGTAGGTTAGGTATAGTAAATGCATATTCGACTCATGATATTTTCGACTTACAATGGGTTTATAGGGATGTAACCCCATCATAATTTGGGGAAGATCTGTATAACATTGTTATGAACATACAAGTTCAAAAGTCTTTGAGCCTAGGGGCAAGCCTGGTGGTGTAGCGGTTAAGTACACACGCTCCGCTTCAGCGGCCCCAGGTTCGCAGGTTCGGATCCTGGGCGCGCACTGATGCACCGCTTGTCAAGCCATGCTGTGGTGGCGTCCCATATAAAGTAGAGGAAGATGGGCACGGATGTTAGCCCAGGACCAATGTTCCTCAGCGAAAAGAGGAGGATTGGCATCGGATGTTAGTTCAGGGCTAATCTTCCTCACACACACACACAAAAAAGTCTTTGAGCCTACCTCTATTTATCTAGGATAAATTTCTAGATGTGAAATTCCTCTCTCAAAGTAGATGGAAAATTTTAAAGCTTTTGATATATATTATCAAATTTCTCTCTGTAAAGTTTTTGTTTTTTAACCAATGTTCTCTGCCAGTAGAAGTGTAGGAAGAGTGCCTATTTCCCTATATTTTCCCCCTCTTCATTTTTCCCATTAGGATGTTTATATTTTTAGTATTGATTCCTAATAACTCTTTATACATTAAGGATGGTAATTCTTCAGTGGACAAAATATCTTGCAATTTATGCCCTACCTCAGTTTGTCATATGCCATTTAAGTTTGTTTATGGTCTTTTTTATACATCCTATTTTTATTTTACTAGAGATCACCTTTACATTTTTTATTGAATTATGTCTCTATCAATGCAAATATGAAATAGTACATAGTGAAAGTCTTTTACAAATGCTGAGAAATTTATTGAATTTTTACTTAATTCCTCCATCATTACTCAGTTTTTATTGAAATAATATGATATTTTCAATCTAGATGATTGTAAGTTATTTTATAATTAACTTATCCTTTAATATTATTTTTAATATTTGCATCAAGTTTTATGTCTAGATTAAAAACAATTATTGTTATCTAACACTAAGATTTACTGGTTTTATTGCACTTTGTTAACATATTTTCCCTATTCTTCAGTTTTTAATATTGATTGAATTTTTCTATCAGCTGGAGCACTTCTTTGGCTAAAATTTTCAGAAAGGTCTTGTGGGAATACCTTCTGAGTCCTTAGATGTCTAGAAGTACCTTTCTGTTGCTCATGTATATAATTGAGAGTTGACTATTCAAAATTCATATAGTATTTTGGTTGTTTTTTTTTAGTCAGTCAGTTTCTCTCCTTTTCTCTCTTCCTGTTTGTAGGTAGTTTAAGTAGGCATTTCAGAAAATTATATCAAGGGATAACAAGGCCAATACCATTTTCATCCAAGAACCTATAGTATCATTATTCCAAAAGGCAAATTAAATGAAGAAATCAATGTATTTCTCCAAGACTGCACAGACATTCAGTGTGGAATAGAACCAGCTCTATGGAGGCATGTAACTTATGGATCATGAGGGCTCTGCTCTACCTTAACTCTGTATCTGCTTGCTTTTGGCCATTTTCATAATGAGTCATGTCACCACAGAAGGTCTTAAATGGAAATAAGAAGGAAATGGGATTGAACAGTGATGTTTGCTTCCTACTAGTCTAGAAGCCTAGGAGTGCTATGGATGTTAAATCGAAGGCCTGAAAGTTAATTCTCTGTACATATGTCATCATTGGAACCTGTTAACATGTACAAATTAATTGTGCTCTCACCTACTTTTTCTCATTGTAGGCAAGTTTTATGTATATTAATAATTTCACTCTGAGAATATAAAGGAATCTGATTACAGCAGAACAGACGTACCTCCTATTGATTTATTTTCTTTTTTCTTGTTTATGTGTTTGCTTGTAGACAAAAGTCTACTCGTTTTAAGTAGTACCACTGGGTGCTGATGGCTGATCACACTAATAACAGATATTCCAGAAATACAAGAAAGAGATGGAAGTAGAGTGGAGAAGTTAAGGAACGTGGTAGAGCCGCCCGCTGGAACCCGATTGCTGCGGGGAAAGGAATCATATAGTGGGGCAGGTTCATATTGGATCTGACTGTGATGTCATAAGAGCTACCATTCATTAATTTAAACATTAATTGCCTGCTGTCAGCTGTAGATGAGCAAAAACAGATTTGTTTCTGAGATGTACCTCCCCCAGTTTTTATTTTTTCGCTAGATTTTCCGTAGAAAATTGGTCTGACTCAGTTGTCAAATGAATTTTTCTTGCTCAGATATTTTATGCTCTTTCATAGCAAACCAGAATTTAACACCTTCAGCTTTTATCAAAATTACTTTTAACTTGGGGATATTTTGAACGTTGAAAGTTGCTACAAATTCAGAGGGGGTTCCGGGAGAGGATTATAAATGATTTTACCTCATGCCTGAGTGTGAATGAATTCTCCTCCTCTTTGCCTTACTTCCCCTCTCTGTGTAGTAAGCACTGTCATCTTTGTACTCGCCTACATTAGTGGTTAAGGAAACTAACATTTGTCAAATGACTAACTCTTGTAGGATAGGACTTTAGACATTGTATACTTTTCATATTTTCCACCAGTCTAGATTGCTGGGGATAGAATATGTACAAGTCAGGTTCATTGGCAGATAAGGTGAAGCAGACTCGTTATGTGCATTTCATTTAGTCAACAAGTACTTCATGAGCATCCGCTATGTGCCAATGCTGTACCAAGCACTGGGAATTCGGTGATGGAGATGACATTAGACCTTTCTCCTTGGGGCACTACAGAAGGATGAGGGGAAGTCTGGATGAACAGTCTAGGGGGCCTTTTGTGGCCCTACAGTCTACTGAGAATGCCATTTCACTATCATCTTCTGCAAGGGGATTCTTTTACTCTTTGGTTGTACTTTCTGTAGAAGTCAGAAGACATGCTATACTATATATGCACATAATTATGTTATTTTGTAAAGACATCTTTCCTTACTTTTTCATTGTAAATTATAAATACATCCTGCTGGGAAGTAGAATGTCACGAAATACTGAATGGCAAACATTTAAAATTTAAATCAACGCCTGTCAACCTTGATTGTGTGTTAGAATCATCTGGAGAGCATTTAAAATATCCTATTCTTGCCCCTTCCCCTCCACATCTGATTTAATTTGTCTGGAGTGAGGCCAGGGCATTGGTTTGGATGTGTGGATAGATAAATCAATGAAAGGATGAATGAAACTTCATAATATATTAAGGAGGACATCTGAGCCAGGAACTATAAGGACAGGAAAAGTAAAATGAAGCCAAAAGTCATAGACATCCGCAAAATACAGTGCCATAAAGCCCCAGGAACGTGTGAACCTGGGCCACATTTGGGCTTTATACCCTCTAGCAGCCAAAACAAAGAGAAACGATCACATGCGTAACCACTCTGGTGCCCATTAGGTTAAAAACAAACTTGTTGTCTATGAAAGCTAGCTTTTCTCAGGACCAAGACTAACCAAGGGAAATAAAGAGGACTTCTGATAATGAGATGTGGGACATTTTTAACACATCTAGAGAAAAAATGCAGTGATGCTTTGTAAAATTTGTAAAATGGGGTTACAATAATAGTAGCTGCTACGTGAGGTTTTGAGAATGAAAGGAAGCACCTCTTGAAAAGCACTTAGCGTAATAGCTGATATAGAGGACACACTCAAGAGAAGCTATTGATGACAATAATAATATTAACAATGCCAATTACAATATTGGTTTGTTAATTATTATCCTTATTATTCCTTTTTCCCTGCTCTTTCTTCTAAGCCACTGTTTTCAGAAATGACATCAGTATGAACCGGTTTTATTGATTTCCTGAATATACATACCAACCTGACTTGAATTAACCAAAAATATACTCGAAAGACTCAGTAAACACCTTAGGTCATTTCAGTGTATTAATTCCCAGTGCAAATACTTGTTTTTGTTCAAAGAGGCAATTCTCCTGATGTCATGACCTCTCTTTATCTTTTCTGTGCCTTTCCTAACTTGCCACGGGTGCAGAGGAGAAGGCCAAGAAGGAAGCAGAGGAAAAGGATCGCCTGGCCGCAGAGGAGAAGCAAAAGGAGATGGAAGCCAAAAGCCAGACTGAAGGCGCAGCTGGCAAAGCTGAGAAAAAGACGTCGGGGGAAGCTAAGAATCAAGTCAGTGGAACCCGCACAAACAGAAGCGACAAGCCTCTGGGGAAGAATTCCAAAGCTGAGAAGCCGTCAGGGGAAAAGCAACAGAATGGTGAGCAGAATTGTGCTGGAGAAAGGCTCTTTTCGGGGTGTTAGTGACGTGATGAATGGAAACTGGCGAACAACCGCACCTATGAGGACGGCTCACAGGGCAGGGCTTCCCTGAGCAACCAGCTGCTGCTGATTGCACCTCACTGGGCTGTGGATCCCATTAGGAGCCCATCAAAAGCAGCCAGAAGCTTGCTTGGGCCATTCTGTGTGGGGAGATTAATTCATTTTGGGCCCTTCCCAGCTGTTCTGGAGACTCTAGCTGTGTCTGCCTACCCACTGGGGAAATTACTGTTAACAATCCCAGCACATTCCTGAGTGCTTACTGCCAAAATGGGTGAATGGAAAGTCAGGCTTCCATATGTACCATTCCCCTAGCAGGGCTGAGCCTCAAGTCTGCCTAGGGTCTGTTCCTGTAGTAGGTGTCTATATATCTGTAGGTGAATGTGTACATTAGGGTAACCTGGGACTGAGGGGTTTCCTGGGATGCAGGGCTTCCACTTTTAAAACCAGAAAAGTTCCAGGCTGACTGGGATGAGCTGGTCACCATCTTGTGCATAGAGTTGATGATTTCTTGTATTTAATGAAACAAATATTTACTGGTTAACAACTATGTGCCAAGCACTGTGGTTGAGACTGAAAATTTAGAACTGGAAAGGCCACAAGAAGTCCACAATCTCACAGGGCATATGGACATCCTCAGAAATAATTCTGAGCAAGTAACAGTAGTGGCACGGCAGATAAAATGCCCAAGGGACAGGTGCAAAAAAGAGATGTTAGCTTTGCTGAGTCTGGGGATTGTGAGATGCAGTAAATGTCAAAGAAAGATTCAAGAGGAGGTGATGTCTGAGCTGAGTTGTGTTTTGTTTTTTTGAGGAAGATTGGCCCTGAGCTAACATCTGTTGCCAATCTTCCTCTTTTTTTCTTTTTTCTCCCCAAAGCCCCAGTACATAGTTGTATATCCTAGTTGTAGGTCCTTCTAGTTCTTCTATGTGGGATGCCACCTCAGCATGGCTTGATGAGCGGTGAGTAGGTTCGCACTGAGGATCCGACCTGGTGAACCCCGGGCCGGTGAAGTGGAACGTGCAAACTTAACTGCTATGCCACCGCGCTGGCCCCAGAGCTGGGTTTTAAATGCTGAAGTTTGCTCATCAGATGGGAGGCAGGGACTTCTCAGCCAGAGAGAACAAGATGAGCTAAGGCACAGGGACATGGAATTGCTTACCTTGTTTACAGAAGAGCAAGAGGTCCAGAGTCTCTGGAGCTTTCAAATGCCAGGTTGTGGCAAGGTAGTTTGGCAGCCAAGCAGAGCTGGATTCAGGTCACAGCTGTGCCTCTCACTCCTTGGTGGCCTTTGCCAGGTTACTTAACCTTCCACTGCCTCTGGAAAATGTGCATAAAAATACCTACTCACAGCAGGGGCTGCTTGTGAGCTTCTAATAATAATAATGATAGCAAAAACAACAAAGATAATAAATGGCATTTATTGACGATATACTGGATGCTGTTTTAAGTTCTTTCTTTACATATTCCTTCTCTTACCTGCCTGGCAGGGCCAGGTGACCAACTCTGAACCATGCTCTAGCTATTATGCTACATAGCCTGGGTGAATGAGAATTATGTAGAAAGTGCTATAGCACAACACTCTCTAATTATTTTTACAATCAACATACGTAGCATGTAGAATCAGAAAACAGTATTTTAATACATATAATGATGATAATAGCTGATATCATGTTCCAAGAACTTTGCACAAATTCCCTCAGGTAGCCCGCATGACACCCTAGGAGGCAGGGAAGGCTGTCATCTGACTTGTCCAGCCCCTCAGCAGCCTGGTTCTGGAGACTGCTCATAACTAGTTTGCTTTGTGTTCAAGTGCATCATAGTCAGAAGATATGTTCAATCTCATAAGAATTTAAGATATACCTGCTGGAGTTTTAGAGGGCAGTGCAAAACACCCCTTTTCCCCTCCTGAGATCACAACCAACTGAGAGAGAGATACGAGAATCAGAAAGTCAGTGATCAAAATATTATCTCCGCTGCAACTAGAGCTGAATTGGAAAGTGTGGACTTGGTCGGCTGAGCACGGGCTTCTTCACATGTCTGCCCTGAACTGAGCTTAGCCAACCAGACGCTGGCAGAGCAGGTGCGCTCGGGATTCGTCCCCTCACCCCCATCCCAGCATCCAGCAGGCTGCTTCTGCAGGGACGGAAAAGGTGTGTGTCTTGTGGAAAACACATCTCAAAGGGGGCTGGGGGCTGGAGAAATGGGTAGCTGGGCTGAGCTGCGCATACTCAACTCCTCCTTCTAGATGAGTCTCTGCTTCCCACAGGAGGAGTATGTAAATAGGGCTGGTGAGAGAGCCAAGATGTGTTTCTTCCCTACTTTTTTTATTTTAGGAAAGTGGGTTAAAAATGTCTTTCCCTTAATAAAAACAGTCATTATAATATCACTAACATTTATTGAATACTTAATAGGTGTCAGACATTGTACATGAGATTTTACCTACATTAAATCATTTAAAATTCCTAACAACTCTGTGAGGTAGATACACTCGTTCCCATTTTGTAACGAGGACACTGAGATTCAGAGAGGTTAAGTCACTTGCTTAAGGTCAAGCAACCACTAAGTAGCCATTTCAGGACAAATTCAGCTCTATGTGAGTCCAAATTCTGTATCCTATAACCAACATGTTCCTACTATTTGGAAGTTTCAGTGCTGTCAGGGAGAATAGGAAATCGGAGAAATATTGAGACTCAGCTACTGTCCACAAAAAGCTTATAATCTCTTTATTCCAGGAGTTTGCATACTTTTTCTGTAAAGGACCAGAGAGTAAATATTTTAGGCTCTGCGGGCCGTTCAGTGTCTGATGCAACTACTTAAAACTGCCGTTTTCTCAGAAAAGCAGCCACAGATAATATGTAAACAAATGAGCATGGCTGTGTTCCAATAAAACATTATTAAAATTCAAATTTGAATTCTATGTAATTTTCATGTCATTGAATATTCATCTCTTGTTTTCAACCATTTAATAACATAAAAAACATTCTTAGTTTGTGGGCCGTATAGGGCCAGGCGTTGGGGCCAAGTTTGGCCCATGGGCCATAGTTTGCCAACCCCTGGTCTGGTCGGGGACAGAAACCATTGAAAGCAATGCTGGTCACAAAGAAGGTTGTAAATTTTACGAGAGAGGTATAAACAAATACCCAGAGAGGGCAGAGGTGGCAATAATTTATTTTGGAGACAATTAGGGGGAAAGCCTGAAAGAAACAAACATGAGCCTCAGTCTTCAACTAGCTTGGGTTGATCTCACAACTGTGTTTATTTCCCAAGGTAAGCAACAGTCTACCATTTCCCTTAAAAATTAAGTATTAAATGAGAGGTGGGAAAAGAAATCAATTTAGAGCAATAATAAGAAAGGCTAATAATGGTGGTTTGGGACTGTGTTACAACAGCCTAATTAAAATGATTTATAACTGTACCGAAAGGCTCTTTTGTTTCCCCTGGTTTATTGAATAACATCTCACGTCGGCCATTACTCCATATTCAACCCATGGGAAATTACCTAGTGGATTCTGTTCAAGGAACATCATCAGACAAACGTGTCACTTTCCCGGCACCCTTCTTTGTGGTTGCCCGAGATACTTCCAGGATAGAGCTGAAGAATGTTGGTTAAGTGGAGTTCTAGAGGTTTGGTCTCCTATCAGCAATTATGGGATTCCCCTAAGCTTTGGTCTCCATCAAGGCACTTCCTCTCTCAGCCTCCGCAGCCCTGACTGAGGAGTAGACAGGCTGCCCTGGGCTGCTGGCTAGCATCCAGCAAATCGCACTGCTCCTGCTGACTTCCGGAAGACATCCTGGTCTTGCTGCAGCTGTGGGTAAAGCTCCAGTCCAGGGCAACCTTGAAGGTTTAAAGTATTGTGCATTAGGGGTGTAAAGGCTCATTGAGGAAAGAAAGATCATTTTTCTGCAGGGAATTAATTTGACGAGAGGGCTCAAGATCCTCGAGTCCATCTCTGGCATCCTTAAAATATGCAAAAGCCGGTAGTATTGGGCTGATTCATAGGACCTCCAAAGGAATCCATCTCTTTTGGCCATTGGTGGTGGTAAAGTGTGATGACCAAGTCGTTCACTTAAACTCATCCTGCTTGCACTCAGGCCCGAGTCAACTCCCCTTCCCCTCAATCCCTCCAGCCAGTTCATCCCATTTCAGAATCAAGAATAAGAGGAAACTTGGAGAGTTTATTGACTCCTAACTTAGTTTGGGATTTGTCAAATTCTATTAAAAGTACTTACTTTGTAGAATATATCACAACCCAAATGGTCTTGAATTATCCATAGATGATCATTTCCTTGTAAGTCTGTAGGCCAAAGGCATTTAGAGATGGTAACGGTAAACAGAAGCCTGAAATCTAAAACTTAAGCTTCATAGGGAAGTTGCAAAATCTAGTAGTTGGGAGCTTAGCTTCTAGACTCAGCCCCATCTGTGCATATTGTGGTAAGTTACTTTATCTGTGCCTCAGGTTCCATGGCCGTAAGATAGAGATGATGATATGAGTTTCACGTCAATTCTCCACGAGTTGATTTAAGCAGGATCACTTTGTAGAAAGATCAGTTGACCATTGGTTCAAAAACTGTCAGATGAATGTCTTAAACCAGATCTACAGTAGCCAACAGGAGCAGTTTTGCTACCAGAGGGAGATGCACGTGGAAGGTTAGGGGCAGAGGTGGGAGCCAGGTAGCGTGTGAAACACAGGCAGGCGGGCAGTCCACTGCACTCAGCACAGCTGGACTGACCAATGCGTGTCAGAGTGGCTGCAGTGAAGTCAAGGAAAAGGTCAAACTTGAAAATCGTCTTCAGTCATTTGGTGAGTTAGTTATCCAGCAAATTGATTATTTAGTGAATTAATCTTTGATGAATTTGCCTACTTTCAATAATGGTACCTCCATAATGGGGTAGTTGTAGGAATTTAAGGAAATGATGCATGCAAAGCATTTAGCACACTGCCTGGCACAAAGAAAACAACAAAGATAATGTACCCTTCCTACCCTGAGCCCTGCTTGCTCCTTCCTGATTGCAATTATTATTAGGGTCTTTTTGCTTCAATAAGTACCAGTATTTTAGTAGTAATGTATTCTTGGTTTTATGCAGGCTAAAAGGAAAGCTGCCATTAGTAAGATTGGTAAGAAAAATATTCAAAACTTGAGAATAAGGCTAGGGGAAGGGGTGCCATGACCTTTCAAAGTCACACTGGCATACTATTGAACAGACCTGTCCAAGGACTAATTATCTGTCTTAGACAGGGGTCAGCAAAGTTTTTCTGTGCAGGCCCAGACAGTAAATATTCCTTGCTTTGCAGTCTCTGTTGCAGCTATTCAACTCCACCATTGCAGCATGAAAGCAGCCACAGACAATGTATAAATGAATGGGTGTGGCTGTGTGCCAATAAAACTTTATTTCCAAAAACAGATAGCAGGCCAGATTAGCCCATGGGTCATAATTTGTTGACCCCTGCTTTAGGAGAACATGAATATGTTTAACTTTGTCATTTACTGTTTGAATCAAGCCTAGATAGTGAAGTTATATGCTAACCTGTGGATTTTTGGCTGATAGAGGAGATAACCCCAAAGGTTATGGTTTTATTGCCATGTAGGACATAACTAGTTTTGTCTCTAACCTAATAATCTTATTTTAACATATTTCTAAAATGCCTATAAACACCCATTTCCTTAAATGTTCTTGGGACCATCCTAACTATCTCCTTGGTTCCCTCGTAAATGAATAAGTTTTTGACACGTGTTCATTCTTTGTTTGTATGCATAGTGTTTTTTAACTTTTACAAATTACATTTTGACAAGGTCAGTAATTAGAATATCATTTATAGCTCTGTCTTATAATAACAACTGTCATTGGGCAATGTGCCAGATATCACATTCAATACCTTAAATAGAGTTATCCTTATCTTATGCCAATAAAGTGGGTATTATTATTTATTATCCCCATTTTGCAGATAAGGAAACTGAAGCACATAAAAGTTAAATAGCTATGAATTGAAATAACTTAAACCTAACCCAAGTTTTTCTCACTCTACAGCCTGATAATAAAGCAGAACTGCCTTTCTCGGAAAATAAGCACTATCGACCTAAGTACAACCCTGTTTAACAGGAACTTTCAGTCTTAATTTCTGGAATTACCCAATATCCAGGACCGAATATGTGGTTAAAAAAGATATTTACACTCAGACATGTACCCCCTCATGACTAAAATTATACTGTACTTTTTTTACCTTGACAGGTTTAAAGATATTGACAACTCCCCCCTTAGCTGCATACATATACTGTTTGTCGTGTTTATTACTTTCAGGTGACTTGAAAGATGGTAAAAATAAGACAGACAAGAAGGATCAATCAAATGTCGGAAATGATGCAAAGAAAACAGATGGTAAGAACATAATTCCCATTACATTTTTCCATAAAATGTGCAGTTTAATGCAAGCTTGTTAGAATTACACCTAAAATTGAAATTGTGGTTGCTAGTATATTCTTATATTATACCTTGAAAAAACACTTCACTACATTTAAAGAATACTATTATCCCTTTTACAATAATTTACAAATTATTGTTGTATCTCTTCCCCTCCACCATACTTTCTCCATCACAAATGCATTCTATGCTCTTTCTTTTCCCACTTGCCTTTTTCATTCTGACCTTTATAAAAAGTTGGTTCTGAACTTGCTGACTGTAATGGAATAGAATATGAGTCTTGATAGTGAATTGTGCAGCATAAATGGGAAATTTTCCATGTTTTTAGTATCCACATCTTTTTCCCTTAAATAGGTTATTACTTTTGGTAAAAACAAAAACAGAAATCTGTTCAGTGTTATCATTATGTTGAGAGGCCCATGTACTGGAGAACATACGTAGCTGTAGAATATAGTTTAGTCAGCAAGAGTACCTCTTAAAGGCAAGCTTGGGATGACAATCCCAAACCAGTTAGAATGAGCCTACATTGTAATGTGCTTCATTACATTACATGACAATGTAATTTACATTACTATATATACATATATGAGCACTGCTTTTACTTTTCATAAACAGCATTCCACTCTTTCTAAAACCTGAAGGTTCAAATTATATTACCCTCTAAACTTTGAACTATTGGATTGAGAAAACTACTTTCACCTTTTATACAAATCTTCTGTTTCACTTGTAACATGGGCTCGTTCCTAATTATTCCCTCATTCATGTACTTGATATTAAACTAAAAATGAAAGTTTCTAGGGAGTGGTTTTTGTTAGAGACCCTGACTCTTTGAATCATACCTCCCTGGAGACATGGTACTAGATGCTAAGCTATTTGAATAGTTTGGTGATAATGCCGTTGAAGAACCAATGCTGGGTAGTCAGGCGGAGGAATAAGAAGAAATTTGAACACAACTCCTCACACATCTGTTAAGAAGGAAGTGGCTCCTTTAGCTTTTATCTCTAAACCATTGTGATATGCTCTCTTTACTCATATGCATGAAATCCATTCTCAAACCTTTCCTTTAAGATCATTCAAATAATTCACTCCAGGTGTCTTATCACATAATGTTTGGGAAACACACATGTGTAAATTTTCACCAAATTATTTATGCAATAGGAAACCACTTACCTGATAAATAGACCCTCCTTGAATGACTATGACTAGGATGTGAATTATATGGAGATGAAATAGGATTCAAAAGGACAGTATCTCAGCCAGACTCTGTTAGGGGTAAGGTTTGTTCAAATACCAGAGGCTTTTTGCCAGACATCATTTGACCTAAGTCCAGGTAACACAGGTAGGGACATGTACAGTAGAGGAGAAAGATGTTAACTATAAACCCAGTACCTGGACGCCTGGCCCCTCCTGTATCCAGTGACTGGCCCATCTGAATTCCTGCAGCATAAAGCCCAGAATAAACCAAATCCCAAATCTTTAACATAGGGTCTTGAATCCTGTTGCATTTTTGTATTGTGCTACAAATATCTGTTATAATGTTATCATGTGGGCATTGTGGATTGAATTTTATTATCTTCATTAAGGCCTTTTATTTTGCCTTTTTTTGTGTGTGAGGAAGATCAGCCCTGAGCTAACATCCTTGCCAATCCTCCTCTTTCTGTTGAGGAAGTCCGGCCCTGAGCTAACATCTATTGCCAATCCTCCTCCTTTTTTTCCCCCCCTTTTTCTCCCCAAAGCCCCAGTAGATAGTTGTATGTCATAGTTGCACATCCTTCTAGTTGCTGTATGTGGGACTCTGCCTCAGCATGGCCGGACAAGTGGTGCGTCGGTGCGCACCCAGGATCCCAAACCAGGCCGCCAGTAGCAGAGTGTGCTCGCTTAACTGCTAAGCCATGGGGCTGGCCCCGTATTTTGCCTTTTTAAACTGAATTGTCCCCAAATATTTGAACTAATTAAACAGTTTTGTTTCGTTTTGTGGGCAGGAGTGATGAAATAGATATTATGTTATATTATACAAATAGGTGTAAAGCTTGGTTATTTAAGGAACAGGATTCATTTTTTGTTGTTGTTGTTGGGAAAGATTTGCCCTGAGCTAACATCTATTGCCAATCTTCCTCTCTTTTCTTTTCCCCCTTCCCAAAGCCCCAGTACATAGTTGTATATTCTAGTTGTTGGTCCTTGTACTTCTTCTGTGTGAGCCACTGCTACAGCATGGCTACTGACAGACGAGTGGTGTGGTTCTGCGCCTGGGAATCGAAGCCAGGCCGCCAAAGCGGAGGACACAGAACTTTAACCACTAGGCCATCAGGGCTGGCTCTGAACAAGATTCTCGATCCCATAGGGTAGTGAACAGGATGCAGTAAATGAAGAGATTTTTTTTCTGATGTCTATCCCTTTTTCCCTCCATAATCCAACCTCCCACTGCTTCGAATGGGGTCTGGTGTGTCCATATACTTGCAAGTTTGTACACAAACTTGAGCATGAACAACTTTGTACTTTAATTTCGTTAATGGACTAACATGACATCAGTCATTATCACTGCTTTGTTCTCATCAGGACTTAGATCACTGTGCTACTTGTGCTATCTTAGCTCAAAATCTTTACAAGGACTGAAGTTAATTCTTGGTGGCATGATGTGGAAAAGATTTGATCAGTCTCACCTACCCCCCCCCTTGGCAATCAAGCTCTCTACTTTAGAAAATTTTAAAAATGATATATATAGATCAGTAGATACATTGATTTTTAAAAACTATATAGTAACAACCAGATACATTTTGAACATTTCTTTTTAATGGGTCCTGTTACATCTGATGACCACGGGGAGTCAATTTAACTATTTTTAATGCCCCTACCCCTGATCCAACCCTTGGGAACCAATGGTGACCAGCTCTGTCTAATTTTTGGGAGGGAGTATCCAAGCACAATTCAGTACCCAATGTGATCAAATCCACTATGGTTTGAATTTTCAACATTGTGTGCATTCAGAAAGAAACTCATTGGAAACTGGACCACAGTTGGGTATTCCCAAACTCCAGTGAGCTGAGGCATGCACAGAGGGAAGGAGCATGTGCTGAATGAGTAATTACATCCTGGCATAATGAACACATTGCAGCTGTACATTATCTCTATCAGGCTACTGAGGTACTATTTAGTACCCTGCAGCACTAATTTTCTAACTGACTTCAAAGAATGAATGTCCTTTGAAAATACCTTGCTTACTCTTAGGGAGAAATGTACTAACATAAAAAGATCTGGGTCTCTGAGCCAAGATTCTCTCAAGGCCTAAACTTTTACAGTATCATTGGGAGACTTGTGGGATACCATACAAAGGGATCATTTTCAGTGAGTTTTTAGTCATGTTTGAAACAGCATAACCTCTTGGACCTGTCATATTTTTTTGTAGTTGCTCAGAAATATGAATTTGTCTTTAACTTTACTTGACTTCATTAACAGAGACATAAGATATAGCCACTGTTTGTGTTGCTCAAAAGATTGATTATAATTAGGCCCTGCGGGGTTATTTGCCAAGTCTCAGGGAGGGAGTTCAGCAGCAATTTCTCCTTCATTGAATGTTCTGGGAATTGGAATGTATAAAGATGTTGGTTCATGAAATTTAAAAGTCAGTTGTGGAGAGTGGAAAGAGTGGACAAAAGACAATCTATGGACATATGCTTCTGCTAAAGAGGACTAACAAGAATTAGATTTACCTGTCCACCTGAAACAAGCAAAAAAAAAAAAAGACAACATATGTGAAGAATAGTTTTCAAGATACTGGACTTGAAGAAATGAAGGACAGTGATCCCTGAGAGACAGGAAACAAATGAAGTGAACCCTACAATTGCCACAGCTTACTGCCTTGAGACGGTTCCCAGGCAGCATAGGGAGGGGAATCCAGGCAGACCTGATGGACTTCTTGAGTTTAGGAGTTGAATAAGGATCCAGGGAGACCAAGGTGGCTAGAGTTAACGGGATAAAGTACCAGAGAGGAGAGAGCTGCAGAGAGATAGAACTCCAGAGATTCAAAGAGTGTTCATCAGAGTACTGATTGACCCATACAATGAGGAAACTACCTGAGACCAGGAAAGAACCATTCAAGAGGATTAGAGGGAATGATCCTGATGTTCACACTTCAGATAGGACAGGAAAAGTGCCTATTCCCACCAGCTAGAGTTGAATACTTCATAACTTAAAGGAAATTGGGTAGAATACTCATAATTGTCTTGCCTTAGTAGGGAGGAATAATTAGCTTAGGCTAAATGCTGCTTTGGTCCCGCCTAACAAATCTTAAAAGCAAGATATGAAAAGGTCAAAGTGTTTGCAAGTAACTGCATCCCAGAATAAAGCTCACAGATATATATAGAGAGACTATATATATACAGAGAGAGTATATATAGAGAGAATATGCATATGAATACAAAAATATTCAGTACTCAACAAGGTAAAATCCACAATGTCTAACATCCAACCAAAAATTATGGACATGCAAAGAAGCAAGAAAATACTACTCAGAATAAAGGGGAAAAAACAATCCAATTGAAACCAATCCAGAACTGAAACAGATGTTAGAATTAACAGACAAGAACATTAAAGCAGTTCTTATAACTGTAGTCCATATATTTGGAAGTTGAATAGAGACATTAAAGATATAAAAAAGACAAAATCAAACTTCTAGAGATGAAAATTACAATATCTGTTATGAAAAATACACGGGAGGGTATTAAGCAAATAACATTGTCTAGGATTAATGATAAATACACTGGAGATTAGACACTGTAGACGAAAAGAGTAGTGAAAAACTAGCAATAGAAACTACTTAAAATGAAACACAGAAAAAAAGACTAGAAATTATTGTGAAGAGCATCAGTGAGTTTTAGGACACTGTTAGGCAGCCTAATGTATATGTAACTGGAGTCCATAAAGTAAAGAAGAGAGAGAGGAGGAAAGAACAATATTTGATGAAATAATGACTAAAATTTTGCCAAAAATTGATGATGAAAACTGTAAATCCACAGACTCAAGAAGCTCAATAAAGCCCAAGCACAAGAAATATGAAGAAAATTACACCAAAGCATATCATAAACAGATTACTCAAAACGAGTGATGGAGAGAAAAAATTTAAAACAGCTAGAGAAAAAATCACACATATATATAAATGAACAAAGATAAGGATAGCCATAGATTTCTCATAAGAGACAATGCAAGTGAGAAGACAGTAGAGCAACATCTTTAAAGTGCTGAAAAAAAACTTTCAACTAAGAATTCTATACCCAACAAAAATATCTTTTAGGCATAAAAGCTGAAAGAATTCTTCACCAGTAGACTCACACTACAAGAAAATTAAAGAAAGGCAGAAGGATAACTATGCCAGGTGGAAATGTGGATCTACGCAAAGGTATTAGGAGCACTAAAAATGGGAACTAGATGGCTAAATATACAAGATTCTTTTTATTATTTAAATCTCTTGAAGATAATTGAACAAAATAATAATAATATATTGTTGGGTTTATAACATTTATTAAAAAATGAATGACAACAATAGCATAAATGCTGGGAAGGAAAAAATGGAAGTATACTATTATAAAGTTCTAATATTATACATGAAGTGGTATAATATCATTTGTAGGTAGATTGAGATAAATTAAGAGCATGTACTATAAACTCTAGAACAATTACTAAAATAACAAAACAAATACGTATAGCTAATAAGCCAACAAAAGAGATAAAACGGTATCATAAAAATAATTAATCCAAAGGAAGGTAGAAAAAGCATAAGAAGGGAACAAAGAACAGATGAGATAAATAGAAAAAACAAAAGCAAGATCAAAGACTTAAAACTAAGCATATCAGTTTTTTTGTTTTGTTTTGTGAGGAGATCAGCCCTGTGCTAACATCTGCCAATCCTCCTCTTTTTTTTGCTGAAGAAGACTGGCCCTGGGCTAACATCCGTGCCCATCTTCCTCCACTTTATATGGGATGCTGCCACAGCATGGCTTGCCAAGCAGTGCGTCAGTGCGCACCCGGGATCCGAACCGGCGAACCCTAGGCCACCACAGTGGAGCACGTGCACTTAACCGCTTGCGCCACCGGGCCGGCCCCCCATATCAGTTATTTTTTTGTTTCTAAGCAACAATAAGTCAATATGATTTTAGCCAGAATTCTAATGGGTTCACAAGTCTTAGAGGACAGTGTTCTTAATGGCCATCTTAGTTCAAACTTCTACCCAATTTGTGTTGCATAAGACAGTTTAGTAATAGAAGAGGCTATGGATTCTTGAGAATTCTTGACATAGGAGTTTGAAGTGAAATTCACTTAGTAGTTCTTCATTTTGTTCTGTATGTAAGAACTATCTTGTCTGGGAAACAAGCAGTTCCTTCATCTGGGAACATAAGTGCATGTGATGATGTAAAAAGAGGCCTGCTGATTAGCAAGAAGGGCTCTATACATTGGCAGACAAAGGAATTCCGTATGGACAGTAAATGAAGAGTTGATTATGTTGCAGAAGACTTGTTGACACTAAAATGAATACTTGTGACCAATGCATGGCTTTGACTGCCCATGCACTGATGTACAATGTGAAGTATATCCTCCATGTACACTGGAATGCTCATATCATTCCTAAAGGAAAACCTGTTTGGGAAGACAAACCATATGAGAAAGTTGCTTGGCAAGCTGAGAATGTAAGGGGAATTAGTTGATGAATTATGACCTCAAGGTAGAATATCCTGATAAATCTGCCTCCACCACTGGGATAGGGACCATCTTGTGTACCCTATATCCTGACAGCGCAAGAGGCACTCCTCCGTGGCACCCCTTTTCCTAGTCTCCTTTTCGACCACGTATTCAGCCATTGGATATGTTGATAGCTTGGAGTAGATTATCATTCTTGTTCACTTTCAGTCACTCTTGATTGCATTTTTGGACCTTAATTTTGAGGAGAGTTCTTTGTTTTTAAGACAGATGTTCTCCGACTTTTTCTTTCTCATTTCTTTTCACCTTAGCCTTCCATATTTCATAAGCTTTACACAGCCCTGGAGGTATGCCCAGATCATGAACTGTAGTGGGTAAAATAGGCCAAGGATGGTGAACAGTTCTGGGAGCACTAACTATTACCCTGTCCTTTTCTCTCACACCCGACAGTGCTACTATAACAGCAACCTTGAATTTTTTCTAATTTACTTTAAAAATTAAACCTGTAAAACTTCAGTGCTTAACTGTTTTTAGCAATGAATGATTTGCAGTACACCTTGCCATTGATCATGCCACTCAAGTAAACATCTGCTGCCTTGCGGTAGTTCTTACAAATAGTTAACCCTGTCCTTTGGATTTTTTACTTGTTTCTCTCTCAGTGGAAAACATCATTTCTTAGTTCTGGGAGCATATCTCACTGTAACCATCTATGTATTGGCAAAAGTTAGGGCTATTTTTTTAATGAAGAAATTGTCCTCAACATGAGAATCCAGCATCCCTTGTGGGTTATTTTCCATGAGTGTACAGGGACAAACATCTGGGGTACCCTGGGTCCCAAGTGAGATGAGCCATCATAACAACACACGTTCTGATTAAGATCCCATTTCCCTCAGCCATTTGTCCATGACAACTCTTGTGACCCATTTACTTAAATTAAGACATGGAGCATCAACAGTAAGTAAATGCTGTGGTTTAGTAAGAAGAGGCATGAAATATTTGTTTTCAAAACATTTTACATCCTTATTTTCTCAAGTAGTGTGATAACCCAGGTGTCTAACCCTCTACTCCAACGTCCCTGTCCAAGGAAAATGCCAAAAAGTTAATAAATGGATGAGAGAATTGCAATATTATTTTTAGATACCTATTATTCTCATGCAACTGGATAAGATCTCACTTATTAGATTCTAAAAGATTTTGTTGCTTAAACATTTTGATTGATATACTTCAGTGTCATTTTCTAGTTAATTTTAGAAGCTGTACTGTAGGTTGACTCAACAGTAAGAGTTACTGTAACTTCAGTGATGCTGAAACCCTACACAGTTGTTTTTTGGGCGGATTTGGGGTAAAACTATTAACTAATCCATGATATGTGGGTGGTAAGTGGTCAAATGGGGTGAAGTCAAAAAATTTCCTTGTTCCTTTTTGCTACAGACTTGTACTCTCAAGAGCGTGGAAGAACAAAGCCTATTACTTACACATGATGCTAGCATTGATGAGTCACAATGAAACAGAACAGTTAGCCCTTTTGGTTACAGACATCCCTTTCAAACCAATGTATTTTTTATATAATTTTAGGTTCAGTGAATATCCTTGTACTTTTCAAGGAAGGTATAATAGATATCCTCATGGTGGATTATAAAGGAACAAGATGGCATGCTGCTACTATCATCCTCCTGTAGATTTTGGTGTTATTGAAATTCATGTTTGTATTATTAAAACAGCAACTGAAATTGTGTAATATGCTTATCTATATATATAGTATATATTATATATGTATATACGTATATCTGAATATATGTATATTGTGTATATATATGTGATATATCTATATAATACAATGTAAGACTGGTGGGTTTAAAAAACATTGTGTTATATTAAAGGAAGCATCTAAAGTCAATTCATGCTTTTTACACAGCCATTTAGATTTCAGTCTCTTACCAAATAACCACACAGTAGAAATGTCAAATAAAAGTATATCATGTACTCTTTGTTAATGATAAAACTAATCTTTTTAAACAAGTTTTCCCTTGCAATTATTGATATATAAGCCTTCATTGTTTCACTCTATCTTCTAGACATTTCGTTACACTCTTAATGTACCATTGTATTTTTAAGGGAACCCGGTTTGACAGAGAGGATTATAATTTTGGAACTACTCTGGAAAATGTGATTTTTCTTTTTTTTTCTTAATACTGATGTTCAGGATTAAAAATATCTTCTTAGTATTCATGAAATAAATATTTATCTGTTTTCCCCCTAGAAAAACTATATTTTGTCAGATTCTATGTGAGGGATTGGAGAAACACAAGTAACAATATATTTGTCAAAAGAGACTCTATTAACATTGTAAAAAATTCTTTACAATAATAGCTGCCTTTGAAATGCATTTGTGCCAAAGCCAGGAGCTAGCACTGTCTGCATTGTTAGTGCCATTTCTTTTCTAGACACCCACACGCTAGGAGAGCTGTTGAAAAAGCAATATGAAGCTAGTATGGAAGCTTCCTCTCTATATTTATTCTTAGCGTTCTCCACAGAAGGGCACTGTGATCTCCAAATGACGACACCTGTATTTCATAAGAATTAGCCTGCTACGATATGTGCTATTTTTATTCTATACCCTGGAGCCACAGTGAAAACACGAGAAAAAAAATGTTTCTCTTTCATTCCTTCTGAATCTTTTGTTGCTTTTCCTAAACGAATAAAACTGAGCAAAACGTGACGAGCAGTCAGAATGTTTCAAGTCTAAAATCTCATCCCCACTTAACGTTCTCTGAAGGACCTCCTCCGGAGTCTCTGTGGCCTCCGGCTTCCTGTTGGCTTCAAAAATAACAGATTTACAGACTGAGCAGAAACAAATCTCTCCTGTGCGGACAGCTCTACCCTCACCTGCACCAGAGGAGTGGAAGGAACTGTTGATGCCCCACTTGTACTTGCCTCTTAAGAGTGGACCTGGCCCTGGGGCACTTGGAGAGCTGGGCGTCTCATTGTTTCCTTGACTGTTCAAGTACCAGGTTCTTAATAGAGAGTCTCTAATGGCAAAGAAAGAGCACAAGCATTGGACCTAAGGACTACCATCCTTTGTACTGTTCTTATTCTGTATATTTGGATCAAATGGGTAAATTTCAGGAGATGATGGCATAAGCAAGGTTTCAGGAAGTTATATTGCCACAGACTTACTCACTGTCTATCTGTTATCTGTCTGTCTGTCTGTCTAACTATCTATCTATCTTTCTATCATCTACCCATCTATCTATCTATCTATCTATCTATCTATCTATGTCTCTCTGTCTGCCTATCTATCTATTCTATTTATTTTTCTATGCATCCATCCATCCATCCATTCATCCATCCATCCATCCATCTATCCATCCCTCCGTCCATTCATCCATCCATCTATCGATCCCTCCATCCATCCATCCATCTATCCATCCCTCCGTCCATTCATCCATCCATCCATCCATCCATCCACCTGTCTTAGCAGGGCTATCACGTTGGTATTATATGCAGTGAAATCAAATTAGAATGCTCCTACTATAGTCACATCCTCTATCATTTGGGGCAAGGGGAAAGCCTGCATACGTGCTTTTAGGTATTTGGTGATAATCATTTAAAATAGCTGTCTTGCACTTATGACCTAGAACAGTGAAATCTACTCCTGAATAAATCCTAAAAGCTGTCTCTAAAATAATGTTTGTTTGTTTTTAGTATTTCCTCATGATTAAAAAAACAAAACCAAACCAGGACCTACTTATAAGCCCCACAGAAATTCTACTAGACTTTTAAAATTGGGTTTGGTTTTACCACATTTATTTTTCCTCAGTTTTTTTTTTTTTTTTTTTTCCTATTTAGCCTTTTGCAACTCTTTCTGTTGCTTACAGTATCACTTTGCTGTTTTTGTAGAAAGTTGACCCATAGGGAGGCAGCTGTGGAAGAGTTTCTGGGACTTGAAAATCTGGTTTGAATCCCAGCTTGGTGCTCGGCCAAAGTGTGCTGTAGCTTACTGTGTCAGCTTACATCTTTGAGCTTGGGTTATAGTTGAATCAGGCTGTAAAAAAATCAAACCCAAGAAAGATGAAAAAGAAAAGTGTTTACAGATGTTTTTTAAGCCCAGTGCCAGATTCTTATGAAGCCTGCCTCATAGATGCTCAACTTGTTAGGAATAAACATTGTGACTGATAAACACATTTTTAATCAAATTGTGTTAACTTGAACTTTAATCCTCTTCTTAAAACAATCATCTTTAAACCAAATGGTTTTATGGAGCATCCCCACTTACCTGCAGGAGTGGTATGAGAAGGATGGAATAAACAAGGCCACATTGTTGTCAGTCTCCATCTTCTATTTCTCTAAATGAAGTTGCTGAAAGATTCTTTGTTATTCATTCCCTTAGAGTAAATACCTTTCTGTGAATTTATACGCCCCATGCTTCAGGCTTCAGAGCCCCCATGGCTGCCCCCTTGTGAGAAGTCTTTGGTCAAGAGGAGGGATGGCACTTGATTAGATATTTTCTTGAATTATCCCAAGTTGGGTGAAGATCTTTTCCATTTCAGTTCATCCATCACACTTAAACATGTGGGTGAGATTAACTACTTTTTGTGGCCTCCAAAAAGCCGACGTAGATTTACAATCAATGGAGTTCAAAGCAACTATAACAGAAATAGTCATGTATCTCAGTGAAATACAGAGTGGCTTCTTACACTTTGTCTTTAGGTCCTCGTTTTCATATACTTTGTAATCTTACCCAATTTTAGTTTAAAATGCTTATACAATTTTAGTTTAACTTGAAAACCAATACATAAAACCAAAACACAGCAAAGCAAGTACAGGACATTTGAAGTTCAGGAGAGGAAGTGTGGAGCGAGGAGAGGAGCAGGCCCAATTTACAAACCATGTCAGAGCTGCCTGGATAGCAGGTGCTCTTCCCCTGGAAGATCGGTCCCACAGAAAGCCATCCACGGGGCCGGCCCGGTGGCATAGTGGTTAAGTTCACGAGCTCCGCTTCGGCAGCCCGGGGTTCACAGGTTCGGATCCTGGGCGTGCACCGACATACCGCTTGTTGAGCCATGCTGTGGCGGCGTCTCATGTAAAGTAGAGGAAGATGGGCACAGATGTTAGCCTAGGGCCAGTCTTCCTTAGCAAAAAGAAGAGGATTGGCAACAGATGTTAGCTCAGGGCTAATCTTCCTCATCAAAAAAAAAAAAAAAGCCATCCACAGTGGGGCTATTTCTTCATAAGGAATATAAATTTTTGACATATCATACATTGCTCTTGAATAAAATATAAAATCAAAGTACTTATGTTTTCTTTTTAATTTTTATTTCACACTATGAAAGTCCAAATTAGAAAAGGGGTGGAGAGAGACTTCCTACTCATTATTACGCCTTTATCTGTTGCATCTACCTCGTGCTTATTCAGTTCACATCCTTTCAATTAAAAATTAATAATTTGTTGAGCATATGCTATGAGTCAGGCATTGCACTACATGCAAGGAGAGTTATAAAGATAAATAAGATATATTTTCCCCTGCCCTCAAGGATTCTACCGTCTGGGTTGGAACATCTTCCTGTGGATAGCTATGATACTAGACACCTTAGGATAAGTGCTGTACGAAATTTGTAAACAAAAATTAGTTTAGAAAGAGCATGTGTTTGGGGAGGCTGGGGACCGTCACTCAGGTCACAGACCCAGCTACAGAATACATGCCTCTTGTTCTTTTACTGTTGGTTGAACTTGATGACAATGAACACAGGTACAGCTTGCACATACCAGCTTCCTTTATTTACCCCTTCCCTCCACTCCTTGACCAACTCCTTCCCTCATCCATTGACCAGAAGGCTGATGAGGGGTGAGTGGAGACCTATAGCCAGCTACTCCACCCTCCGACTCATAAGCAATAACTAGAAAGGGAGGAAGATCTCTCAGGGGCCTTTGGGTTCCATTAACACCCTTGATGGGCCTTTTTCCATCTCTGGGGCCCAGCAGTCTGAACAGCGGGCCTCTGCTCACCCAGGCTGCATGAATGAGGAGGTGCAGCACTTTCCTTGTTGGCTAGTTGAGGCTTGCTGGGTGTAACAGTGGTCCTTGCCAGCCATCTCCAGCTATCTGTCCCTAGCTTCCTTCCAACCAGCTGATCATTTATTAAAAAATTAGACCCAACCTTACATCATCATAACAAAATTGAGTTTTACATTTGAGGGCCTGAGGACATCTCTTAAGGTGGTTAGTACTATGATGACCTTCTAAAAGGAGTCTCATTACATGTGAACTCAAACTGATATGACAGGGCCAGAGCATTGAGGAGTCCTGTCTTGCAATGTGGACCAAACTGCACAGAGACTATCAGAAACATTGGAAAATTTCCAGTCCTTGATTTCAGCTTTTGTTTCACCTCTTTCCCTCGCTGGCAACTCCTGGTGAGGCAACTGGCAACTTCCTCACCGATAACATTGGTATCAGAGTAAAGTGATTGGTCAGAAGTTTTTCTTTTTTCTGTTATTTCTCCCAAATAGATAAAGGTGCTAATGTAGGGTGTAAACATATACAAGATCAGAATGAAGAAAGAGGAACAACAGGAGGCCTGGATCAATGGTCCATGGAAAATTGAGAATTGACAGTAATTACAATAGATGAGAAAGGGCTCTCCTATCTCTCAACTAGTTTGTTGTCAATTTTTGACTAAGTCTTATTTAGGAGAGTATATTAGTCTTTAAAGTTGAATGGGAAACTTCCCTGCCCTCTAATGACTCCTAATGTCTCTGTAGATGATGGTGTCATCCTTCTTAATATTTCTATCCCTTTGGAGCTCTGCAGAGGAGGGAACCCTCTCTAACTATAAGGCATGATGCTTTGCAGAGCGTGCAGCACTTATGGGAAGCAATAACATAGTGATTTTTGTTTGTTTGTTTGCTTTTTTAAAATTCTATCCAAGCCCATTGAGGTTGCATGTTGTAGAATAGGCCAGGTGAAAAAAATCCAATATCGTCTGTTTCCATTAACTTAGTCCTGTTTCCATCTTTGTCTTCTTCCACCACCTCACTCTGGGTCCAGTAGAGAATTCAGATGATTTACCCCTCTGTACAGTGATGTCGCTTGGAACACATCTTGCTCTAAATATTTTGGGAAAGCTTCTGAGGGTGGGGCAGAAATTCTGAGAGAGGAACATGGCTTTTGGTATGGAAATGGTTGGGATTAGATGAATCTGATTTCTTCCAATAGAAGGACCCCTGAGGCACATTGACCAGATCTGACAATCACTGTCATCCTGATTGCAAAATAAGGTATCTTAATATCCATATTGCATGAACCAAATGTGTGATAATCTAGTTTAAAGTAACTATTAAGGTTTCAAATGTAAGCAGTGTTTAAAATTCTCCACTGAGATTTTCCCTTTACAAAGAGAACGATTGTGTTACAAAGGAGATGGCAACGAGTATTGAAATGTTTAATTGATCCCCCTTTTTTTCTTTCCCTCTGATTTTCTTCCCAGACCTGGAGGGTGGAGAAGGGGGGGAAAGGCAGCATTGACACTTTTCTTTTTCTTTTTCTTTTTTTCAGATTCAGAAGAGTAAAAACACCTCATATACAATCAAAGAGGCTGCCAATGTCTTGCATCATTTTAGCTGAGCTTCTTCATTCTCCTTCTTCCACAAAGACCCCTATCTGGGGAAGGTGTACAACTTTCAAAAACAAGCCCCCACACTTGGCCTTCTCTCATGCCATCTCCTCCCAGGAGATGACTCTCTGGGAGCTGGTTCGAGGTCTTAGAGCTCTGGGGGATTTCCCCCCAAGCAAACAAAACAACTTCAGATTTTTGCACAAACAGAAACAAAACATGAAGGGACTTCCTCAAAATCCTTTGCTAATGCCCTGGCTTTCAAGGCACCTGTCTGGCCTGATGAGAATGGACATCCTGGATGTGCTGAGAGAGGCTTGAAAAAGCCACACACTCAGTAATTGCCATTTCATTACTGTCAATGCCATTACTTTAAATGTTGTTATTTTTGCACTGGCTGCTGATGGTGGATACAGCCATGCTGGCCTTCATCACAGCTAAGATGACGATTCTAGTCTCTGGTTGTTCCTTTCCTGAGTCAGGAACATTCTTTTTCTGCAGTTTCCTTTCAGACTTAAAAATTGTTCTTATGCTTTTCTTTCCATTTATACACTATGAAATTCTTTTTGTTTTATAAAAAAGGAGATTTTCCTATAGGAATCTTTGTTTGATGCTTAATTTATCTGTGCATTCATTAACATATTCCTGAATGTTTCAGCTGATGACCACATTGTTCAGGTGGGGAACTCAGTGTTTTCATTGGGTAGTGTCCATAACTAAGTGGTTACCGGAATTTTGACTACTGGCTGGTCCTCTTCTTTTGGATATCTGTGGTTTGACTTGATCGCTCTTCTTTCTCTTCTGCGAAGTACTGAGGGAATTAGTATCAGGGAGACATGTCAGATAATTCTTTTCGTTTTAATGAGCCTTTAGAAATATAAGATAGGAGATGATTAATAGCACAAATCAAAAATAAGAATAGTAGGTATCGCATGGGAAGAGAATAAAGATACAGCCCCCTGAACCCAAGTCAAAAATGGGATCCAATGGACTGCAAGTGAAGTAATGTTATGAGTCTAAAAGGTGTGGTTCCGATGAAACTGATTCTTAAAGTGTGGTTGTGGTTCACAAAGGAATCTGTGAGTCCTTCCCAGGGGTAAATCCCATGAATATGCTAGAGTGGGATTAGTGAGAGAAAGGAAGATTGGAATTAGGAAGAGGGAGAGCTAGTTGCTTGGCTTAAGTGTATTACCCATTGCAGATTTAATTTCTACATTAAAAAAGCACAAAAAATCCTCTCATTCCTAAGGCAAAATGTTGGTATTTTTTCAGATGGAAAGAAGGAGACTGTGTATGTAGTCTACAAGGCCTTTTGCCCCCCTAAAATATTCCCCTACAGAAAGATCTGAAGAACTCTGTTGTGTACAATGCACAGTCATGTACTGATATCTGAACCACGGTTCTTTGGTCAGCTTTATATTTTGCCTGGTAATATGTCTTTTTCTGTTGCTCCTCCTGCTTTCCTAATAGTGAAATAATGTGGTCACAAATTCAAATCAGGGTCCTAGCAGGTGAAGTAAATGAGTAAAGCAAGCCATGTAAAATCAGAATTATTGTGATAAATGGCAATTCATAATAGGCCTTGGTATCAACGAGACAGTAAGGAGCAGTAGCAACTGCGAGGAATTGGAGAGGATGTGTGCTGTTGGAAGGGGACAGTTGCTACTTAGCTACGGGATTAGTGCTCCAAAGGAATGGGGGTCCTAGATATCTAGGATTTTATCCAAACCCTCTACAAATTTTTAAATATTGGCAACTAATTCAGAAACTTACAGACACTGTGTTGGTCAAAGAAAACTATGCCTATGACCTGCGTTCAATCTATGGGACATCAGTTTGCAAACCATGCTCTTTGAGGTGGTATGGTTTTGTTTAGGGATGAAATACAACCAGTGCATGTCAGTTCTTGACCGTGAAACCTGAACATTTTACCTCATTTCTATTCTGTATTTTTGTATGTTGAGCTTTGCAGCCAAACTAGAAAGCCCACAGCTTACCTTTTATACTCTAACAAGCAAGACTAAACAATATTTGAAATAAAAAAGGAATATAGCCATTTTTTTTCTAGCACTAATAAAGATGGAAATGTTTTTCATTTGCTTCAAGTCATTAATTAGCTGACAAAGAATGGGTAGAAAATTTCATTCAGTATAGAACTCTGCTTGGAACTCTTAGTGTGGAAAAACATGTAACTCTTATTTTTAAATCCTTAAAGAGTGTTATGAAGGCACATTGAGTAAAAATGCAAAATTATTTTTTAAAAACATAAAATAATGTATTATTATGCTATAAATTGATACTGGAGTTGATAAAACATTAAAATAATGATTCCAAGTCAATATTTACTGGAAGAACAGTATTTCCAAAGCTCTAGCTGACTAGCTATGGTCTTTTCGTTCTCTTGAAATAGCTTCCTCCAAGATGAGCAGCAATATGGCACACACATTCTTCCATTGCATGGATTATGGCATCTTACTCCGTGTTACCTTGTCAAAAGAAAGCAAGGGCTTACTCCCACCTGAAGTAAGAATTGACCGGTATGTGGGGAAAGCAGTAGGGACATTCCTACCACTGACAAACAACAAGTTCTACATGTCCCTGGGTGGAAAGTGACAAATGAAGTTGGCCCGTGAGTTTGGGTCCCCATGTCACCATATAGCTCTACATCCAAGTTTTGTTGATGTTTCGGTGGTATAATGACCCCTCCACAGGGAGGTCTTTGTTCCATCTTTTATTCACACCAAGCTTTCTTGTGTTGTGAGCCCTAATAGCTTATGTCAGCAGACAAGAGACTGATTTCTAACCCATTAAATTCAAATGGATTTTCTTCCATTGTCTATTTTATTCTTGGAGCTTTTAAAAACTATTGAAAACATCTGACAGGATCCCATTAAGGACCTGATATACATAAACAATAAAATGGTATCTAAATATCTGAAAGCCAAAGAATAATCTAGTGCACCTGTTCATTTCATTTGCAGAATTAAAGCCATTATATTATATTTTCCACCTGGAACCATGCCTTTAGTAAATGTGAAAAGTAAAAAGTAAAGAGCAACATTTTCATAGGATGTGAGGCAGAGAGCAGACAAAAAGATGGAGACCAATTTTGTAATCCATATTTTGGGAATAAGGATACAGTCTTTTAGTATCACTTCCGTCATGAATCACTTTTCTTTAGATAGATAGATGATAGAAAGAAAGAATATTTTCTTCTATTCTTAACCTGTGAGCAGAGACTTACATGATAGAAATGACTTCTTAATGTTCACCGTGGAGTATGTGGGAAAACAAAAGAAAAAAAGCACAAAATCTTTTTTTTCATAATGAGATAGAGAAGATCCTGAAATTAAAGCCTATGTATGTAGTATTATGTCCCAAATAAAGGGGGTTTAGGGAACATTTTTTTTTCCAATTGGAAACTTCATTCAGATTCCGAGATTCCCACACATCCCAACAGGAATTGCAACATTGGCCCCCCACGGTGCCTGGTGCACACTTGGCATCCAGGAAACACATGAATTGTCCAGCTGAATTCCACTATCCACCTGTGAGTGCAAACAAAGTTCAGACTTACCTGAAAATATATGCAACATCTTTTGTATGCCAAGTATATGGCTAAAGGCTTACATTCTAAGTATATGCAGACATACCCTAGTGACACAAATATCTTATCATAAGGGATGGGAAATTGCAGGTTGTTTGGGGAAAATTGTCAGAGCCAAGCTTATGAAAAAATAAAAATTTCTCTATGGCCTTTGGATTTAAGAAAAACAAAAAATCCCAAAATCCAAAACAGGATTTATCTGAAAATGCTCTTCCAAAAGGGACGATGACATTAATCTATATGAAATACCAGTGGATTTATTTATAATCCAAGTTGAAACATTTAAAATCCAAAATGGACTCTCTGGGAGCAATAGTGCAGTGTGGGGTGTCACTGCCCAGTGTTGCTCTGCCAGTATAATGGTCAGTATAGCACCGAACTACAGCAAAATTGAACATTAAAGAACATACTGTTGCAGTAATGATGTTTTATTGTATCTTATGTGTGAATGAAGGGAAAGTAATACTTGTAATTCATCAACAGTGATTCATGATTAAAGGCCTCATTATCACTTAGAAAATGAACTTAATGAAATAATTATAATGAACAGCACAATATTTCTATGAAATATCCCTCTGAGAACCAAAAGACACGTTATCTGCCAAGACCAGATTTCAGTTGTTAAGATTTCCTCTCATCAAAGACACTGATGGGCACAGAGGTGACAATAGCATTATAATGGTAACAGAGCCATCTAGGACATTAGACAGAGTTCATCTGATAAGTGAATTTGGGTCCAAGGAGGTTAGAAAAATGGGAAGTCATCCTCTGAATGTTCTCATTGGACATTTGTAAAAGACTGGATGCTCTTCTGGGAGTCTGCAATAAGCAAAAACTGTTTCATTGAAAAAGCATCTTGTTTTTACATTAAACAAGAGTGGGTTACAGTGGAAGACCTGGACTGAAAGATTTGTGAAGTCAATTTAAACGTTATTAATTTCTGGTTATTTTAACTAATGCTCCCTACCTCACCCATTTTTTTTTTTTTTTAATATTGGCAGATGTATTTGAAATGAATTTACATTTATTCTGGCTTTTGTTCTCAGGCAGAAGTAGATTGACACTGGCAGTGGCGGGCTTCACTAAATGAACTTAGACCCCGCCTAGTTTGCCATCCACTGAACCAGGAAATGCGTGATGTGGTATGTGGGCCCTTTCAGCTCACCCAGGGCACATTTTCTCAGTCTCCCTTGGGGAGATCTCACCATCTCTGGGGTTAAATGCTGGCTGTAGTAGGCCAACCAGTGTCATCACAGAGGCCCTCAGGTTTGGTCAGCTTCAGCCATGATTCTTGAAGCTCACCCATGTGTCTTGGTGGCAGCTGGCTTCTGAACCAGCAGAAGCATTTCTCTATGAGGTTATGGTGCAGGATAATCCATTTAAAATAAAGCCCATTAAAACTTAATGGCTATGGAATGGCTTTTAAATAGATTGCCCTGGAGGCACATCATTGTATAGTCTTTGCTTCTGTGTCATGATCTGTCTTGGAGTAGGTATTTGTGTATCAGAGTCCTTGTCTTTGAGTGGGTATATATGTGTGATGGTACAGAAATATAGTCACATACCGGTATACATAGATTTATAGTAAAAACCTACAGCCATAGGTATTATCCAGTAACTGATTCTAGAGATAGAACTGTAGGGTATACATTTTCCTTTCTTCTTGCTTTGATGATATTTTTATACAATTTTATATGCTGTAAAAATTTTTAAAAAACTATTTGCTATTTTCATTTGTAGAGCTCGGTTAGGTTTTTATCACCTCTGGTGCCCGCTGTACAGCAAGATTCCTCCCCCCACCTAATTTAAGAGTCCTCTCCCTTTTGCATACCCCTTCTTTTACCTTTCCCTTCTTTCATCTCATTTTTGTACCTTTTACACATCCCTTCCTTTGCCTCTGTTCAGGCAATCCATTCTGCTTGAAGTATCATTTTAGCACATGAAAACACAAGACAATGGAAAAAACAAGAGCATCTTGTTCCAGTGTAATCTAAATGAGGAGATATTGGGTGCCAAGGGTGGGGTAGGGGTAGGTGGGGAAGAGAGAATAGATTGGGAAAAGGAAGCAGACAAAAGGAAATCCTCATGGGAGATCAATTACCCAAAGCAAGGTGAGTCACTTGGAGGCTGATATAATGTTGTTATTATCTTCCCTCAGCGGAGAGCACAATTTTTGCTGTCACAGAGTTTTTCTCCTTAGAATGCTATGCCCTCGCCATGGGTCTGTAGACTCTCTCCTAATAAGGGCACTGGCCGTATGTGAATGGATAACTCAGCTCATCTCCTCAGCCTTAAATTTTGCTGCTGTTCAGCTGGATTTTGGGGAGATGTCTGGATTAATATCAAGAATGATTAACAAGACTCAAAAGAGGGAGGCAAGCAGACCCAAACCCCTAAATCTCAATCCAAATCATGCCAAATAAGTAGTTCTTTGGAGGAATAAGGAAGGGATTTCTGGATATGTTCCGAGAATGCTCTTCCAAAAGGGAAGATGGTAAAATGGACTTGTCTGTATTTTACGGCAGTGAAAGAATGTACTTCCATGATGTGAAATATGTTTCTAGCAGATAAAATGCAGGTTGCAATTTGCATTTGTATATCATAGGGCAAGAGAATGACCATCCATTCTAAAGAAGAATGTTCCCTATGATGCTGGTTTGTGCTAAAAGAAACTATTCAAATGCCGTAGCATCACATCTCCAAATGCAAAAATAAATCATAGGGATTCATGTAAAACAATATGCTAAACTGCTCTCAATAAATTATGTGTTTGTTGTAAATCTTTATTGCACAGATGAGGCTGACAGTCCCTCAATGTATAATTTTCGCCCAGTATCTAGTAATGAATAAATACTTGTATGTTCTTCTAATTACCAAATAAAAACAATGAGTTAACCTCACTATTGAAATTTGAAAAACGAAAGGCTGTTTTTTCTTTCTTTTAATGTTTTTCATTGTTGTCCGTGTTCTGTCCCAGATATGGGGCTGTCCAAACTCACTCAACCCATATGTCTCTTTTGTATTCCTCCACATGCCACGTAATACCCAGGTACCAAGTGCTTTTGCCTGCACCTTGAAGATATACGCAATGTATCACGTCTCGTATAGTCTTTTCTGAGGGATGAAGTGGATGAGTTATTGGAAGCTCCTTGGAGGCATAAGAAATGTCAGCATTATCTTGGAACTAGGCTGCGTTGTTCAGTTTTCTTCTGGGTACCATGATATCACAGTTTTACAGTCCTGTGGGGCTAGTTTTCAAATTCCAAACATTTTTTTCCTTCTCCTTCTCTTGAAAGGGCTACCTGGCAATATTTTCTTGCTTTCTAGCCTCAAACATAAGGAGTCATTACCCCTGTTTGTGGGCCTACAAGCGGTTGACATACTGGATGGCGCCCAGCCTGCCTCCTTCAAACCAGCGGCTAAGAGGGACTCCCCTACTGGTGATGATGTGTATTACACATATAGCACACCCTCTTATGTGGGCCACCTCTGTTTATTGTTCTATGTAGTAACTCCACTGGATTATTAGTCTGGCAAAGGTGGCCGTGATGTTCCTCCAAAGCGACTGTGTTTGCCATGAATTGAAATATGTTTTTTTAATTTCTTTTTTTTCTGAAAGCAATGACTGAACTTACTCATTTTGAAAAATACAGAGAAGTATAATAAAATTAAAATCACTTCTAATACCCCATCCAACAATTACTCACTGTTGGTTCTTTACTGTATTTGTTATGTTCTTTTGCTATGCGTTTTTACACAGTTGAGACCATACAGTACAGTAATTTAATTTTGTATTATGGTTTGTTCACATAACATTGGATTGTAAGCATTGTCCCATTTTTTAAAAAACTCTTTATTAATTTAATTTCAGTAGCAACAAAATATTTTGTTTTGTGGCTCTAGCACAGTTTACTTAACCACCTCTCTGCTGTCGGACAATTAAGTTACACGCTCTTATTGTATGTTTTGCAGTTGCAAATAACATAGGAATGGAGTTCTTTGATGTACTTAGATGTACAGTTACTGGGTCAAAGGTTGTGAACAGGTTTTCAGACTCCTCATTTATATGCCCAATTCCAAAGCATATTCAAATATTAAAACAGCCATATTTAAATAGCATATGATGTTGCCTGTCTGAATAACTATTGTGTTTTTGATCATTGTTCTTTGATGAACAGAGATCGAGTCACAGAAAAGCAAGCATAGTATTGATGGTGATTGTGTTGTGGAGGAAAAATGTTATTAAACACTCTGACTATGCTGCTCTCATTCATATACTATTGGAAAACAACTCTTAGGGAAGTCCAGATGGGTTCGAAGCCCTCCAAACTTTCAGTGATTCCACAGCCCCAAGCAGAACATGGACTTCTCTGGATGCTCTTTTGTCAAGGCTGTAAAGGGGCAATAATGATGATTTGTTCTGAGGCATTAGGCAATGGCTTGTTGATCTCTCCTACACCCGAAATGGAACATAGAGAAGATGTTGGTAGATGTGCTTAGCAGTAGTGATCAGAGGTTGTGGAGATCATAAAGTCAGACATTGCAGTATGCTAGAAGAAAGAGGTTCAAAATGCCCAATAGGTTGACAGACAATTTTCCTACTTCAGTCTTTCAGCACCCACCTCTGCCTGTGGGATCTGCCTGTGTTACAACAACATTGCTATTGCTGGACCATTACTAATGATGACACTTGGTCTCAAAGGCTCTTAAATCACCCTTTTCCAGCAGGCTTGGGCTTGGCCATGCTAACTCTATTTTGCAGAAGAGAAATTGTTTGTTTGAGGTCAAGCTGCAAATCACTGAGGTTTAGTGCTGACCTCACATCCTGAGTCTGCGGCGTGTGTATCTGCCCCCAGGTGGGCAGCTTTGGTTGTCACTTCCATCACTGTCCTCTTCTCCAGACTCCTGAGGAATTGAATTCATTGCCCTGTAGCTGAACCAACCAAGCACATTAATTTGAAATATCTGAAAGCTATTTTTTTGTCAAAAGATACTTGTTGTCTCACAAGCTGTGGTGATGACATTTCTGCCCCGAGCTGACTGATTAGGTTGTTTACTCTGAACATTCACATGCCAGGGGTCAAGGACGATGTAATTTGTGACCTTAAGATGCTTATCTCCCAAAGATGACATATTAGCTACTTTACACACACACACACACACACACACACACACCTTTGTTTTGAATATAAACTAATAACAAACGCTGTATTGCACTGCATAGTGTGCTGAGCACTTTCATGTGAGGACTCTGACTTGATCTTCACAATTACATCCTGACATTGATGTTTTTAAATTTTTAGAGGTGAGGAAAATGGAGCTTAGCAATATCAGCACTGATGTAGTTGTTCATTCATGTTTTCGTTTTACCTACCTCATTTGTAAAATATTTCCAAACTCTAAAATTACATAAATTTAATGATTTTTTTTTTTTAATTAAGAAAGCAGGATAAAACCAGAGACAGAAAGTAGAGCGAGTGTAGACAGAGCAACCCAGGGCAAATGTCAGGATGCAGTCATGCAGGCCAAACAGGCCTCCCCAGTTCCCAGCGTTAAGTCAGAAATTGCATCTGAGTTTCCTGGAAACCTAAATAAAAATGAAAAGAAAGTATTTACAAGATTCACATCATCCATGAGGATAAACACCAGTTGCTCAGAAGAAAGATCGCTTCCCCTGACACTGGAAGAAATGTCTTCTACTCTATTCACTGAACCCAGTGCCGCTCATGCACGGCTGCAGATCGGGCTCACCTGGGAACTTGAAAAATGCCCAGGCCTGGGCCCCACCTCAGACCAATTAAACAGCATTTTGGGAGGAAGGGCCCAGGTATCAGCATATTTTCTTTAAAACTCCTCAGATGATCCTAACGTGCAGCCAGGATTGAAAAGCACTGGCAGAGTGAATTCCGAGTCACTCATGGAGCGGCATCCCACGTCGATTTCTGCAAGTCCCAGAGCGAGTTACGTGTGTCCTGACGTGGTCTGCTGGCATGGAACTAGGGGGCCGTTTGGAAGCTGATGTGGACCTGGATCTTCCAGCTCAGTTTCTGATGTTTTCCCTGGGAATGGGAGCAAGGGAGGGGTAGGTTTAGAAAATGGAACTTGGATTAAGTTGAATATTACTCCCAAGAATGGAACTTTGGGTAAAGTAATAGGTGATTTGGGGGCTGCGGAGTGGAAAATGGTTTCAGGAACACCACCTCAGGTCACAGGAGCCGGTGGGAGGCTGACTCAGACCCTGACCACCCCCAGTGGTCCGTGGTGCTGCCTGAAGGTCTGAGAAACCGCTAACAGGTTTATTTTATGTTTCTGCCTGCTACCTCTTTGTGACTTATGATTGAGAGAGGCGTGGATGCTTTCCCCCTTGTCCTGATATATTGGGCATTTCATCAAGCATATAGAGAAAAGCGCATTTCTAGAGGGCTTGCGGTTCTGGTCATCCATTGACCCAAGGTCCCTGAGGTTCTTCTCTCACTCAGTGTCTGCAAAGAAAATACCAAGGGAATGAAAAGCTGCCCCAAAGAAAAGCCATCAAGCTGCAAGCTTTTGGAAGATCATAGTAGGTGATTTTTTAAAAAATTGCACCAAGCATTCCTATGAAATGGCCTGGCAATAGTGAATGTTTCTACAGGTAATAACACTGAAAGTTTGTAGTCATTGAGTCCTCTTCAGGTTTTCAAGAGCTCGCATAGGCAACATTATATCGATCTCTCAACTTCTCCAAAGTATCCATGGAAAGCAGAGTGCCATATTTTCCAATAGTTAGACAAGATGAAGGAAATTTCCATCACACGACGTTTTCCGAGCCTGCCTAAAGATCAGAATCACCTGGGGCCCTTGTGAAACATCCAGGCCCCTCTGAAAACGCTGGCTCACCAGTGCTTGGCCGAGCCTGGGAATCTGGTTTTGTTTTTCCTTTCTGTTAAAATAATTGTTCCAATTTTTCTTAACTTTAGGCAAAATGAAGGAAACCTGGATAATGGATTGGTCAAGAAACAGCAAGAGTCATTGGAAAATGTCTCTCTGAAGGATCTTGGCTTAAATTTTGTCCCCCAACACTCAGTAAATTTGTACAAATTACTTAAACTCCCTTTGTCTACAAATTCTATAAAATGAGAATCATTTTATCATCAGATAGTTAATATCAGGAAATATAACTAATGTACATTTAATTGTCCATCGCCAACATGGTGCCTAGAACATAGTAGCTGCTTGATATGTGACAGTGACTATTACTAATGACCAAGTGGTCAAATTGTGAATCACAGCTCTGAATAAAAAACTTGAACCCTCCCACCATCCTAAAGCAATGGTTCTCAACTGAGAGCAGTTTTGCCCCTAGGGAACATTTATCATTGTCTCGAGGACATTTTTGATTATCACTAGAGGGAAGGTGCTACTGGCGCCTAGTGGGTAGAAGCCGGGGATGCTACTATACATCCTTCTGTGCACAGGACAGCCTTTGCAACAAAGAATTATGTGACCCAAGTGTCACTGTGCTGCTGTTGAGAAACCCTATCCCAAAGGGACATTGAGATAAGTAAAATGTCTTGAGTGGAGGGATAAACACTTTGAGTCATTGGCAGCCCCATGGTGCAGAAGGATCCAATGGGACACAGAGGTATTTCTGGTGGATCAGAAGTGGCTCTGGAGAAGAAGGTCAGAGGCATGGATTTGCATCCTGGTAGCACCCCTGATCAGGGCCAACTTGTTACACACTCAGGTTCACCACACTTTGTGTAGGATACAGTGTGAAGGGCACCCCTGGAGTTGTGCAATGAGGCAGCCCTGGCCCTGACCCAAAGTATCACTTTGAGTAAATCTTTTCACCTCGGGATGTCCGAGACACCTCATTCGACGGATGATCATTAGACTCACCTGGGGAACTTGTTGACCTGCAAACTTCTGGCTCCATTCCCTGGAGATTCCGCTTCAGTAGGCTCAGGAAAGGCCCCTGGAAGCCGTATTTATAAAAATCACCTCAGGGGATTCTGAATCACAGTTACAGCCAGGTTTGAACCCTCTAAGTTCCCCACCAACCCTGACATTCAGGGCATCTACGAGACCTGGAAAATGGAGACATAAAGTTCTGCCAGATATAGCTTCTCTCACCTCATGCAAATTAACAGTTTTTGTGGGTCTGAGGTGTTTGGATTAATTTTGTGTTTTCTATTTTCACTACTACTACTACCACTAATACAATTAACAGTACTTCTACCAATAATAATAATAATAATTAACAACAATACAGATGTCAAGGGTCATACCCTGTTCTTTAAGACTGAAATGAAACACTCTCAAACACCATTCCAAGTGTGTCTCTCCACATGTCACCAGGGGTTCTGGGGTAGAGAAAACTGACCCACTCGCCTCCAACCCCCAAGTTCCTGCTTCCTCTGACGTCGATCAGTCGATGGGTTGTCTTGCTGTCTTCCCCCACGACTGTGTTGACTCTGACAAAGTTTTCTCAGCTAATGCAACCTCCACTCGCATGAGCCTTCTACACGTAGAGTAGACTTGACGGAAATTTTGGGTAGCTTCAGGGGACTTGTAACAGAAATAACTTCACACTGAGTCATGTATATCCTCTACTTAAGAATTCTCGCTGCATTTCTGCCAACTCAGACTGAATATCTGCCATGTTACTGGATTCTGGCCTCCAGCCCTCTTTTGCCCCACTCTGGATGGCAAAATAAAGACACAAGTGAATAAGTAAATAATATTTTATTTATATATAAAATATACATGTATATATGTATATGTGTGTATATATATTTGTGTCTATGTGTATATGTATATCTAAATACAAAGTAAAATGTATATGTATGTATATGTGTGTATATACATATACATACATATACACACATATTTATATATATATCAAATGTTCTTTTGCGTAACAATTCAGCCCTCCCTTTGTTTTGCTCTCTTTCCTGATCCTCACCCTGGGGTCTGCCTTTTCATTCCCTCATGACCCACTAAACTGTTTATATGAACAAAGATAATCCATTTCCTAATAGGAATTTTGCTGCCAGCTGCAGAGAACTCACAGACCCCACTAACCTAGCATTTGTGTAGTCTCTCACAGTTCCTGAGTCCTCACACACCTTGGTTCTTTTCATCTTCACCAGAACCCTTTGATGTAATTGTTCATTTCCCTCATTTTACAGATGAAAACCTAGCTTCAGAGAGATCAAGTTCATTCTTTGATGTCCAATAGCGAGTAAAGGCTATAGGGACAAAGCAGGGACAAACCCCTGATTCCTTGATTCTAAATCCAGAACTTTCCCTTCCACAGCAGTGCTTCTAAACCCTGGATGCATGTTAGAATCATTTGGGGGGCTTTAAAAATACTGATACTGGAGCTCCACCCTAGTACAGTGAAAACGGAATTTCTGGGAGTGGTACTTAGGCAACTGCATATTTAGAAACTTCCCTAGTGATCCTAAGGGGCAGTCCTGCTCAGTTATGTGCTGGTCCCCACATACCAACCTGCCAACCGGGAGACTGAGAACAGTCACACACACGGAGCTAAAGGCTGTGCTCCTGGCTCTTCTGGATCGCCGAATACGTGCTGCCCCCGCAACTTCACCCAACCTTCTTCTAAACATTATTTTCAGATCAAATTTTGGATCATTTGATAATGTTTCAGATGAGCATTTACCTGTCCCAGAAGTCTGTCTACAATCCTACTTTTCCTTATCCTCTTTATCCTCTTTACAGGCACAAAGAAGCGTTCTCATGGCTCACCAGCCCCAAGCACTAGCTCCACAAGTCGCCTCACCTTGCCAGGTGGGTAAACAGCATCACGCCGTAAACTTAGCGATCACAGACAACAGAAAGGACTGGTTTCTCAGGAGTTGAGTTTAGCAGCTGATAAACTGGGAATCTGGGCCCTTGTTTATCCAGTCTACCCCATGTCATCAGAGAGCTTTGTCTCTATCATCCACATTTGTAAGGTTCCTCCAGGAATGGACGTAATGTATCCATAGCTGGTCAACAATCCCTCCTACTCACTGATGGAAAGAATAGAATCTTGATCTTCCTTAGTGTTCGTCTGGACATGCTATGGAAATGTTTTCTTGAGAGACAGATGGTGCAGGGGAAGGAATATGAGCCTTCCGTGTGGGAGAAAGACTTGGGTTCAAATCCCAGCTTTGCCGTGTTCGAATTGTACAAGCTCACTCCCTTATTCAGCTTCTTGGAGCTTCTGTTTGCTCATCTGTCTGCATGATAAGAATTAGAAATAATGCTTGTAAATTTAGCATAGTACTGACTCATAGTGAGTGCTCATAGCTAATCTCTACTATAGAGAAATATGGAAGTCATGAACGATCTATATTGGATCCCATCTAACATTTACTAGAAAATTTTAAGCATTCATGGTGTCCTGTGTGATTACTATTTAATATGAGAGACACTTATTAGTCATTCTGTCTCTATGCATAGGTTTACTTTCTCTACCACAATTTAATTTTTACCAGTAGAACTTGGAAAAACACATTTGTTTGGGGGGGAAGGAGATGTTATAAAAGGTAAAATGGACATTGTAGAAAAATCGAAAAATAATAAAAATTATAAGAAGGAAAAATGTTGCCAATAATGCTACCACTTAGAGCTGACCAAGATTACCTCTCCTTCCAGTCTGTATTAAATACTTTTTTTTTCCTAGATTGGAATTCTACTCTACATGGAGTTTTGTTTCCTCCCTTTAAAAGTTTACCATTACATTATGAGATTTCCCCCGTGTTATTAAATATTAAAAAATATTTCAGGGGCCGGCCCCGTGGTGTAGTGGTTAAGTGCATGCGCTCTGCTCCTGTCAGCCCGGGTTCGGATTCCGGGCACGCACAACCACACTGCTTGTCAGGCCATGCTGTGGCGGCATCTCATATAAAGTAGAGGAAGACGGACATGGATGTTAGCTCAGGGCCAGTCTTCCTCAGCAAAAAAAGGAGGATTGGCACGGATGTTAGCTCAGGGCTGATCTTCCTCACAAATAAATAAATAAATAAATAAATAAATAAATAAATAAATAAATATTTTGGTGATTGACTAACATTTCATACGATTATACCACAATTTATTTATATATTCATTGATAATTGCCATTTATGTAGCTTGCATTTTTGTTATTGTAAATAACTTTACATTCTTGCACATAAATCTTCTTCTGAGTCTGTAAGTATGGATTTAGGACAGATTTCTGTAGGTAGGATTACTGGCTCAAAGAATATGTACATATTTAGATTCTTGACACATTATTATCAAAGTGATTTCCAGAAAGATTATTTTATATTTTTAGTGGTGAGTTTTCCATTTCATATGCTCTTGCTGATGCTAACATTAATACTTTACCAATTTGATAAGAAAAAATTATATCCATGTTTGGTTTGCATTTATTTTATCCTTTTTTGAAAAAATCTGTTTTCTAACGTTAATTTATTTTTTATGTTTCTTCTTTTGAGAATTGCCATGTTTCAACCATTCTGAGAGAGACAATGTCTTGTATTTTCGCCCCTCTGAAACAGGAATGTTTCACAATCAATGGTGTGTTATAATTTAATTAGCAACAGTTTTTTCTTGTTTGTACATGAAATAATAGTTCACTTTACAATCAGTGGCATCTTAGATTAGATGAACTATAATCTATGTCTGTCTGCTTTTTCAACCTCAACTTCTGTAGCTTCCCCACCACAATCCAACAACTGGACTCAGTGTCTGCTGAGTAGCCCTTGAACTTTCTTGCCTTTGTCACGCTGCCTGGCATACACCTTCCCCTTTTCTCCCCCTGGCTAATTTCTCTTTGCAGTCCCTCCAAATCATCTAGGTAGAATTAATATTGACTAATAACGATTTGCTTATAAGTCCGTTTACGTTGATAGGTGGCTTTTTCAAAGATGGAGGCTGTCTTATCCTTTCTACCCCAGTGCCTGCCAAGGTGACAAGCACATATTGGGTGCTCATTAATGTTTGTAAGGCTGGGTACATGGATGTGTGAGTGAGCACTGTCTAATTTAGTTTATGACTATGTAGAAAACAACCATCCTCAGAAAAAGGCTCATTTTCAAGTTTGGATTTGTATCAGCTATACTAATCTGTTTTTTAGTATTGAGTAGACCTTGCTCTGTAGTCTCTGCAAGCTGCCTTTGTCTTGTCCCTGCTTGTGGTTATTGTGCTATTAGGACCATAAACATTAGGAGGAAAACAGCTCTAAACCAAGCAACTTCTGTGTATAGTGATGGTGTTTGCTCTTCTTTGTAAGATCATAACATTCCTGGGTCAGGTGGGACCTCCGAAGTCGTCCTGGACATCTACAAGAATATGCAGAGCTGAGCTAGTTCCCACCTGCTGTGCTGGGGCATATTGCTGGCCTGCTGGGTTTCCAAGGCCTCTGAGTCAAAGTCTCAGCCACCTTGTCATTGGCCTTAATTTGGCAGTCTACAGTGTCCCAAATTGGGTGTCTTGGGCTCTGAGTTCTGACTACTCCAAAGCCTGTAGAGGTGGAGAGGGTAGTTCTCCAGACACTTGACATAATTAACCATGCTTTGTGTAGCGGACACCCTCCACCTCACTCATTACAATGGCCAGCTCACTGCTTGTCCTTCCTGCCTCAGGTATACCACGTTGCCTCCCTCTGATGCAAATACCTCTACCGCAAGCTCTTGGTGCTGTCAAACAATTTAAAATATTATGTTTTAGGATACTCAAAGAGCCAAATGGAGGAATAATAATCCATAAAAAACAATAAAGTAAAATTGTGCAGAAACAAAACAAGAACAGAGATATATAAAAGAAGCAATTTAAAACCTGAAATTTAAAAAAGCAAACAAATATATAGTCATTGGAATTTTAAAAAAAGAAAGAAAAGTACAGTTGATGGGATAAATTCAAGGTAGAACACAACTGAAAAGAGAATTAATCTTGGAAGATAGTCCTTAGGACGTTATATCAAACACAGTGTAGAGAGAGAACCATATAAAAAATGAAAGAGCATGAACCGTAAAACTCTTAGAAGAAAACATAGGGGTAAATCTTCATGACCTTGGATTAGGTAATGGTTTCTTAGATTTGATACTTAAAGCCCAAGCAACCAAAGAAAAATAGATAATTCAACTTCATCAAAATTAAACACTTTTGTGCTTCAAAGGACATTATGAATAACATGGAAAGAAAATCCACAGAATGGAAGAAAATATTTGCAAATCATATATCTGATAAGGATCTAGTATCCAGAATATGTAAAGAATTCTTAAAATTCAACAATAAAAAGACAAATAACCCAATTAAAAAGTGTGCAAAGTATTTGAATAAACATTTATCCAAAGAAGATACACAAATAGAAGGTGAAAAGATGCTCAACATCATTAGTCACTAGGGAAATGCAAATCAAAACCACAGTGAGATACCACTTCACATGCACTGGAATGACAAGAATAAAAAAGATGGATAATAACAAGTGTTTTTATCCAAAAAGATGGAGAATAACAAGTGTTGATGAAGATGCAGAGCAATTAGTACCATCATACATCGCTGGTGGGAATGCAAAATGGTGCAGCTGCTTTGGAAGAGCTTGGCAATTTCTCAGAAAGTTAAACAGAGTGACCATATGACTCAGTAATTCCACTCCTAGGTATATTCCCAAGAGAATTTAAAACATATGTTCATACAAAAATTTGTTACAAATATTCATAGCAGCATTATTCATAATAGCCAAAAAGTGAAGACAACCTAAATGTCCATTAAGTGATGAATATATAAATAAAATGTGGTATATCCATACAATAGATTACTATTTGGCCATGCTCAAGGAAGAAAGTACTGAGACATTCTACAACATGGATGAACCTTGAAAATATTTTACTAAATGAAAGAAGCCAGGCACAAAGGGTCACATATTGTATGGTTCTATTTATGTGAAACATGCAGAATAGGCAAATCCATAGAGACAGAAAGTAGATTAGTGGCTGCTAGAGGCTGATGAGAAAGTAGATTAGTGGCTGCTAGAGGCTGATGAGAGAGGGAATTGGGAGTGAATTCTCATGGGTATGGGATTTCTTTTAGTGGTGATAAAAATGTTTTGGAATTAAATATTGGTGAAGGCTGCACAACCTTGTGAATGTACTAAAAACCACTGACCTGTACACTTCAAATGCTAAATTGTATCTCAAAAAAGAAAATGAAAGAGGCTGGCCTGGTGGCGTAGTGGTTGAGTTTGCGCGCTCCGCTTCGGTGGCCCAGGGTTCACAGGTTCAGATCCTGGGTGCGGACCTACACACCACTCATCAAGCCGTGCTGTGGCGGTGTCCCACATATAAAATAGAGGAAGACGGGCACAGATGTTAGCTCAAGGACAGTCTTCCTCACTCCTCCCTCCCAAAAAAAATAAAAAGTGTGGAAGATAGACAAGTGGCTCTAAAGACTCAAAATCTTAGATGGAAAATGCACCTCGATTTTCCCACCTGATTAAAACGAAATGCATACCTAAAGATGTTGTGTAAGATGGCTCAAAATTACATTAAGAGTGAGAAAAGTGTAAAATGTGTTGAAGCTGGTTATGTTCAGGGGAGCTGTGAGCAGGTTACCTATAATAAAATGACAACCAACTGAAAGCAAAATTTGCATTGCTTTCTGGCAACAGTAGATGCCAGAAAATAATGAAGATGTATCTTCCATATGCTGAGAGAAAATAAAGCAGTGTATAATAGCTAAATTATTAGTTATGACTGAAGGCAAGGTAAAACGTTTTCAGGTACATGATGACATAATTTACTACTCACAGACTTCATTAAAACAAGTATTAAGGGATATACTCCAACAAGAAGAAAAGTGAACCCAAAAGCAAAGTGTGAGATACAGCAATTAATGGTGAGCATACAAGTAAATAAAACACGTTGGTAAAGTTGAGTAACTAATGACCATAAAAATAGTGTCCAACTTCTGTGTTAAAAAAGGAAACAGAAGCTATAGATGGAAAGAGGGATATTCAATAGTGAGTTAAGGCGTGCAAAGATGTATTTGTCTTTGGGCAGAACTTTGTAATTTTGTACCTTTTAACACAAAGAATCATCAGTAAAATATTGAAATATAACCTATAGCATCTAAATCAGCAAGTGAACAACAAAAAAGAAAGGGAAAATAGAAAATGTATCTGCTTAAAAGAAGACAGAAGGGAAGAAAAAGAAGCAAGGAATAAAGAATGATTACAAAATTAGACAGTAGGATCAAGTCCAAAAATATCAGTAATAACAATAATTGCAAATGGCTTAAACTCTGGTATTAAAATAGAGAGATTATCGGATTAGATAAGAAAAACAAAATCCAGCTCCATTCTGCTTTTAAGAAGACAACTTTAAAAAAATCCACAGAAAGTTTGCTAATGTGTGGCAAAAGAAATTCTATGCAAAATACAAAGCTAGTTCTTTGAAAAACATCATCCATTTTAACATCTGTTTAGCAGTCTATTATACAGATGTGCTACAGGATATTTTATTATTCTCCTATTGATGGTTGTTTTCCATTTTTTGCTATTATAAACAATGCTTAACATAACGTTGAACAAGAAAAGCAAGTTGCAACAAGATATATACCACCTAACACAATTTATATTATCTTTTAAAACAAGCAAAAATACCAAATATTTTATGGATACATACAAATGCAATAATTGAATGAATATCTGCGCAGGAATAATAAACACCAAATTCTGGATGATGGTTTTTTGCAGGGGAGAGAGAAGTATCATGGAAGGGTATACTAGGTACTTCACCTCTACTTGTGATATTTAATCTCTTTAAATAAATTTTTTAAACAAATATGCAAAATGTTAAGATTTAATTAAACTGTATTGAGAATATATGGGTATTTGTTATATTATTATTTATACTTTTCTGCATGTTTGAAGCATTATATATTGAAGAATTTTTTTAAGTGAGAAATCTATGGCTGTCCTCCAAGACTGCTTTGTTTAGTTTCATCCATGTAGACATGATTTTCTATATATTTCAGGGAAATTTAATATTTTCCTTTTCTAATCTATTGGGAGAGGTGAGTGTTCGGATATTAGAATTCAGATATGAAGAAAGTTCTGCAAATAACATGCTTCAATCTGGAAGCCACCAGAGATCACTTCATTAAAGAACTGCTTGTGTGGTTTCCAGAATTATCAGAGGGGTCCTCATTTCTGGTCCTCCAGGACCAGAAAACAGTTCTGGGGACATCACCTTGATTCCTTGCACATCAATAGCAAAGTGACTCTTATATGGTAAAGTAATAGCACCTGCAGCCAATTTTTTTCTAGAGCCAACTTCAACTATGCCCCATGAGGTTTGTGAACCCAATCAAGCTCCATCGGGGGGCCATAAGTGATGGAGAGCTGAGGAAATGTTGGCTCTCAGTGGAAGAGTGGCCCAGACCTTCACCACCACTTACAGTCATGATGATGGAGACTAGTCAGTGACTTACTTCTGAGCAGATTCCCCAGGGCGCCTCAGTCACATCACTTTCCTGAAGTGGTCCTTAGATGGAAAGGTACAGTACCGTAGCCATTCGCTGATGCAGGTAGCTGATTGCTCCTCTGTGTGTGTAGCTGCTAGCGTGCACTGTAGTGTTGGCAGTAGATGCGACTCTGCTTCTAATCTCCATTGCCTGATGTAGAAAGAGTTTGTGTGTTGAGATACCAGCTGGCTTCCAATGACATTGTTATGTGTCCTTTTCTAGGGGACTACGGATAAAACATCTTCTCCAGAGGATTTCTCAGAAGAGAACTGACTAGCTCTGAGGTCTGAAGACATTTTAGGAAGCTTATGTTTCTTTTACCAAAACAAAACATTATGTCTATTGTAAGTTATTGAGTGATTAACTTCAAAAATAATAACTTCTGATCTCCCTAATACAGGTTTTTACAATAAATACTTTGACATATATTACACATTTATTAAATACCAGGGACAATGCTAGGTGGTTTACATGTATTATCTCATGTAATCCTCACAACAACCTCTAATGAAGGTACTATTATTTCCATTTCATGAATTAGGAAAATGAGGTACAATCAGATGAATAGCTGCCCAAAGTTAGCAGGCTGCAAGCTTGTGCTCTTTACTGAGTTTCATTGCCGGTGGCTAAAGACTGATCTCAAATAGTTCCCACTGTAACTGCCTTTTTTTCACACTTGTACTCTGCCTGGGGATTAAATCAATTACCTATGTACCAATTTCAAGCACAATGGGGTGTGGAGGGATCCTGCACTGTCTTTTAAGTGAAGACTCCAATGAGAGCTCTTTTTGCAATTGTCTTTTATCTTGAGTTCAGTTTGAGGGTTGGCAGGAGTCATTCTTTCTATGGACTAGATCAAAGCTCATTTGTTGTGCATTGACCTAGCACTTCAGAGCTCTAGAACCCTGAAGAAATTTATCTCTATAGGCTTCTTCTGGCATAGGTCATTGTTGGTGTGAACAAAACACAAACGTAACTGATTCAGCCTTATACTTCCCATCTTCACATGCAGCATGGGAAAATGCACATACTGATGAAAAAAATCAAGGAAAAGACTTAGCTTGCATAATCTCCCAAATATTTTTCTTCTTTGAAACAGCATGCCTCATGTACTTTGTGCTTTCTGGGGCAAACAAAATGAAAACAAAAAAACTAAATTGAAGTCGGTCATCTCCTTGAGAGAGGACTTTTTAATTCTTTTTTTATTAATTAAAATAATAATTTTATTAAATTAAAACATTCATCGTTAAATCATAAGGTTGCAGGGCATTTAATAGCTAGCAGTTGTTGGGTGAGAAAAGAGCTTATTTTCCAGCCTTGCTTCATTGCTCCTCTTCTTTCATCTAATTGTCAGAGGGAGAAGGGCTTGTTAAAACTATGCCTCAGTGCCTCTCCATACTGTGGTAAGACCTGTAGAAATGAGCTGAGATTGTAGCATTTGTGTAAAAAAAAGAGCTCAAGCCTCAAACGTGAAACTTCAAAGGAAAGGAATTGCTGACATTCTTCTTGGAGCAAACGTGGGCAGCAAATCTGGGCATCAAGACATTGCTGAAGCAAGGGAGAAATATTAGGTTCTGTAGACTCTGATCAACTTTGCCAGCTGGTATATATTCTAAATGATTCATTTACTCTTTAGTAAGTGGGAGATCTGTGAAGGTTAATGAGTGTGATGCAGAGTAGTTTACTCATTCATTAAATATTTCTCAGCACCAACTGTTACCAGTACTATGATTAAGTTCTGGGGATGCAAGTGTGCATAACACCCTGTCCCCATCCTCATGAAGTTTATAGCATGATTAATTATCTATGGGGTAAAGCATAAAGAAGAAGTATCGGAAAGACCAAGGTATCAGTGGTTCAAGAATGGCTTCCAATAAGGTAACTCAAAGAATTATTATGGTTCAGCATAATAAATGCAAAAAGTCTTAAGAATCAAAAGTGCCCTTTTCATTTTTGTAATTACATCAAGATTAGAATTCAGGGACTGAAACTCCTTCTCTCCTGGTTGCTTGTCTAAGCCACATGCCATCCATCCAGGATTTCCAGCACTCCTTTGCACTCATGGTTAGGCATCGCCCAAAGTGATTGAATGAACCTCCATATTTGTACATTGTATAAATAGTTTAGAATGTGGGCTAGATGTTTTTGCTTCACTTAGGATGGCACTTGGTTTCAGCAAAGTGGTTTCCTCAGGTGGCTGAATGGAAAAACATTGATACATATATATTTTTTCACAATGCACATTTTGGATAATTAGTCTTTTGTGAATCAGAGTGGTGTGTTCTCTGCCAAATATTCACAAATAAATTCGTTAAATTAATCTCTTCATTGTGTGCTGAGGTCGTTCATGTAATAAAATCCAGGTGTGTGGGGAATTATGTGACTTTTCTATATTATAATAAGAAATCCACCAGGAAGGGCACCATTAAAAGGCCCCCAGTGGTGACCTTTCATCTCTTGTATTATGTAATAATGGTAGCCACATACCAAGTACCTGCGATGTACTGGCACTGTGCAAGGTTGCAAGGTACTGTACATACATTATCTCATTTATATCCCCTTTAAAATCCTCACTACAGCCATGCAAGGCAGTGACTGTTTTTCCCACTTGACAGAAAAAAAACAAAACCCAAAAACCTGAGTCCCAGAACAGATTATCTCCTTAGGGTCTCACAGCTAGTAAAAGCTTAACCTTGTTATGTGTTGCCCCAAACCCATGCTTTGCTCATAATACCATACCACCTCTCCCAAAAGTAAATTTTCATGGGTTGATTCTTGTCACAGATCTTAGCACATGGCCAAGGTTGGTCACTCCTGTATGCAATGACCAGACCCTGACAGCTGCCCCAAGCATCCCTTGAAACCTAAGTATGAGCTGACTTATTCTCAAAACAAACTCGGCACCTAAGCCAGTGGTTCTCAACCTGGTTGCGTATTAGAATCACTGGGCGTTACAAACATACAGATGCTTGGACTCCACCTTAAAATAATGGCTTACTTCAGAGACTCTTGGAGGTGGGCTTGGGCATCAGTAAATTTTAAATCTCTCCAGGTGATCTGATGTGCATCCAGGGTTGAGAACCTCAGGTGAAAGCAAACAGTTTCAGGTTGGATGAAGGGCAACAAAACTATGTGGTCTGTCTTTTCCCTGTGGACATACATTCCTCTGGGGACCTGGAAATGCTGGTCAGGTCATCTTTTCATACTAGTGGTTTGGCTCAGGCAGTGTCAACTCGACTCCTTCTGGATAGCTTCTCAGACAGCAAGCTTCCTGTCCCCTGCACTCTTTGCTCTGTAAGCTTAAAATATGGAACCAGTAGATTATTTAGCATTCTCATTTTCTTGAGGTGAAATCCTTGGAGAGCCAGAGTTTTGAAAAATGTAGATGATGGGTTTAATTATTCTAGTTTTAATATAAAATACACCTTGAAGAGGATAAGAATAGATCATCACTTTAGACAACACTACATCTAATGTGTATGGTTTAAGAGTAATTTTCCAGCTGGGTAAATGTTGCTAAATTGTATTTCTACAAAAGGAAGGGTCACCTATCAGTGTGGCCTCAATATAATGCTTTTGTGTCTTGAGAAGACAAATGAAGTCCCTAGCTGGAAAAGTATAATGCTACTGAATTTTCCTGACAATTGCAAATCTTCCAGATAATTCCTGAAATGTAGGATCCTCATCTGAGGAAAGGGATGGAAACTGATACTGAGTGAGCACCTACAATGTGTTAGCACCTTGCTGGCTGTTTCACACAAATGATTTCTTCTCGTCCTCACCACAGCCCTCTGCAATGAATGTTATTATCTCTGCTTTTAAAATGGGAAACCGAAATCATATGCCCGAGTCGTACGGGGGCAGAGACAGAACCAAATCTGGTCCCCTTCCAAAGATGGTGGAAAGGGGGGGCTACAGATGAGATAATGGATGTGAAAACACTGAACAATACGAAAGAGGAAAGCCATGCTACTGGGCTCCTTAAACAGCAAAGCCCTGGGTTTATAAAAGATTGTTATATTTCATTTTCATTTTTTAAAACGTCTCATGGGAAGCCTAGATAATGAAGGGCCAAGTCTTCCTTTCTGATGAAACGAATTAATATTTTCCACTTGCGCCTTAAGGAAAAGACCAGCTTTGAAAGGCAATTCAGCCAAACTGCTAGAGCGTTAAAGGGTGTGTTTCCACCTTTGGTGTTGGGATGAACTCATCTTGATTCAGTCCTCCAAGGAGCTGATGTTGACATTGAGAGGAGTCTTTTGGCTGATTTTGTGTGTCCTCATGAGCTCACCTTCAAAATGCAATTGATTCATACCAACTTAGCTAATGTGTCTGACTTGATCAGGATCAGGCATCAGCCAGGTTATTCTAGATACTCTAAAAAGATGCCCCAGGTAGAAGCAAGAAAGAGTCCAGAGAGATGACAAATCAGAGACCTAAGCTGACATCAGGCAGATTATCTCAAAAGGGCAGAAGAAGCTGAGCAACACCCTGTCTACCAGCCCGAAATCAGTACTGCAAGAAATGGCAGTGCCTGTCCTAGAAGTTTCTCTGGCACTCTGTCTGTTCAGGGTTTTAGTTTCACCTTATCTACCATACTTCCCCTCAGACGTGATCATTATCAAAACAATAATAATAAAAGTTACCATTAACCAAAGGCATTCTTTATGCCAGACCCTGTGGTAAATCCTTTACGTGCCCAATCTCGCTGAGTCCTCCCAACAGCCCTGTTAGGTATGTAATATTGTTACACTGGGTTGTGGAATGGAAATGAAGCTCAGAGAGGTGCAGGGTCTTGCCCAAGATGAAATAGCTGGGAGTGGTGAAGGAGGCTTTGAAACCAGATCTTTCTGGCTGCAAAGCTCCCACTTATACCTCTTAGTCACATAACAGGAACTTCCGCTGTGGTCTTATTCTTTCTTTTTCCAAGTGTTAGATTTTTGTAGAAAAAAGTGGTCACTGAGTGTTGGCTCTTCTTCTTGTGGATTTTCTCACAGTCCTCAAGTGACAGCATCCAAGTTGCTTTCTCCAACAAAAGAATGCCTTTTCATTTCTCCTAGCTTTTGTCTTCATGGTAGACTTAATGGGAAGAACAAATATAGTGGACAGGAGGGGGGAAAAAGCATAATTCTGAAGACCGCAAGTAACTTGAATAGATGCATAAAGGACTCCTCCCCAGCTATGCAGTTCGTTGTGATCAAAATATAGCAACAGCATTGGCTAGCTCTTTATAGTTGACAGAACACTTTCAGTGTGTGCAAAATAGTACTATGGTTTCTTTTGTGACGATAAGGAAGGAGAGGATTGGAGAGACTAAAACAGTAGTTCTCAAACTCTGGGAGAGTGGAATTATCCGAAGAACTTTAAAAATCCTGAGGCTTCAGTTAACCCCCATAGATTCTGTTTTAATTAGTCTGGCGTACCACCTGAGCGCTGGGATTTTTTTGTGTATGTGTGAGGAAGATTAGCCCTGAGCTAACATCTGTTGCCAATCCGCCTCTTTTTTGTTGAGGAAGATTGGCCCTGGGCTAACATCTGTGCCCATCTTCCTCTACTTTACATGGGACGTCACCACAGCATGGCTTGACAAGCAGTGCGTTGGTGCGCGCCCGGGATCCAAACCTGCGAACCCCGGGCCACCGCAGCTGAGCGTGTGCACTTAACCACTTGCGCCACAGGGCTGGACCCTGAGCGCTGGGATTTTTAAAAGCTCTCTGAGTGGTTCTCATATGCAGCCAGGGGTGAGAACCAAGGAGTTAAAAAATTTACCCAAGCTCCAGGAGCTCTTTGGGCTTGACTGCTTGTCTCCCGTGAACTAGACTTTCAGAATATCTGTCAACATTCCAGTCTAGCATAGGTGAGGGAAGAGAGTGAAGCAGTTATATAAGAGACCTGCTAGCCAACACCTTTATGTAAGTCCTTCTCGAGCCATTGCCACAAATTGTATTGGGGGGGGCGTGGTTTGCTTTTGCTTTGGGGGATGTGTGATTATGGCTATTAACAAGGGTATTCAAGAATTCTATATATTACACAGATATATACTCAAATATTGACAGTATAAGTGAGGTAGAACGTGGTGTTTACTTGACTCTTGTAACTTATAGTAGAAGTTATTAAAACCCACTGTGAACTTTGGTCAAAGGTTGTTTCAGATATAGGAGGAAGGCTCTGAAGTCAGCCTGCTTAAATATGAATCCAGAATCCAGACTTCCTGCACACTTGCTGTGTAAACTTGTGCAAGTTACTTAAGCTCATTAAGTCTCAGTTTCCTCACTCAAAAAAGTGTTGATAATAGTGCTTGCCTCATAAGTTTGTAGTGAAGAATAAAGGCTAATTCATATTACATTCTTAGCATCGTGCCTAGTACACAATATATGCCAGATATTATAATTATTTTTTACCATGGTGGATCCTGAAAGAAAAATCACAGGCTCAGTTCTTATATCATTCCATCCTCAATGGAGCTGATGTTAATAATCCAATCGCTTGCAATTCAAAACTCATGGATGATTTTTGTGCATTTTTATAAAGGCCTTCCATCAGGTTGCAGACAGATACCACAAATAGACACTGATTTTAGAAATAGAATGTACGCAGTGGGATTTTGTTTTTGTGTAAAACAACATTTAACAGGCAATAAATGATTATTTTTTATCTTGTTAGTTTAGTGTATGTTTTTTTTGTGTGTGTAAATGCATACAGAAAATGTCTATAGATGGAAATGTTTTTTCCAAAAGTCATATCATGGAATTATCTTTGAAAGAGAAGAAAACACATGTCCAAAAATTCTTTCTTTAAAAAGGTGCCAATATTAGAATTTATTCAGAAGCTAAGAGTACCCAGTTGCTGCCTTTGGAGGTAGTGCTCCGCAACAGAGATTCAGAAATTCTCTGTATGAAGCTGCATCTGCTGCAGTGTGGTGGTTCTAAAAGATCACCCTGAAGTTGTAGGGGATTGAAAGAACACAGTCAGATTCTAACGGAGATTATTGTTTAACTCACGGGAATTAGGCTGGACCTAGATTAGATGAGGACTAGTGACCATTCTCTCTGGCCTACTCTCACTTAGTGCAAAGTGACAGGGTGTCTGAATTAATGAGACACGATATGGTGTGACATATGATAATGAATTAACTCAGTCTTTCTGCAAGTATTTTTTGCTGAATACTCTGTGAGATGCTCCTAATAAAAGGGGTTCCTTAGCCTAATAAAATTGAGAAAAATTGCATGCTATTGGCTGTTCTTGGAGATTCATAATACATGTCACCATTATTTAGGTCTCTGAGAAGTCCCACCATGAAAATATTAGTTTAACTTCAACCTAGTTAAGTTTAACTGAGGAGCCCCTCCCTCTCCCAACAACAATTACATTCACAGCTGTAGTGAGGGTACTTTGAGAAGCAGTAGACTAAATAAATAATCAAACAAGGAACTTTAAAAACCTTATTCATATTTCAGTATCTGAATCCAATGAACAGCTATATTAATTTGATATCTGAATAAATATCTATTTTCTGAAGAAGAATAATTCTATGCAGTAGTCTCCCACACCAAAAAAAAAAAAAATGTAGCCACCAAGCAAAATGGTCTCAGAGACAGAGAGAGAGAATAAAAGATAGGTTGGTTGTGGCAGAGGACAGTGAGAAAGTCATAGACATCTTTGGGAGGAATTATGGTGTTTATGAAAAAGATGAAGTTTTAAAACTTCTAAAAGAGCATTACTTTTACGAAAAACAAACATTGTGTGTAATTGTAAAATAAAGGATGATGATGTGTCAATTTTTGTCTGGAACTTTTCTTTTCCTAAGCACGTTTGAAAGTAATATAGATAATGACTTGCCCTAGTTCAGGCTCTGTGCAGAGATATGTGTCTTTGTCAAATCTTCATTAGCTAATTAGATTCTTTTCTCCAAGTAAATTACTCTAAGAGATGAGAGCAGACTTTGTGAATGTGTCCCCAAGAGGAAAAAGGTCCAGGTTTCTGATAATCAAGCCTATGGAGGGGAGGGGGTTCTGTTCCCAGTTTGGTTCTTCTCCACCAGAGGAGGACTGCATCGCTACTGCTTGGGTTCAGCTGTGAGAAGTGCCTGGTCATTGAAAGGAGAAGGGTCAGACCCCCTTCCAGGAATATCTCAGGAATAGCTGGAAGACGAATAAGAGAGTCCTCAGGAGGCCACACCAGCACCCGCGAAGAAAGGTCCCCATTAAATTCAGGATGGTGCCCTCATCCCTGGCTCCGCTGTTTTGCCCTGTCATCAAATCGCGTTCCCCTGCAGAGGGGAAAGGCAATCAATGCATACAAAACAGCCCTGCATGAATTTTTCTTTTTTCCCCACATTTTGAGTGAGAGTGACAGCAGGCATGTAAGTATTTCCACAAACTCTGTGGGGAGCCGATCTCTATCAGCGGGTTCAACTCTATTTGCAGCGACTCCAGTGGCAAGGAGAGTTTTTGTTCTGACAATCAGAATTCCGGCAAACAGTAAATGTTTCTTCGTGCTGAGAAGTGGGAAATTCAATAATACTTTGGCTGGGTTCATGCTGAGTCGTGAAAATAGAATGAATATGGAGAGGGATTGTGACTTGAGGAGCAGTAAATCAGTTAGCCCAGACGTTTGCAACAATCAGCTTTTAATCTGAAGCCCTCTCCTGTATTACTCTATTCTCCAAGGTAACAGGACTGTTTTTATGTTTGTTCCTAGAGTGTTTTGTGCTGGAATCCCTTGTTTACCTTAAGAAACAGAATTAAGCACTCCGAGATCTTAAAAAAAACCCTCTGTTCTTCTGTATATATATTATTATGTCACTACAGGACCATTTGCTGAAAGTCTACTACATGTTAGGCTAACTCAAAAGACAAAGTTGGTGTGGGTATTATGGAGCTTGTAGTAATAACATTACTTATTTTGCTTGAACACTTTTTTCTTCTGTAAGCCAGTCACACGTTTTAGAGGGATTTACTAGAATGGAAGCCCCTAGAGGGCAGGGTTTTCTGTCTGTTTTGTCCATTGTTGTATCAGCAGGACACAGTAGGTGCTCTAAGTCAATGAATGGGTATTAATCTATAGGCTATGAAATGTATATTCAGCTCTGAGCTCTCTGAGATGTCTAGTACTAAAGCCCAAAGTAAACTCAGTTTTACCGACTTTCTATTACATATGATTTTGTAGAATAGCTCTGATACGTGATTCTACAGAAAAAATTTTCAGTAGTATGTTTCTTTTTAAAAAGTTACATCATTAAAACCTGATCATCATAGAAAAATTGGAAGGGTAAATGACCAAAAAGAAATAAAATAGCCATGTTTATACTACTCAGAGATAATCACCGCCGTGGTTTAAATGTATGTTCTTCCAAATTTTCCTATGCACATATTTATATGTTTTTATAGTAAAGAGATTGCTTTTTTCATTTAACAGTATTACATGAACCTGTATTTTTATTAATAGAATCTATATCACTTTTCCATAGTATCACAGTAGTGCGTTTTGAGAGTGTACCAGAACTTAACCAATTCCCTATAATTGTATATTTAGGTTGTTTCTAATCTTTTGCTTGATCCTAAACGTCTTGCGTTTTCCTGTTATTGGAAGAGCTTTGCAAAGCTGGTTTTTCACAAGCGTGACCTCTTGTTTAATAGATCTGTCCCCAGTCTTAGCCCTTCAAGGTGAGCCCCCTGTGTATCACACTTTGCGGCTGGCCCTTTAAGTGAGAGTGGAGTAGCCTCAGTGAGAGCTAGTGTTTGAGGCAGTGGCTCAGCACCAGCTCTGCTCCTTCACACCTGTTATCTCATTATGATAGCTCATCTGTCTGTGATTATCATTTAATCTGGTCTTACCATTATTCACGTTTACATTGTCTCACTGACTGAACGCTGATGGGCAGGACCAAGAAGGGGAAGAGACGGGGCGGGTGGTGGGGGGCTAGAGCAGAGGGGAGTGAGGGAAGAAGAATCAATTAGTACTTTACCTTCTTCTGTTTATAGATCTGCAGGTTAGATGATGTACTTTTATTATTGTCTACAGTCCATACTTTATTCAGATTTCTTTAGTTGTTACCTAGTATCTTTTTTCTGTTCCAAGATCCCATCCAGGATAGCCCATTACATTTAGTCATCCTGTCTCCTTAGGCTCCTCTTGACTGTGAAAGTTTCTCCGACTTATTTTTGGTGATTTTGACAGTTTTCAGGAATATTGGTCAGGTATTTTTAGAATGTCCCTCAATTGGGACTTGTCTGATACTTTTTCACCATTAGAGTGGGGTTATGTATTTTGAGGAGGAAGACCATGGAGGTAAAGTACTATTTTTATCACATAACATCCATTTTCATCACGTAAAATCAAAGATGCATAACAACAACATGACTTACCACTATTGATGTTAACCTTGATCTCTTGGCTGAGAAAGTGTTTATTAGATTTCTGTGCTATAAAGTTACTCTTTTGTCCCCTTTCTAGACTGTACTCTCTGGAAAGATGTCACTATGCTCAACCCCACACTAAAGCCTCCTCCTCCTTGAGGAAGGTGTATCTACATAAATTGTTTGGAATTCTTCTGCATAAGAGATTTGTCTATTCTCCTACAATTATTTATTTATTCAAATATTTATTTATATCAGTATGGACTCATGGAGATGTATTTTATACTTCGGATTATAATTCAATACTGCTGTATTTATTTTGTTGCTCAAATTGTTCCAACTTTGGCCATTTGGGAGCTCTTTCATTTGGGGACTCCTTTGTCCTGTTATTGTGGGTTTTTTTTTTTTTTTTAATACTTTCTTACTTTCTGGCACTACAAAATGCTCCAGGTTCACCTTGCATATTTTGTTCTCTAGTCTTAGAATCAGCCATTTCTACAAGGAGCCCTGGTTCCTTTTATTGGAGAATGGTATTAGAAACCAAGATCTGGGCACTAGGAGTGCTCGTTGCTAGTGGACCTTCTAGGCCAGTAGCTACTTCATTGCTTCTAGGTCCTTTCAGCTCATAGAGCAAGGAAATATATGTGTGTATACCAACACACATATATGTATATGTAACTATCTATCTATATTAAGTTAAACATGAATTCATACTGATGTCTTCAACTCTAATGCATTACCACATGGATCATTTCTAGCCTCCTCCTTTTGTTTATCTGTAAACTCCCACTCCAACGGGGAGAAACCTGGCTCTCACCATCCACTCTCCATTTGCATAATTATTCACTTCTAGTAGACATATAGAGTAGTATTAGAATTGGTAACCTGTACCCCCATGGGAAACAACTTTATCAACTAGCGTACAGTACTTGTGTACAATTTCATTGGCCTTTGGTCTAACAGAACCCACTCGTATCCAAAGTTACTTGGGTGAGCAACTTTTCCCCCCACCCTATTTAGTGAGGTTGTTTCCTACATTTGTAATGCAGTTAGATTGTTTTGTTACATTATGCATGTCATTCTGTGATTCCTCTGACCTCCTAAATTATTTTTAAAATTTGCATACATTAAGGTTCACTCCTTGTGCTGCAAAGTTCTATGGGTTTAACAAATGCATAGTGTCATGTATCCAGCATTACAGTACCATATGGAATAGCTTTGCTGCCCTAAAAATTCCTTATGCTTTGCCTGTTTAATCCTACCTCCTCCCTCCGAACCCCTGGCAGTCACTGATCTTTTTATCATCTCTATTGTTTTGCTCTTTCAAGAATGTCATATAAATGGATTCAAACAGTGTGTAGCCTTTTCAGACTGGCTTTTTTCATTTAGCAATATGCATTTAAGATTCATCTGTGTCTTTACATGGCTTGACTACTCATTTCTTTTTGTCACTGAATAATATTCCATTGTATGGATGTTCTGCAATTTGTCCGTTGAACTGTTGAAGGACATCTTGGTTGCTTCCAGGTTTTGGCAATTATGAATAAACTTCTATAAAATTCATGAACAGATTCTTATGTGGACATAGATTTTCAAATCAGTTGGGTAAATACCTAGGAGCAGACTTGCTGGATCATATGGTAAGACTATGTCTAGCTTCATGAGAAGCTGTCAAACTGTCTTCCAAAGTGGCTGTAACATTTTACATTCCCACCAGCAAGAATGAGAGCTCCTGCTGCTCTGCATTCTCTCCAGCAAATGGTATCATCAGATTTTTTTTTGGATTTTATCCATCCTAACAGGTATGTAGTGTATATCATTGTTGTTTAATTTGCAATTCTCTAATGACAAAAATTGTTGAGTATTTTTCCTATGCTTTTTTGCCAAATGTATATCTTCTGTAGTGAGGAGTCTGTTCAGATCTTTTGCTTGTATTTAAATTCAGCTGTTTGTTTCTTTCTGTTGAGTTTTAAGAATTCTTTTTATACTTTGGATACAAGACCTTTATATATATGTTTTTGAAATGTCTTCTGAATGATGGACTTTTTATTAGCACTTCAGGATTGTGTGCCAGTTTGCAACCCTAAAAGCTTACGTACGATGCTAAATGCTGGTTGATGATATGGTTCTGCTCACCTGTGTTTGCTTTGCTGTTCCCAAAAGTGACCCTACTGCTCCCTCTCATCTCCTTAACCCCATCCATTCGTTATGAACCTTTAGATTCTGGGGTCATCACTGTCTATCTTGAGGAATTTGTATTTATTTATTTTAAGTGAATGACCAAGGTGATAATGTGCTTATTCACCTACCTGCAATAAGATCCCCAGGGAGAGGGAGAGTTCAATCCTGTCTGTCTCCTGATTTTAAAGAAAACGAACAGATCTAGAGTCAAGGAAGTTGCCCACAGTGTTTAGGTGTGCCATGTCATTGGTGAGGTTAATGGTTGTCTGTCTTCCTTTGCATGACCTCCAGTCATCAAGCCTCCACTACGTCATTTTAAACGCCCTGCTTATGCATCTAGCTCCTATGCACCTTCGGTCCCAAAGAAAACTGATGAGCATCCTGCAAGGTACAAGATGCTGGATCAGAGGATCAAAATGAAAAAGATTCAGAACATCTCACGAAGCTGGAACAGAAAATAGGTCGAGAGGAAGAGAGGGAGTGAAGGAGAGGCCCACCATCTGCCTCTCAGCACTCACCAGCCACAGCAGGATATGCCTCCAAGACCCTTGGAGGCCTTTGGGGCTGATGCTATCATGGTTGACTCCACCAGGGCAAAGTGAAGGCTGTCGGTGATTTTCCCCTTTGTTGTTCTGTTATAGACTCATCAGTTGCTAGATTTGAGGGTCAATGCAGACTTCAGCAGCAAACCAGTAAGAAGGTTGTCTCATGTGCCTTTTATTAGTATACATCTTTCAAAGTCTAAATTGGACTCAAATTAAAATGGTGTAATCTGTTCATAAAAAATGAAATTCTTCCCATTGACACTACTTTCATCCCTGGAAGTTGACTTGCCCCAATAAGAATATTGGTTTAATAATCATTGTATTTAAGAAATGCACTTCTAAAACATCTTTTTCAATTTTAAATACAATATTTAAAATTCAAGTAGACATGTACCTTTCAAAGTAAATGCATTCAAAACAGAAGTTGTGCTTCCAAGTGTAGCAATCTTAGAGGGAAAAGAAGACTGATGAATTGTATTCGTAGATATTTCTGCACTCAGGCTTCACAAAACAGATCCAGATTAAAAATAAAGACCCTTGATTTGTTTCTTATTGCATGCCTTACGCCCACTAGCTTCAATGTACCTTTAGGGATATGAGAGTTTGCAGGAGATGCATTTTGGCTCTGCTTTCCTCTAATCCTTTACTTTCACTCACAGTAGACAATACTAGAAATCAATGAGGTGCCCATGCCTCAGAGATTCACGCCAGGAGATGTCCATTTGGTCTTGTGGTCGTGGGGCAGGAGGGTATAAAATACTGAACCTAATTTGAATTCCTTATTTGCAGATTTTTCTCTGTTAAGGTTGGAGATGCCTTTAGGTGAAATTTCAGATCATTTTCCCAAGAAACCACATATCTGAGTCCCTTTGGGAGCCCAGTTGCTCTCACAGCAGTTGGTGGAATGGAAGTCTATAACTCACCTCTCTTCGTGGTGGCATTTTTAGGCCTTCTGTATCTCTCCCTAGGGTTTTTAATTTGGGACTAAATTCACAGAAATGGTAAGGAAAGTTTCAAGGTCAGAGATAGCTTTTGATCCCTTCAAAAGTGGTCTGGTGCAGTGGAAAACTTGAGGTTTGTTGTCAGGCAGGTCTGATCTTCAATCTTGTCCTGTCTATAACTAGTTGCAGGTTCTCAGTCTAATGGCATAATCTTTATGAGCCTCAGTTTGCTTAACTAGAAAATAGGATTCATAATACCCGCTCTGCCTTTTGTGATGAAGATTAAAGATAATGTAGGTTCTGATTGCTGTTGCTGAGCCTGGAGAATAATAGGTGCACAACAGACGTAGTTATGAGCATTCCACATCCAGGAGACACTCTCCGGGACACCCCTGCAAAGAAGGAGCTGTGCCCTGATGCAACAGCTGTTAGGGTCTGATTATAAAGGGTTTAGTGTCCTCTCCTTCTCTCATTCTCCACAGTTCATCTCCAATAAACTACAGTTATGCAAGCTGAGGCAGCTCCAGAGTTTAGTGCCTGTCATGCTGTTGAGCAATTTATTTGTAATGTGCTTTACGATGGTTATTTCAGGGAAATTTAATTACTATACAAAAAGAAAAATCACTGTGACTTTTGTTAGGGAAGCAAGTGTAATTCTTAGCTCTCTGCTTGGTGCCTGAGAAAGAGGACCCTTCTGCAGGCTGGTAGTGTCTATTCCACTTGAATTAGGTTAACCCAATAGGTAATTCCTACCTGTGTTTAGGATGCCTTAGTGCTTGGTGCACAGAGCCATTTGGCCACACAATAAAACTGCCTGTGGGATAGTGGCCTCCTTGCTACCCAATGGATCGATCCACAAGTGATGTTTCTCAGCTCTCTCTCAACACCCTCAGTCTCAGACATTGAGAGTTCAATGTGGCTATGCTTTCTTGACTCTGCTTTTTGATATTGGAAGTCATGATCCTGGGGAAGAAAGTTGGCTCCTTCTGTATTCTTTTATCCCAAGATGTTATTTTTCAACCTTTGCTAATATTTAAATTGAGAAAATGTACTGGTATTGAGATTCTTCATTGCTTATAAAATGCCTACCATGTTTTTTGCATGATGGATTGTGTAGAAATGCCAGATTATATTCTTACAGCAAATAAAAAGATGCTTTTAAAGGACTTTCTTCTATATGAGTCATCTTTTTCTTCTCTAGAATTCTGGGATGCATTTGAAAATCCCTATGCTTGGCACTATTCAGTCCTGAATATCTTGTCAAGATGAGTAGTATAACTTATCCTTTCAATTTGCTTCCTGATTGTATAGGCAATAGCTTTTTTCTTTTAAACCTCTTCCTCCGTACACCACGAACCCAACAGATTAATTTGTTAATATAAGTAACCCATAACAGCAGCTAGTCAGTAGGTAAATACTTGTGTTGTCAATTCAGTTTACATCCTTCCAGGCTGAACTGTATAGCGAGTGGTTAAGACCTGGGACCTGGGCATTAGAAAAACCTGTCATTGAATCTTAGCTCTGTCTTTTGTTTGCTCTGTGAGCTTTACCAAGTTTCATAATTTCTCTGAACTTTAGTTTCCTTAGCTGCAAAATGATGATAATAATAATACCTGACTCAGCGTAGAACAGGGCTGAGCGTATAGTGAGGACTCAATAAATATTAGCTAGTATTTCTTGAAGAAAGAGTGGAGTGTAGGAAACAGAAGTTAGGTTTTTGAGTTTAAGAGAAATGTCCTTAATAATTCTATGACACCAGGTAGGTTGTTAATATTCTTCAACATCAGTGACAAGGAGTTCATAATTTACATATCACCCACCTAACTGTTCCCACAGGCTCCAGCTTCGACATCACACTGCACTTGAATTATTAATATGTATTCCTACCTTCAGCTGGAAACTTGAAGTCCCCACTCTCAACACTCCCTTCACCCATGTCCCTGTACCCATGGAGTCCTTGGGCCTCCATTTATTATCTATTGTGGCCACCTCTGCTCTCATGTTCCACTCCCTCTGAATCCCTGACCCCCTCCCTGCATCTTACTTCCCACAACTGCTGTCCTTCCTTCTGTCCCTATTCACCCCATTCATTTCCCACATTCACTTCCTTTATTCTTCCAAAGTTCCACCAACACAAGTCTGTTGTGTAGAACAGACTTTACCTGAAGGTTTAGGATGATGGCAAGCAGAAGCAACTACTTAAAAAAACTTCAACAAGAACAGCAACAATTCAGGAGGATTGCTCACTGACTGTCTTCCTTAGACCCGGATTTGCCTCTCTTTCCTTGGATTTCTCCTTCTACCAAGACCTTTCTATCCTCTTGAACTTCAAATTCCTGTGAATGTACAAGGCAGCCCCTTTCTTACTGCCTACACCACACAAGTTCTAGGCGTTTTTAAAGCTTATGAACTCACTTTGCCAAACACAGGGCATTTACTCTGGATCCTTCTCCTATAAGCACAAAGAACAGACAGAAGCTTCGAAACGACCTTTTTTTTACTCTTTAATATAATTCAGTTCTTAGGCAGGACCAGTCCCTGTAAGAAAAGAGCAGTAAATTTGTCTCTCCCTCTTCTACTGCCACCCTTCTATCCAGAATAAGCCCCTAGGAGTTCTGGTTGTTTTTTTTTTCCCATCTAGTTATAGTACCAACATCACAGGGGTAGGGCAGTGATGTCACTACTGGTGCTCAGAGAATGCTAATTCGCTTCTCTTCCTACCTCTTCCTACCACAAGCTGGTTAAGCCTTACCATGAGCACACCCACTGAGCTTTTGAAACAGAGAAAGCACTCCAGCACTCTCATTGTTACAACTGCTAATCCCCGGTGAGATAGAGGAACAGGGTGGAGGTGGTTGATAACAACTATTTTTTTAAGTCTAGGATTTTCATTCAAATCCTTGTTCCTAAAACAGATGGAAGGCCACTTATTCATCTGCAAGGTTTGAGTTTGCTTTCCCATTGGCTGCCGACTTCATTTGATCAATTATATTCTCTTTGATCCATTTCCACTTAACAAAAAATCCTATTGGACCAACATCTTGGTTTATTGGGAATCTGTCGAATTAGGTTAGAAGCGAGGATGCCTGAGGCCTGGGAGTTGGGGGTGGATGAAGGATTAACGACTTGGTTTCCAGACATAGCCCCAGGTACCCACAGCAAAGCCAGCTAAGGCAAGAGAAGGCCCTGCAGCATCATAGATGGCTGTGGGCCTTTGCTGGTGCTCAGTATTGTTTTTAAGACTAATCTAGATTTGTGAGCATTCATTATACTTTTGTTATATTCAAAGAACATGAAAAACTGCTTTTTGGGAATAACAAGTGATAATAGCTGTGGAATACTGTATTTGCCTGTGTGCTTTAGTGTTCAACTTGGATTCTCTGTGGACATTCTACAGCATGCTTTGTTTTGAACATCTGAGTAAGAGGTTCAGCTGACCTGTGCTTATAGAAGCACCTTGTCTGGAAAGCAACCATTATGGAAACAATTCATTTATGATCATTGCCCTTTTGGCAGCGTCTCTGATGACTCATTGGGCAAAAGAAGATTCCAAACTGTAACACACAAAGGTAAAAGGATACTAAGTAATGTAACAACAGACACAAATATGTCCAATGAGAGCTGTTGAAAAACTGAAATTATGCAACGTTGCTCTAGTACAATAGATTTTAAAAATTTGGTTGAGATTTTTCAAGAACCCACTAGGTGCTAAGCACTGAGACTCAGAAGCGGTGAATTTTTGCAGAAAGTTTGCAGAGTTCATTGCCTCCTTGTTCCCCAACCATATGCAACACAAAGAGGTCAAATGAATGTGAAAACGTTTGAATTCAAGCATTCTAAGTCATAAAAGCATGCGGATATCACTGGGTGATTCTGTTCAATGAATAAACATGTGGGGAATATATTAATGTGCCTTTTCCAGAGGACAAGGTTCCTCATGGGGTGACATCTGTCGCCTTCAGCACTGTTTTGTACCACTCACCTCCACATGGAGCTGTTCACTGGCTGAACCGGGGATATTTTCATTTGTGTTCATATCACTCTGTTTTTATGGAATTTCTTCTACATCTAGACTCCCTGTGGAAATCTTAGCTATTCTTCAAGACCCAGCAGAAAATTTCACCTTCTTTGGGTCATATGCTCTGACCTCCTTGATTAGGGGAGATATAATTCTGGTTAACCCTCAGAATGCTCTATTTTTACTGTTTTATGAAACTTCAGTGATTCTGCCTCAAATTACATATATCTTAATTTTTCCCTACTGTATGATCATCTCTGGGAGAGCAGGGACCATCCCTTTTTTTTTCATATTTGTATCCTCCATAGCAACCAACAGTGCTCTATACAAAATAGATCCTCAAAACTCCGGATGGTACCCAACCGGAGTAAGACAGAGATAGAAAACGGGAAATGTGACAAATACATTGCCACACCTCATCTCTTCACTTATCCAGACATCGCTAATCAATCCGTGCACCTTTTCTCACCAACTGCAGACACAGACTCAAAAGCCTTCCCAACACAGAGCTCCATGCAATTGCTTCTAATCCACTGGAGTTTCTATTCTATTAAAATCAATGTATCATCCCTGAATGAAGATTTAATCTAGTTTGCCTTTACCTTAATTCTCTGCTGATTCAACATGTCTTTGTGTGTCAAAATCTCAGTTGATTCAGAAAAAGGAATATATGTTTAAAGAGTAAAGTGTCATTATACTTTTCTGAAAAAAAAGAAAAAGCTACTTTGCTGCTCATACATGTCTTGATTTCATCTTTAGGCTCAAAATTCCTAGAGAAGAAAGGAACGCAGCTCTAGCTCTCAGAACCTCACCCTTAAAAGCAGGTAGTTTGCCTAAGCCATTCTGTCCCACAAACATCTACCCATGGAGGTCCCATGTGGCCCAGAATTTTGGAAACAAATATCAGGGTGTGATCTCATCATTTCCTAAAATAGGCTAACAATGCCTTGGGTGATGTTGCATTAGATAACACAGTTGTGTTTTCAGTAAACAGTCTCCCATCTGAAAAGAATTTGAATATTAACAAGCCAAATGAAATGTGTGTCACTGAAAGGGCATCATATGTGGCTTATTTCTGGAAATGAGGTTGAAACCATGATGAACTGGTGGCACAAGGACTTGGCTAAGGCACACACTTAATATTTATATTGGTTTATTTAATTTGGTGGAATCAAGTTACAGCAGATCTCCTCTGAATAGATGGCACTCACTTCTTATGCTGCGCTGCCACCTGGTGACTGTCAGAGGCATGAGCTGTTTGCTGAGTTCCAGGGGATCTTGAACCGTGAAGTTTTTGGCCTGATGAATGTGGAATCTTAGAATTCAAAAGCGCAGGCAGCTGTGGAGAATATCATTCTCATTCTGATAATAGTGCTGCTATGTTTCTGCATAGGTTTATTCTGTTATCAAACACAGGGCTTAGGTCCTTGAATAGACATTATTAAAAATATGTGCATTTATATACACACACATATGCTAAGAAATCTTAATCTATGGAGAAAACAAAATAAAATTGGGGGAAATATTAGGAGACAAATTGTAGAAATAGTGGTAAATATAACAAAGACAGAACTGTGAATAAAAAGTATAACAAATATAACATCTGACCGGGCAAGAGAAACAATAGAAAAAATAAACAAATGGGACTACATCAAACTAAAAACTTCTGCACAGCAAAGGAAACCATCAACAAAACGAAAAGACAACCTAACAATTGGGAGAAGATATTTGCAAACCATACATCTGATAAGGGCTTAATCTCCAAAATATATAAAGAACTCATGCATCTCAACAACAAAAAAAACTACCAACCCAATTAAAAAATGGGCAAAAGACCTGAACAGACATTTCTCCAAAGAAGATATACAGATGGCCAACAGACACATGAAAAGATCTTCAAAATCACTAACTATCAGGGAAATGCAAATTAAAACTACAATGAGATATCACCTCACGCCCGTCAGAATGGCTATAATTAACAAGACAGGAAACAATATGTGTTGGAGAGGATGTGGAGAAAAGGGAACTCTCATACACTGCTGGTGGGAGTGCAAACTGGTGCAGCCACTATGGAAAACAGTATGGAGATTCCTCAAAAAATCAAGGATAGAACTACCATATGATCCAGCTATTCCACTGTTGGGTATTTATCCAAAGAACTTGAAAACACCAATGTGCAAAGGTACATGCACCCCTGTGTTCATTGCAGCATTATTCACAATAGCCAAGACTTGGAAGCAACCTAAGTGCCCATCAAGGGACGAATGGATAAAGAAGATGTGGTATATATACACAATGGAATACTACTCAGCCATAAGAAACGATGAAATCCAGGCATTTGTGACAACATGGATGGACATTGAGGGTATAATGCAAAGTGAAATAAGTCAGAGGGAGAAGGTCAAATACCGTATGATTTCCTTCATTAAGTAGTAGATAATAACAACAATAAACAAACACATAGGGACAGAGATTGGATTGGTGGTTACCAGAGGGGAAGGGGGGAGGGAGGAGGGTGAAAGGGATAATTTGGTACATGTGTGTGGTGATGGGTTGTAATTAGTATTTTGGTGGTGAACATGATGTAGTCCATGCAGAAATAGAAGTACAATGATGTACACCTGAAATTTTTACAATGTTATAAACCAATAAAAATAAATAAATAAATAAATAAATAAATAAAAAACCAAAAAAAAACAAAGACAGAATTCTGAATAAAAGACAATATCTGTGACATTTAAAATATGGAAATAAATTATTTATTTATTTACAGCACCATTTAATTACATTAAGTACCATTTAATTACAGAACCACCCATTTATATTTATTATCCCTAGTATGCTAACATGCTGGCCCAACCTCCATTCCTGAACCTTTTCCCCTTTATCTGTCTCTACTAGAGAAGCTGTAAAAGTTAACATTCCATTGCCCAGTTTTCTTACATTTAGGGATGGCCATGTGACACGGTTTTCGCTAATGAGATATAAAGCTGCCCTTTCCAGTTCTCCTTCTTCCTGCCTGGAATACTGACTTTAACTGGGATGTGCAGCAGCCATCTTGGCTCTGGGAGGTGATGATGAGCATGAAAGTAAAATCAAACATGCTGGATGTAGTGGAGCAGAGAGATAAAAAGGGCCTGTGTCCCTGATGATACCACTGGACCACTAAACCACCCCTAGACTGACTTCTATTTCTTTGAATTACTGTTATTATTTCTCTTGCTACTTCTGAAGCCTATTCCTAACTAAGTAAAAGGCCTTGCTCTCCTGAAGCTTCATTAAGATGCTGGCACATTAGTTTTACTTATTTGCAGGACAGAAGTGTGTGCGTGCATGTGTGTGTGTGCATACGTGTGTATACACACTGCATTCTCTGGTCAATTGTCCAGCGCTGATGTGATCTTATAACTTCAGTTGTTGACATCACTGAAAGCACAAGCTACCATTTCTCCTTACACACATGTTACCTCCCTTTATCTCAGTTGCTGTAGGAGGGCAGTCTCAGGCATCTGAAAGATAGGTAGGAATTAAGAAACTGAAGATTGGGTAGAGAAATATTCTAAGTAGGGGAAAGAGCATGAACAAAAAGCATTCACTTGATGAACTGAAAAAAGGCCCATGTTATAGGAGCTCTGACCAATTGGGAGGCCAGCATGAGATGATTCTCTCTGGATAAGCAGGGGCTCATAGGGTGTTTGTTGTAGAGGCATATTGAGGATCATGGACTTGATTTTAAATGTAAGGGAAAGGTTAAAAATTTTTTTAGCAAGTTCCCAACAGGATAAAAATTCATATTTCACAAAGATCATTGTGGCAGCCCAATGAAGAATGGGTTAGAAGGGGTAAAGAGAGAAAACTAAGAAGCCAATAAGAAGACTGTGGAGGTAAGGAGGAATTGAGGCCAGACTAGGAGCAGCCTTGGAAATAGAGAGGTAAAGTGGATATGAATTTGGAAAGTAGATTCAGCAGAACTTGGGTGGGGAATGAGGGAGCAGTGTCTGCATGAGTGAGGGTAAATGAAGGCAGTGGTTACTGAGATGGACAGCACAGGAGCAGGATGGAGGGAGAGTGAAGAGGGAGCATACGGGAACAGAATGGAAATCGGTTAGTCTGCTTTGCACTTGTAGAGTTTATAAGACACACAATTACAGTTTGCTTGGCTGGTTGGGAGCTCAGAAGAAGGTTCAAATTAGAGCTAGAAGTTTCAAGAGGACTACACCACATAATTTCCAAATGTTCATGGTCTACTTGCCCTCACCCTGGACTACACTTAACATTACTTTGGTGGTCTACGTGGGTTCTGTGAAATTAAGCTTTGAGAATGTGGAAAACAAAGATCTCAGAGAGGACCAGTGCAGTGTTTCAGTGAAGGAAGATTAGGAAGTATGTCTTGAATTCAGTTAAAATGTAATCCTAGAGTCCCAATTCATAAGAAACTTGTCCTTTTTAATAAAAAGAACCGAAAGTGTAGAGTCTAGAGACCTATCATCAAATAAGACCTTAGGAAGATGTTGGCTTATCAGTTTTTGTTGAAAACATTGACCACAGCAGAGCACAGGGTCTTAGGGTTTTCTTGAGCAAACAGAAGTGCTGTGAGATGTTTGTTCTTTGTTGTTTTCTTAGTCGAATGCATAGAGCATGTGTTCTCATTGTCCTCGAATGTACATACATGCCATGCCCTTATTTTCTTTATTCATACCTCTTGTTCTTGGTTTTGAGTAACACTCATTCATTGTTTTATTGAGGAATATTGATTGAATTCCTTCACTGTGCAGTGTGCTGGAATACACAACAGTGACTAAGATGTAATTCTTGTTCTCAAGGAGCTCTCATCCAGTGGGGAGGTATTTTTGTGAACAAATAAATACCAAACAACATGATGAGGGCTGTGCCTGAGCTGTGAATCAAGTGTTTTGAGAACAGTAAGAGTTGTTAACTCTGGGGATGCTTTAGGAAGATAATTTGGGCTTACACGATCTGGCCCTGACCTTCCTTCCCAGTATCACCTGCAGCCATTTCCCACCCGGATCCCTTCCACTCCAGTTGTACCAAACTCAGCTTGTGTCCTCTTGGCCCTTCCGATGAACCAAATACCAGGAGAGTATATGCATGACTGCCAAGAAGGAAGATAAGCCGTGGTGGTTACAGTCAGGTAGGATGCAAACTGGTGTAAAACCAGTCACCTGGTGAGGAGAATCTTAAAGATGAAAATGGTAAATACAACTGAAGATAAACTTGACGCTAAAGATTAAAAATAAGATATGACGTAGTTAAAAACAGAGTAGAACAAACTTTAGAGAAAACCAAAGTAAGAACTTGAGAGACCATATTAATATAGGAATCAGAAAGCTAAAAATACTGAAGATAATTAAAGGATAAATTTAGTTTTAGAGCAGGAAAGGCTAAAACTTAAAGGTGAAAAAATATGAGCTTAAAATGTAGTAAAGGAGTGAAAAATGGTCAGGTAAGATATATATTATGAGATTTAAAAGAGACATAAAATTAAGATAAAACCAGTTAATCTAGTTACCATCACTTCACGTAAACTCTCCAGATTTCTCTTACATAATACCCAGGAAAGATAAAAAATAAAGAAAGAAAAAGCAAAAGATAAAAAGTCACAGCACCACAAAATCTGAGACTGAAAGATATTCAATCACAAAATCTAGTAGGGACTATGCTTAATTGTAAGGATTATATAGAATTATGATTAGAACAAAATATATTAAAACAATATAATTATATAATATTTTTTATAAAAAATTATGAACCATAAAATGAACGATTTTGATGGAAATGCATTTCTTAATGAGATGGTGAGGCTTTTTCCCTCCACTAGTTCATGGACCCATTGATGGATATTATTTATTGCTAGAGTGATACAGTGTTTCATTTATACCATTGAAACAGAAATTTTTGAGAAAACTTGTTCATATAAATAAGGATATGGAAATAGGTGCAGTTTTACTGCAGGAATGTTCCTTAAATCTTTTAACTCTTCGTGGGTAATGTGCCAAAAATAAGCACATGGAAATCTAGCACCAAATATTTTTTTCTGATAGCTTAAATAGGTCTTATTTCCATTTTGTTGTAAGTGAAGAATTGAGAAAGACCTGAGTTGGAAAAGGATTTATAATCCAGGCATTAGAGCCACTCACTTTCTCAAATTTTTTGAGTATATCAAAAAGTTTTATGAAGACCCATCAGTGATGAGTCTACATGTTAGTCATCCACCACTCGGGAAAATAGAGACATTAATTACAGTACACCTTTGCTAATATTATTTTTTTCTTTTGCCACATTAGAGCGTGGTGGTGGGTGACTTCATTGCCTGCATCCCCCAAAGAAGGGCATTCCATGAGAAAAAACACAAGGGAGCTCACACACCATATTCTAATCCTTCACAGCAAAATGGTCAAGATAGTGCTTTGACCAACCCTTAAATGAGGCTTCCATGCTGACTGATGTTTTGGGGTGTGACTTACTTTTGCAGAGTGGGGTGAGGTGAGGTGGGAAATGAAAACCTTCACAGACATGCAGATTGGATCTCAGGCAGCTCAGTTTTAGGAGAAAGAGTAAAGTTAAAAGTCAGGATACTAAGTCATTTAAAGTGTCCCATGTCCATGTGCCCCTTAGTCTTCACGAGACACACCGTTGGCGTGTCCCATTTGAGGTCTGCTGTTTGAGACTCCCTTCGCTGGTACCTGCTTGGTCCATTTGGGTGAGGATATTAACTCTAGGGTTTTACATATTTTGGTGGTGGGGTTTGAGGGGGCTGATACCGACAGTTCACAAACTGGTTCCCTTTCTTGCTGGCCACAAGGTTAGCCTTCCTTTCTCAGAACCCCTTGCTATTAGGTGGGCCATGTGACTGATTTCTGGCCAAAGGGATGTGGGGAAGGTGCTGCCTGTGTCCTTCAGCTCCAGCCCCAAACCTCCTGTATAATCCTCAACAATTTCTCTGTGGCCGCATCAGCCACTGGATGCAGTGGGTGCAGTGGGGGGAACTGAGTCTCTAGGGCTTGGTGGAACCATGGGACGGAAGGTGCCTGAATGACTGAGTAGAGGAAAGCATCTTCTCCCTCACCAATCCTCTCCAGTGCTCCCAACCCACACTGGACTGTGGTATGATGGGAAACAATCCTTTTGTGGAATAAATCCTGAGATTTGGGGCTGTTTATTTCAGAAGTTAGCTGGCCTTGATGAACAATGTTTTCTTTCAAACTTCTGCAAACTGTATAATCAAAATTCTGCAAAGTTTTACTTTGCTTTAAATCTTATGTACTCTGGTTGGTGATAAATTGCCCTACATGTGTTACCACTGCCCTTGCGCTTTAGGTTTTGCATTTTGGGGTTGAGGGGAAGGGCAAGCTCGTTGGTCTTAAGACTGCTGAGCTGAATATGCTTATTTCTAAAATACTGCTGGAGTTATTTTATGTTTTTTTTTTTTTTGTGAGGAGATCAGCCCTGAGCTAACATCCGCCAATCCTCCTCTTTTTTTGCTGAGGAAGAGGGCCCTGGGCTAACATCTGTGCCTATCTTCCCCCACTTTATATGGGACGCCGCCACAGCACGGCTTACCAAGCAGTGCGTCGGTGCGCGCCCGGGATCCGAACCAGCGAACCCCGGGCCGCCGCAGCGGAGCGCACGCACTTAACGGCTTGCGCCACCGGGCCAGCCCCTTTATGGTTTTTTAATATTTTATTTTACTCCCCAGTTATTTTCATTAACTGGATGAAGCGTTATTTATATATAATGATTTTAAAAAAGGAAGACATATCACTCAGCTATAGTTACATATATTTATATAGATATAAATTACATTTTTTCCTCCAAATCTTTGTGGCTGCTATTGTAAATAATATAACAAATATTTCTTGGATATTTTCTTTTTATTGTTATGTATTGTTTTTTCAAACAATGTTTTCCCAAAGTCTAACTTTTCTTATATGAGGATGGGACATTTTTAACACTGATACAGAGAACCATTGACTTAGAAAATCTCTAATGTTTGTTTCCTTTTCTGAAATTCCATGATTTCAGGTAACCTTGTTCTTTTACTTACAGGTAAACTTATTACTGTGTATTCTACAACCCAGACGGAGAACCCACAATGGTTAACAAAGAGGAGAATATTTTTATTTTTAAATCAACTCACAAATTAAGTTCTATTTTCTAACATGGATGCCATTTATAGTTTATTACATATTTTCTTAAACAGAAACAGTCTACTGGATCACACAATAAAAGTACAGATTGATGGATGAATGCAAAGTCATAGCCACTGAAACTTCCAGAGTGATATTTTCATCACAAGTTGATCAAGTCACTTCTACTGAGAAACTCTAGTTGCTTCCCACTGCTTGCAGAACACAGTCTGAGTGCCTGTGTATAGGTTAGGTGCCCAGTGTGATCTGTGCTGCCTGCCTTGCCTCCATTCCTTGCCCCTCCCACACACGCTCCATGAGCTTCAGCTGCTGGAAATACCAGAAGTCTGGGGTTCACAGCCTTTGCATGCCCTATTCCCTCTGCTTGGTCACGGTCAGCTGGTGAGCCAGGATGGGGGTGAGGTGCGGCAGGGACCCAGCAGGTAGGAGCAGAGTCTGGGGCATGGTCCTGGGCAGGCTGATTGAGATCTCACGGCCTGGGCAGAGATTTGCAGTCACTGTAAGTCAAGGTCACAAGCCAAGAGTACCGGCAATGCTGCTCAGTGAGAAGAGGGAGATGAGACAAGGTGGTCAGAGGGCTCAGGAGCCACGCTGCACTGTGAGTGTGCTCTTAGGTGCCCCTCAGCGCGACTTCTGCGAGTGCCCTGGGCTCCCTAATACACCACCACTATCAGGCTTTCTCATAGCTCCATGGCTCGCTAGCTGTATGACCTTGGACAAGCGATTAAATCCTTCAAGCAAGCACTTCCTTATCTATTAAGTGCACATAATAGTAATCGGACTGATGACATTATACAATACACGTAAAGCTCATAGCACAGTGCCTGGAACATGGTCAGTGCTCAATAAATGCTTATTTATTATCCCATCGAGACCACGAGTGCTTCCAGGAACCTTCTTAAAGCGGGGGCAGTATCTCTCACCCATGCCATAGATTTCTAGCAGCCCTGGGAAGGCTCTTTTGCCCCCTACCCTCTCCATAATTTTTTCCTGTGCTGGCTGATGGCTGAGTGAGGCTTTATCCCATTCACTTAAATGCATGATCCCTATTAAAATTCCCTCTGGAAAAGCTGGTTTGTGTGTGTGTGTATGTGTATCTATAAGTTATTGCTGAAGTCAGTCAGCGGTGTCATAGTGAACAGGAAAGCTTCGAGACTCCTAAGAGATCTCAATAGGTAATCGTACAGCATAAGCAGAAAGTTGCCCCTGAATTTGGAGGCCAAGGATTTGAGGATGGGGGCAAGTAGGTGGAGGCGTTTATAGGGGTGTGGGATGAGGTATGTATATATGTATGTGGGGGAGGGGGCTGAGACTAGGAGGGGCATCTGGTGTTCTCCCAAGGGAACAAACACATTTTGAGCATTTCCTGTGAGAAGGCCTCTATGGGATAGGCTTTCACATGTTAGTTCATTATGTCCCTACCACATCACGAGTAGGAATGACTGTTCAGTGCCCTGCACGGGGCCACATAACTGGCGGCTGGTGAAGCCTGTGTTTGAGCCCTTGTCTTCCTGAGTTCAAAGCCCTGGCTTCGTTGCCAGCTCACCAGCTCCCCAAGGAACTGATGGGTTTGCTACCCTCCTGGTCCACTGAAGGCTTCTTTTGAAGCTTGGTGCTATGGAAATAAGCTCCCTTAGGATGGCCTCTCAGAAACACCGCCTCTCCCAGCCATGTTTCTTTTCAGGCAACACCTGTTTCAAACAAGACTGTGTTTATCCCTGCTTTTCATTACCCCCTCTCAACTCACACAATCCTTCTCCTTGCCTGCTAGGCTGAGTGGCTAGAAGAAGGTGTGAACTGATAACCCCCTAGGACCCACCCCATCACCTAGGCGAGGAGATGGGGCATAGATGGGGGCTGGGAGGAGAAACTCCAGCCCATCGAGAAAGGAAACAAATTTCTACTGAGCATCTACTATGTTTTTTAGGCTTTATATTATCTTATTTAGCATATATAACAGTCCTTTGAGGCAAGCAAGGCTTAAATCTCCTGTTCATTCTTTTCCTTGTTAATGATGACCAAAATCAGAGTATTTCAGAATGATTATTGGGGAGGAAATAGATGCGAGTTTAGGCTTTAGATTTATTGTACTCACTATGATGTCTTTGGAGTGGGGATGAGAGAATGAATTCAGACTACTATCTTGGGGAGGTACATCTGAACTACTTAAAAGCTAAATTTTTTATTTTTTTTTGCTGAGAAAAGATTTGCCCTGAACTAACATCTGCTCCCAATCTTCCTCTATTTTGTAAGCGAGCAGCTGCTATAGCATGGCCACTGATAGATGGGTGGTGTAGGTCTGCACTGGGAACCAAACCTGGGTCAGCAAAGCAGAGTGTGCCAAACTTAACCACTAGGCCACTGGGGCTGGCCCTGAAAAGCTAAATTCTTGATTCTAGGTTTCAAAAGGAACAGTTTTATTGTATATGAAGAAGACAAAGAGACCAAACTCGGTTAATGGTGGTGGCGTTCATTTATTTTTTTTTCTGCAGCTATGGTTAGAGTTAGAGCAGTTGTTATAATGAACAAATAGTTTGTAACCAGAAAATTAACTGCATTAAGTGGCCACTTTTTTTGTTTTTGAGGAAGATCAGCCCTGAGCTAACATCTGTTGTTGCTAATCCTCCTCTTTTTCCTGAAGAAGACTGGCCCTGGGCTAACATTGGTGCCCATCTTCCTCCACTTTATATGGAACGCCGCCACAGCATGGCTTGATAAGTGGTGCGTAAGTCTGTGCCCAGGATCCAAACCTGCGAATCCCGGGCTGCCCAAGCGGAGCGTGCAAACTTAACTACTATGCCTCCAGGCCAGCCCCTAAGTGGCCACTTTTGAAATGCCTCAAGGCTGGCCTGGTCTGGGCTCGGCCTCCTGTGTCCTTTTATACCATTGTCACGCTTTGCCATGTTCCATTTCTTCACAGAACCTCCCTTAGCACATGCTAGTCTCGTAATTTGGAATGTCACCCTGGTTCTATTTCACACACACACACACACACACACAGATTTTTTGTGCACCCATAATCTTAACTCTATTACATTTTTATCTCTGAGAAAAAACTTTAAAAGCAAAAATAAACCTCAACCTTGTCTAAAGGATCACAAAAATCTGAATATGCGGGATTCGAATCAATGCTTGCTGGATATCAAAGGCACTAACATTAGCCTGGCAACTGCAAGGTGGCAATTTCTCCAGCAGGTGGCGGTGGTGTGCAGGAAGAAAAGCTATACTTGGGGAGAACGGTCCTCAGGATAGAGAAGAACGGAGGCTGGCTGGGGGCGTTCCATTTCTGTCAGCAAACACGTTTTGAACCATTCTAGTCTCCAGACACTGCCCTAAGTGTGCAGTGGATCCGATAGGAGTGAGGCAGGGCCTCTCAGCTTGGAGACCTCCCTTGAAGTCAGCTTGGAGTCTTGGGGGAGAATGTGTCCTTGTCTATCAGGCAGGGTCATTCGTTCGTGCTGCTCCTGGAAAATAACTTAAACCCCACACATTGTGTCCTGCTAATGGGAATGTAAAATGGTACAGCTGCTATGGGAAACAATCTAGTGGTTCCTCAAAAAATTAAAAATAGACTTATCATATGATCCAGCAATTCCACTTGTGGGTATTTACCTAAAAGAATTGAAAGCAAGGTCTCAAAGAGATATTTGTACAGCATGTTCATAGCAGCATTAATCACAATAGCTAAAATGTGGAAGCAACCCAAGTGTCCATAGATGGATGAATGGATAAGCAACATGCGGTATATCCATACAACAGACAATTATTCAGCCTTAAAAAGGAAATTTTGTCACATGCTACAACATGGATGAACCCTGAGGACATTATGATAAGTGAAATAAGCCAGTCACAAAAAGACAACTACTGTGTGCTTCCACTTAAAGTACTTGGAGTAGTCAAATTTATAGCGACAGAAAGTAGAATGGTGGTTGCCAGGGGCTGGAGGAGGGGAGTTATTGTTTAATGGGTACAGAGTTTCAGTTTTACAAGATGAAAAGAGTTATGGAGATGGATGGTGGTGATGGTTGCACAACAATATGAACGTATTTAATACCACTGAACTGTACACATAATGGTTATATGGTAATTGTTATCTTATGTATATTTTACCATACACACACAAAACCCACAGCAAGTTCTTCTCTGCCCGGGCCTGCCTGCAGTGTTTCCTCTTATTGTAGGGACACAAGAAAGTCCCTAAGACAAACCTACACATATTTTCTGGCAGCATCCATTGGTATCAGGCCTGGAAAGAGAGTGTGTGTCTGCATTTGCTTGGCTATTGTAGTAGATATGATCACCAACCCAGTGATTATACATGAAATTCCATTTCTCCTGCAATTGTGACCTTTCGTAGGGACAGAAAAAGAAGACAAGTCATCTGCCCTAGAGCCACAGACCCAGGAAGTGAAAAGAAATGACTGTTTATTGACCATCTACTCTGGGCCAGGCATTCTACTTTGTAAGCATTACCTCATTTAACCTTTATTACCATCTAGAAGAGACAGATCAACCATTATTCTCACTTGACAAGTAAGGAAACTGAGGCTCCAAGGCCACAACATTACCCAAGATCCATAGCTAGGAAGTGTCAGGGGCAGGATCTGAATTCTGACTCCAGTGGAGACTGTGTGGTCTGATGAGGCAACAGCAGATCCGCGATGTTGGCTTGTACAGCCCTTATGACACTTAAATGCCACGCTTTTCAATGTGAACCACGTGTGTAAGGATCACCCAGGGCCCTTGTAAAAGATGAAATTCTGATTTGGGTTTGGCAGGAGATTCTGCATTTCTAATGAGCTCCCGGTGACATGAATGGTGCTGTTTGGGGACCACACTTTGAGTTGCAAGGCTTTAATTTGCAGCTTCCTTTCTCATTGTCACAGCAGCTTTTTCTCAGGACTCTGGGACAAAAGAAATTCCTATTCCATTTTTCAAGTTGTTAGGGCCAAACAACTTATTAAGTAATGTGTTCTAACAACTTAGAAGCCATTTGAAAAAATTGTATATATAAATTGAAAGAAAATAATATTTTAATTTTATTCCTAAATAACCACAATTAGTTACTATTGGGATATATGCATCCCCGGGACCTGTACAACTTCTCGAACCTTGGAATCAATTGGATTCACCACCCTCATTACTTCTTCCGTATTGATTTTTTGTGATACTTGCTTTTTAAAACAGCAGCAGTCGAAAACCTAGCTTCAAAAAGATATGACATCATCAAAAGGAATTCAGTGCATGTTGAAATTGTGAACTACCTGGAATTAGTTCACATGGAGTCTGACAGATATCAAGTATTGCTGTGTTTCCCTTGGAAATTTAAAATATCCCATAGGCCCCCAGGACTCCTTGGTGCACAGTTTGGGAACCACGGCCTTAATGCACTCTGACTTGTATTAGAAAACAGCAGTGTAGAGACACGGAGAGAGCTTTGGAGTAGGAGCCAAGAAACTCTTTCACTAAACTATTTTGTGACCTCAGCAGGTTGCCAAGGTCTTGGGGCCCTTTTCTGACTGGAGAGGCGACCACATGAAGTAACCTTGAAGGTCATTCAGATATAATGTCTACGATTCTAATGATCTGTGCACACATCTCAGCTCCCCCCCAAGATTAAGCTCTTAGAGGGCAGGGGCTGGGTGTTATTCAGCATCACCCCCCACAGTGCCTTCCTCAGAGCAGTAGCTCAGTAAAGAGCTGTGCCATAAATGCCTTTTGAAAACATCTTAGTCAATTTCCGAGGGGGTGGAGTGAGTGGAGATTTTATTATTTCTGTCATATTGAAAACATTTTTATGTATGAAAGAAGCAAATTAGTGGCCAGTGTTTTAGTAGTAATTTTAAAAAGATGCGCACATAGTGGAGACATTCGTACCATGGAATTCCAGAAGGGCAGGAATATAAATAGCAATGGACAAGGACTCAAGGCAAACCTCGATTCCAATTCTAGGACAACGGCTTACTACCTGTGCAGATTTGGGCAACTCACTTGATTCTCTGTACCTTAGTCTCTTTATCTGCTTAATGGGAATCATAATAGCTGCTCTCTGCTGGTAGAGTAATTAAGAATATTTAAAGAGGTACTGCACGTGAGAGTGCTCACAAGAGTTAGGAATCCTAGTCACCACCACAGTCCTCTCACCAACCCCTCCACTGAGAGGGGAGTACAACTGCGCACTATGACAGCAAGTGACATCAGCTTCCTAAAACCGTAACGAGGGGTGGAGATCCCTGCCCAGTGTCACTGCTTTAATTATGGGCTCAGATGTTATACAGGTAATTGGAAAGGAGCCATTAGGAGAAGACAAGGAGACACTCAATCTCTATCCATTTGAGAGGTAACAAATTAGGCATCATAAGTCAATTTATCTCATAAATATTTATGTGTCCTTTGGGATGGAACCTTTCACCTTCATTTAGGGAACAAAAGAATATGGACATAGAGAGAATGCCAGCTATTCTTATTCTTTCCCTGGGACAACCCTATGGAATCTCTTTCCCTTAAGAATGGAAATTCCAAGCTCAGAGCCTGATGCTTTTCCCTAAAACAATATATCCACCCTCCAATCTCAACTCAATTATCAAGATGAATCACTTTTTCCACTGGCTTAACTCTGCAGTCCTCCTCTGCCCTAACTGATGGGGCCTCAGGGCTCTACCCACCCTCTCTTTTGAGAATCAGATCCAAGAACATCCGCCAATTAATTTCCAAGATTCTCCTTGGATTTACAGTTCACCATTATTGGTTTTAACAATATTAACTGTTAAATATAAAATAGACCAAACACAAGTTGTGGGAATGAAGAACTCTATGTGTGGGTGTATTCATCAGAGTTCTTCAGAGAAACAGAGCCAATAACAGTGAGAGAGAGAGAGAGAGAGAGATTTTGAGGAATTGGCTTGTGAGATTGTAGGGTTTGGCAAATTTGAAATCTGCAGGGCAGGCTGGCAGGCTGGAAACTCAGGCTGGGTTTCTATGTTACAGTCTTGAGGCCGAATTTCTTCTTCTTAGGGAAACCTCTGTGTTTGTTTTTAAGGCCTTCAACTGATTGGATTAGGCCCACCCACATTATGCTTTACTTAAAGTCTACTGATTTAAATGTTAATCACATCTAAAAATTACCTTCACGGCAACATCTAGATGGGTGTTTGACCACACAATTGAACACCATAGCCTACCAAAGTTGACACATAAAATTAAACCTCACAATTGGTGTCCAAAAATGACACCAATTGAGGTGTCAATTGAGGTCCTCAAAACCAGCCTAAAATCAGCTATTTATCACAATCCAACTGGTACCACCATAAGATGAATAAAAACAAGTGGGAGAAATGATTCAGGATGGAGAAACTTTCCCAGGAATATGTCTTAGGGAATTGAAATAGTAAAGTTCCTCCTCCAATACCCTGTATCTGGGCTTCCTGGCAGTGCACAATGAATGGGGACATCTGAGTGGGTGTGGGACCATCTGCATGTGTGTGCTCACCACGAGGTAATCAATCTTTGGGTTGACGTCTCCTTTTCATCTACATTTCCTCCTCCACCGGGGCGAGTCCCTTCTGCATAACACTCTGCTTTATCAAGTTCAGGGTTGGAGGAAGTATGGAGTTCTGGGAAAATAAACAGTGCAAAGTAGTCACTTAGGGAAAACAATGTCCTGCCTCCCCAACTCTCCCCTCTCCCTTGGCCAGAATATGGACCAGATCAGCCTGATGGCAAGAGGTTAACCTAGCACAAAGGTTGGCACCATGCCTGAAGTATTGTGAAAAAGGTATTCCTGGAAATATTTTGCCTGCTTACTGAAAAGTGCCATTTTTTCCTCTCAAATGTGCTTAATTGTATTAGGAGGTGCTTTCTAGCCAGTGATTGGTTGGAGCTTCTGAGAAGAGCTAAACTAACCCACCCATTGACTCTCAGGCTCCTTCTCATCCTTAGGGGGTCCTACAGATCCCTGTGAGCTTCTGAGGTGTGGTTCCTGATTCCCCTGCCTGCCCCCCTCAGGGACTGACTCCCATTCCACCCACATTGTGCAGTGGAACACAAAACACACAGCGTCATATCCTTCTGTAATGACATTCAAAGGCTTCCCATCGACGGACAGTAAAAGTCTATGTCCTGTGCATGGCAATCAGTCTTTGTGATTGATTGGCCCTGCATGATCTACCTACCTGTAATTTTCTAGTTTTATTCGCCCCAATCTCCTTGAGTTTTCTGATCTAGTCGTTAGATTGTCTGACCTGCCAAGCTACGTTAGGTCTCCTTTATTTGTTGCTTTCTCTCCCTACAATGTTATTTCCTCTTTTGTCCACACTTCGTATCCTTTTTCATCTGTCATCTCATCCTTAAGCTATTTTTGGTCCACTCACTTCTTTCCAATCAGAGTAAACCCCACTTTCTCATGTGTGACCTCTGTCCCCTGAATGTGTATCCGTTAATGCAATTGTGACAGTGAATCGGATCTATTTGTTTATGCGTGTTTTCCCTCGCTTGCCAAGGACGGAAACGATTCTGCAGCACCTAATAAAGTTCTGGGCACAGAGTAGGCACTCACTCTTCAATTGAAAATATAAAACAGAGTACTTATTAAATATTTATTTAACTGAGTTGACCTGTTTTTCTTTCCCACACTGCAGAGGGGCAATTCCAAGACGGAAGGACTCACAGACTGAAACAATGCCCCCTAGTCAGTTTACAGTTCAGAGAGGTGGAAGTGTGACAGGGTGGCAGTAGGATGGGATGGCGGGGAGCTGGCATGGCCCTGAGGAGGGATAAGGGGCTCTGGGTGTCAGCTGGAAGCCTGGTGAAGGGGGTGAGGAGGAGGAAGAGTGGAGGGAACAGAAACTGAACACAAGAACTGAGATTGGAGGTCAGTGATCCTGAAATATTTCTGTTGAGCTGAAAGGATGACATCAGCATGTATGTGTGTGCATGCCTGTTGAGTTTGTGCTGTTGTGCATGCACACATGTGTGAGTCTGTGCACACACTCTCTGTTGGTGAACCACCTAGTTGGTGTAAACGAGGCCACAGACACCAAGAGGAAGTGGTGGGGAGGAGAGGTGAACTAAGATTGAATTAGTATCTAGAGCAACCAGAGGCTTTAAATGCATGATCTCAATTACTTGTCACATCAACCTAGTAAGGAAGGAAGATTTTTATATAAATAAAATCTATAAATCTATAAAAAAAGGTGTCGTTTTTATAGATGAAGACATTGAAGCTAAGAGAGGGTAAGTAACTTGCCACAGAGGCATAACCAGTAAATGACTGAGCTATCTACCATACCCAGGCGTCTAGTTCCAAGCCCCCCATTGTACCACATGTCCTCCCCAGGTGTATATTTGAACTCTCAGATTGTGTTTGCGTGCTCTCTCTACAGAGGGTCCTGAGGACAGTTTAAAATATTTTGCTTCCTAAAGTGGATTCAATCAGAAAAACTTGTCTCACTTAGCTATGGATCTTGGGTTAAAGGGAGAAGATTTCCCGAGATCCTTTCCATAGCCCAAGCATCCCTCACTTGCCTGATCCTGTTTTCCTGACTGGACTGAGTTTATGATTTAGAGCCGACCTCCAGTCAACATTCTGGGTGGGAATCCTGTGGGTTGCAGCCCTGCCTTTCTCCAGCACCCTGGTGTGAGAAGCTCTTCCTTGATGTGAAACAGGGGAGTCATCGGCTAGGTACTCTAGATTCTAAATCTATGGGTATCGCTGAGGTTAAATTTACTGCTATTGTTAAATTTAGAAAGTGTCATGCAACAGTTAAAAATGTTAAAAAATGCAAAACCTATTTTACTTTATTCTCCCACTGGGTTCTCACCAAGTGCCTATTCTGTGCAGGCATGTGGAGTATTAGGAGTTGAGTTTTTATAAAATTTGTCTTTTCTGCCAGAGCAAAGTCTTCCATAAGGAGAAAATGGAATCCATTCAACCCAAGATAACCCCATACCAAGCCTGTCACAGTGGTCTCTGGGCAGAGGCAACCATTTCTGAGAAAGTCCTCTGGAAGATTACCTTTGTCCTGTGGAATGAGGACAGAAATTAACTTTTACTAAAAAGCTTCTATTGTTTATTTTGTGCCTCCTTCATGCCAGGCCCAGTGCTAGAAACTTTCACACATGCTTCTACATTTAATCCTTACAAAAGCCTAGCAAAGTCTGTGTTTATCGTTTATTTTTTGTGATGAGGAAGCAAGACTCTAAAGAGGTAAAGACGTAGGTCTAAGGTCTAATCCCGAGTCAGTGGTCGGATCCTGAGGCTGACCAGGTCTGCCTGACCACAGAGTGCAAAACCCAGGCTTCAGACTGGAAAGATTTATCACAGACGACACGGAATATATTCTTTTGCCTCTACCTTTCTTTGCTTTCACTCAGGTGTCCTTAGGTCTGAAATGCTCTCTCTTCTTTCCGTTCTCTCTCTTTCAAAGCAAGCTCAAATTTCACTTCCTCTGTGAATTCTTCTAAAGTCTCCCTGGCAGCACTCAACCCCCCCCCCACCCCCCTTCAACTCTTCTTGTTTCCGGAAACGACATTTATTTAGCACTGGATATAGCAGGTCATCAGTATTTGCTGACAGATTCCTCCAGGATGGTGTGAGCTCAGGGAAGACTGGGACTGTGTCTTATTTTGTCTCTGAACCCTCAGTGCCCAGAAAACAGTGGACTATCTATAAATACCTGAGAAATGAGGGAATAAAAATATGAATGAATTAATATAAACTCCAGAACTTCAGAACAGAAAACTGACTGTAAGGACTATGAAATAACTTCCAAAATAACATAGTCAAAAACAGAGCCAGATAAGACAATGCTGCATTACTTATGCTTTTGGGATTTGGTTGGCCTAGAATGACCCTTATTAGCCAATGGGAGAAAGAGGCTAGTGGCCCCTGGGGCTGATGGGTTGTACCTTAGGAGCCCTCATTGTTTTCACCCAAGAGAGAAGTGCTGCCTTGTTTTCTTTCCCAGAGGACAGATGGCAGCTCCAGGCTCCTCTGGGCCAGCTGGCTGTAGGATTAGTGCATAAAGGACCTATGTGTCTAAAGCACTTAGGAAAGATCCTTATCCATGTGGCCTGAGAGCATGAAGTACAAGGCCATTCCAGAAGACCTCAGCTTGACTGAGGACTGCTCATGGACATGACTCCTGGGCTGGGGCCCTACAATTTCAGTGACTATAAATCAAGAAAAATGGACACAACGTGAAATTTTTTTATTGATTGATTTATATGCATATATCTCCAACTGTGGTTTCAAAAAATTTAAAAAAGTCTGCACTTCCAGGAAACCTGTGCCTTGAATCTGTTAGTAGAGCATTATCGATTTTGGGCAAGTCACTTTCCATCTCTGACCTTCAGTTTCCTCCTCTGAAAAATGAAGACATGGACAAAATGCATCACTAAAAATATCCAGACTATTTGTCTCAGGAATTCTCCTTCCGTGAATCTTACCTGAGGAAATAACCAGAAATATTTGTGTAACAAAGTGCACTTCACAGTATTATTTACAATACAGAGAACCTGAAAAATAACTAAGGATTCATCATTAGTGTCAAATGAACTATGATACATTTGTTGAATGGAATATATGCAAATGTTAAAAAGGAGAATCAAAAAGCGTGTGTGATAATGTAGTTGAACGCTCATAATATACTGTATCAATGCCCTCCAGCCAAAGACCACCAGCAACACTTCTGTAATTGAGTAAGTTAGGTTTATTTCTCATTGTGGTGAAGGAGAATGCACAATTTGATTTTGAGATGGTTTTTCCTGTCCCACTTCGGACTGGGGCTCCATAAACTAAGCATAAGACACTAGATGTCATATGTTCTCACAGTCCAAAGTGCTAATTCACAAATATAGGACTTTCAGAGGGGGTGGTCAAAAAACAGCTTTGCAACCCTTAGCCCATCATCTACCTTAAGGCATATTAGAGGGTGAAGTTGAAGAGGCCAAGAGAGAAAGTCTTTGGAGAAAGTTGCTGGGGAAAAGAACAAGATTTTGAAGCTGATATTGTGCTCCCTGAATGTGGCAGATGTTTAAAGCTGCTATTTCTTATCATAAGACACTTCAACAGGTTTTTTCAGAAGTGTTCCTACAGGAAACTTTCAATTATAATTCCCATGAAGAATCAAAACCCAGGCTATGGTTCATGGGGGCTAAGGAGAGAATGATCAAGAAGTTTGAAAGAACTGCCCAGGCCCTTCCCTGTAGGGGGGCCCCCTGTGGGGGCGGGGTGGGGCACTTTTGATTGGTTGTCAGATTGGACTTGTGACTTGTAGTGGATAAACATTTTAATAGCTGAAAGTGAGCCTTAATTACCACGTTGAGAATGTTCTGTAAATAGAAGAGACTGGAGAGCTTAAGCCATCTTTTCAAGTTGACATCAAGAGGGGAACATGATGTAGTCTACACACAAATTGAAATATAATGAGGTATACCTGGAATTTATATAATGCTATAAACCAATGTTACCTCAATTAAAAAAAAAGAGGGGAAGACACAGATAAGGCAGAGTGTATTTGAAAGCAGAAGTAGGAGAAATATCAAGTTATTTCTGTCTATACCCGTTGGGTTCAAACTGTTCACTTAGCCAGTTACATGTGGAAAAGTAATAGCAGTAAAATCGTGATTTGACATGAGAATTTGGCTCTTTCTCCTGAAGCTGACACTGAAGATGCCACAGAAGTATGAAGGAGGTGGAAGGATCTGAGAAAGTAATGCAAACATAGTGAGAACCCCTTAGGGAGACTGAAGTGTAGGCGCCTGGTGAGTGTGTGGATTTGTGTCTATGTGTTTGGGGGTTGGGAGTGGACAGGAGCAGCCAGAGAGACCAAGTTGCAATGGATGAGAATAAGCTAAAGAAAAGCCTCTAAATTGTACCCACTTTTTCTCCCACCCCCCCATTATCCTATATAAATAATTACTTACTCCCTGGCCATTTTTGTAGCCAAGGAAAAGCTGATGTGGTAGGGAAACAGGAGCTCTGTGCTCAGGTCTGACTGGGGTGGGAGGCAGGTAAAAACAGGCGTAGCCTGACCTGCCCGCCCCTGATAGTCCTCCTTTCCCAAGTGTGTCCACCCATCCTGAGAGTGAGTGGCTCGTTACACATGGGGCGGGGACACAGCTCCTGGGATAAGGGAGTTTCCCTGAGGCAGAGAGTCACTTGGGGAGGGCTAGTTCACAGAAATCAACACCAGAGGACCCCTGATCCCCACCTAGGCAAGTCCTTCCTGTTCCCTAAATCATCAGGAAGGGACCAAACTAGGCTTAGGTTTAAGTTGTTCCCCAGGTACTGACTCAGCTACAGTAGCTGTTATACCCCAGGGAATATGAGCTCATACACAGAAAAGGAGGAAGATACCAGAGGAGAGCAAACAAACAGGCATCAGGCTGGGAAACTCACACAAATGAAGCAAATCTAATGGGCGAGGCAGAATACGATTTTAAAATAAGCATAATAAATATGGTCAAAGAGGAAAGAGAGTATATCGGCAGCAGGAAGCAGGAGCAAGCAGTTATCATAGTGTTTGGGTAAGAAAAATGTAATAGCTGACACAAAAAACTCAGTAGATGAGTTGAAGAGCAGAATGGAGAAAGGCAGAGAGCAAATTAGTGAACTAAAAGACCAGGTTGAGGGATTCTCCCAGAAGGTGTAAGACAAGGATGAAGATGTGAGAAAACGTATTACACATTGAGATATATAGGAGAGAACTGTCAACATCTCTGTAATAGGAGTCCCAGAGGAGAGAAAAAATAAATGCAGGGGATAAGAGCTTGAAAAAAGTAAAGATTGAGAAGTTTTCCAGGTTAAAGGAAGCTCGGCTCATCTCGCACAGTCCCCTCTGCTTTCTGCACTCCGCACGCACTGGCTCACTCTGAATTTCTCTAAGCAGCCTTGATCCTTGCCAGGCTTTAACATCTGCTCTTTCCACTGCCTGGGACTGTTCTCCTCTCCCACCTCTCCCGATTCTTCACCTGGTTAACTCATACGTTCTTCAGATCTCAGTCTGAATATCCTTCCTTCAAGGGAGATTTTCCTGACTGCCCTCCACCTCCAAGACTAAGTCAGACTCCCTTTCTAAGCTCCCATAACCCCGGACCATCAATATAATTGTATTTGAATACTTAATTGAATTATTCCCTGCTTGACACCTGTCCTACTGGCGGACTGTGAATTCCCTGGGGACAAGGTCCTTGTCTACCTTTTCACCACCGTGTCTGGTGTGTGTCTAGTCCTGTGTTCTATAAGTGTTTGTTGAATGAATGTGGCTAATAAATTTTACACCAGTAGAAGAACATAGAACTTTGAGTCAAAGATCATAAAAGCAGTTGGGTTGCCGAGACCTTGGGTTCAGAATGGACATGTTGAGAGTAAAGTGAGGGCAAGATGCCTACAATAGCAACTGAAGGTGTGGGGACTGGAGCTTGCAGAAGGGCTGGAGAGAAAGGGAAAGGAGCTAAGCTCGTAGAGGGTGAGGCTGAAGTGCGTTGGGAGGGGATGGGAAATCCAGGGGCGAGAGTTGAGACAGAGAAGAGAAGCAAATGCAAAAGTTGTCTGCTAGAGGAAGCCCTTATCAACATGGAGACACAATGCCTTCCGAGGGATTTTTGTGCAAATATGACCAGGGTCCAAATCCCAGGAGCTATAGTACCAATTGTGTGAGCCTTGGGCACTTACTTTTCTGAGACTTTTCTCTTTCCTAACCTCTGTAAATGGGATTGTTGTGAGGATGAAATGAGAGTCCATTGAGGAAAGTATTTGGCACAGGGTAGTTATTCAGACAATATCCTCCCCTTTCATTCCCTCGCCTTTCAATTTAGCCTTCTTTGTCCAACCATGGAAGTGGTTTGGCTTTCAGCCTGGCTCTCTCAAGACCAAACCATCTCAGCAGGTGTTTGTTTATGGGTTGGAGCTTCCCAACCAGAGCTTTTCCAAGCATTGCTGGAAATTTAACAATTTCCATTATTATGGTTATTTAACCTCTAGCATTTAACATGAAGTTCCTAAACCCTACTATCTCTGCCATACGAGGATGCTAAGGTATCTTCCAACTTAAAATCTCTTGCTTCTATATACTCATTTGGACTCCTTGGATGGTTGATTCTATTTCCAACCATAGCCTCCCAAATCAGATATGTTAACATTCCAAACCTGCATTGCCCAATATAGTAGCCACTACCCCATGTGGCTATTTAAATTAATCAAAATTAAATAAAATTAAATATTGAGTTCCTCAGTTTCACCAGCCACATTTCAAGTGCTCAGGAGCCACAAGGTAGATAACGCCTACCATATTGGACAGCACAGATGTAGAGCATTTCCATCATTGCAGGGAGTTCTTTTTTTTCAGAGATAAAGGGCAATTTATTACTGATAGCAATAGCAATAGCAATAGCCAGAATATCAGCATTTGCAGAGCATTTCTCCAACTTCCAATACCCACAGGGCAACATGAAGAGGGCCAGATGACACCTACACACATAATGGGTTATTTTAGAGGAGAGGAACCCTAAGCTTAGGGAACCCAAAGCTTTTATGATAGACAGAAAGCTGGCCTGATTTCTTCCCTGGAGAGAGACATTATCTTTAATTTACTGGCTAGTAAACAAACCTTTGCTCCAGAGGAGACACTATCTCTATCTTCCAAGGCTGTTTGTTATGCAAATATCCTTGGAAAGATAGCCTGGAACTAAGACAGTGAGTACCTTTGCTCACAAGACATGGCAGGGAGTTTTGTTGGTCAACACTGCTCCAAAACATTGAATGTCATTTCCTCATTTAAGCACTATAATAAAGGAGCCCTGTTGTTGAGAGCCAATCATCTCTGAATGGCAAACGTAATCTCTCCTCTAGAATTCTCTTTCTGTCGATCTCTTCTCTTACTACTCCTGATCAAGGTTAAGCTTGCAATGAAATGGACCCCAGAATGTTCTGCCTTTTGCCAATCATTGTATGCTTGACATTGGTTCAAAAGAACATTTTGGGTTGAGATTTATATGCATAAACTCATACATACGAGCATGCAACCGAGGGTTTTGTTATGGAGCCTGTGTCTTTAAATCTGTTGTGATAAATCAAGAATACTCTCTTTTTTCTCTAAAGTTAATATCTATGGCTTATAGAAATTTTATTGCAGAGGTAACGTTTGGTAAAATCAGGCATTGATTCTCTGTAACTCCACTATATCTGAAGTAATGCTTTAAAGTACTAAAATGTATAAATGTTTGTACTGTTGGCAAATGTACATTGCTCCTTCACCAAATACCCAAATGGAGAAAAAAATAAAAGCTTCCTCTCTGTTTTGGGTCGTTAGAGCAAAGCTCTAGGAGGGGATTTATAACTACACAGTTACAAATTATGAATGTGTATTTGTTCAAGAACTACACCCTGTTGATTTGCTATTTAGTTTTTTTATTGCTGGCTTTTTGCTTTGCTCTATAGGAGACTGGCTGCAGATTTGGCTGCTGCTCAGACTAAGGAATCGCCAGGGACGTTATTCCTATTCAGAAATGCATGGGGTATATCAAAGGCAGAGCTTGCAAACATGTATATTAAAACCCATACATTACCCACACAATGAAAACCCTCATCCCACTCAACACAGGAGGCTTGGGGCTGAGTGTGAGCTGAGGACTCTCATGTTGGAGGCAGCTGGAGGAATGCATGGCCTCCCTAATACCTAGTTACAGTGCTTTCTGACTCTGTTTGGCAAAGTCCTCAGGATTTCCTTAATGGCCACCAAAGGAGGTGATGGGGAGGAGGGCAGAAGGGGGAAAACATGGGGCTCCCCACCATACTCCCACTTAGCATCTCTGCTTCTATGTATTCTACATGGTAGACCTCCGAGTATCATTTCCTTTCAAGAAAAGGATCCCCCAAACCCTTGGCAAGGGAAACAAGAAGCTTTCCTGTGGGATTAAGCAGCTTAGGGAGGAGCAGGGTTGGCCATGGTGCTGGTTTTCTTTCTGAATAGAAGCCTTAGAGTAATGGGTATTGACCAGTATGCCTCAAGTCCTTCATATGTGTGATGGCTCATTTCAATGAGTGTGTGGAAGTGCTTCTTGTTCCAATTACTGTCTGTCAGATGGAACACAGAGCCACATGGTCATGCAAAGGAATGGGGAGGGAAGGAAACGTGTGGCTGGGAGAGGATGGTGGGATCATGTCAAGAAAAGAGCTAAAGAGCTATAGTTCCTAGAACATGTGAGAATTCGGCACCAAGAAATTATAATAGCATTGACCAGGGCAGTAAAGAGTTGTGTCAGTCACTCAGTGTTGAAGGAGAACCTCATCAGCACTATAAGAAGTGTGGGAAGACTTCTTTTTTAAATTTCCTGAAATGATACTCTTGTCTTATTAATGTTAACCTTTCAGTTTCATTAATCATGCTGCTAAAATATCTGGGCAGTGAAAGTGTGTGGAAAACATATGATATTTGAGAACCACTGCAAAAAAGGGTGAAAGAAACAGGTATTCAGACTTGCTCAGGCTCATAGCAGATCCCTTCCCCTCACAGTACAGGCAGCCATCTGTCTCTCGGGCTCACTTAGGGGCAGATTTACCCGGAAGTTAATGAAACTTAAACTTTAGGGCCCCTTGTTTGCATGGGCCCTCTTGAGTGCTGGCATGGCTGGGAGCCATATAGTAGTCGGGGAGGAGGGAAAGCCAGGCTGCTATTAGGCAGCATTTCTGATAAGCTGGCTAAAGAAATCACAGAAGAAAAAACTCCCAGATATTCAAGATTCTGGAACCTGGATCTACTACTGGGCTCAACCTCTCCTGCATCCCACATCCTCCCTGCCCCATCTCCAGGTTTCAACACTCCTGTCTCTCAACTTGCCTTTGCCTGCATCACTGCTGCTGCTTGGTGGCCCCAAGCTGGTAACAGAGGGTCAGTTTGGTATTAAGGTTCTGGTTCCAGAACCCCAGGAAGGGTCACAGCCTTGAATCTACTTACTCTAGAGGGTGTTTTAGACACCTTCCCCCTCAGGTGATCCCAGGACCCAGGACAAGCCCATAGGAGCTACCCTGGGTGCCCAGCAGCAGCTAGCAGCTGTAGAAGGCTATACACAGTGGTCATTCCTCCACACCCATACGCCAGGATCACAGCACCAAAGTGGGCACTTGGTCTTTGGCTGTACAAAAACTGTCAAAGGATCAGAACTGTTTTTAATAGGAGGTCCCAGCAAAACTCATGGCAAATGTGAATTCTCCCAAGACCCAGGCACAGGTGGGCATGGGCTCCCAGGGTCCTCGATATCACATGACAAGTTCACTCATCTACAAGTCACTTGGAGCAGCAGGGATGAGTTGGGCCTTGATGAGTCTCAGTCAGAAGTGTTCCTGTTTACCCCACTTGTTAAGGCATTTGGCACAAGGGAGCTCATCTTCTCAGGACCATGACACACAGGACTTTGGGCTACAGCCAATGGGATGGACCAAAACTCATCAGGCCCAAGGTCAAGGCTGATGGGAGGTATGTCTACCAGCTCAGGGCTTCCCTGCCTAAGCTGTGAGCCTATGTGCTATAAAGTTAACAGACTGTAAAGAAGGAATCAAAATACAGAAAGTTTCCTTCTATGATTAGAAAAAGAACAGAGGCCTTCACACATAATTAATGAGGAAGCTAGTTGCTATAGCAATAATAATAACAGGACATACAAATAATAAACTGTTACTCCAAAGGACTGTAATGGAAATTGTTGTAATATTGTTGCACGGTCACATCAACATCTTAGGTTTTCTCTTGTCATTTTGTTAGTTCTCAAATGTCAATAATAATTGACATTTTCTCCTCGTACTACATAACCACTAGGGTGAACATGTATGGTGATAATGCAGCAGCTTAAAAAGCAGAAGCCTTAGATTCTGGAGCACAGCGACTCCTTCCCTACCCCTCATGCTGAAACCCCCCAACTCCAGCCTCTGTGAGGTTCTCTCCTTGGCCAGCCAAGACACTCAACGCCCTCTGGTTATTGGGCAGCTGCCCCTCCCTCTCTCTGACTCCACCCTTAATTCCTGAGGGAGGAGGACTTGATAACAGGAAATTGCTCTTGGTGAGGTGGGCTGCTAATTGAGAGCACTCCCTGGTGCTAAAGGGAAGACTAGGGGTCCAGGAAGCAGACCAGCTTGCTGTGGCTGATGTTTGTGTTCAGCCTGGTAGTGACTATCTGGTCTATTGCAGGAGTTTGTAACCTTGTGTTCCTCCAATTAGGCAGATGGCATGGCAACCTTGCACTATCGGGCTTGTCTTCATGCAGGGTTCATTCACGCACTCACTCACTGGTATTTCTTGAGCGTTAACATCATGCTAAACTCCATGCCAGGTATAGGGGATAGGTGGTACAAAACTAGACACAATCCCAGTGTTCCTGGGCCTTACACAACAGCAAGAACACAGACGTTAATCAGTTTCACAAGTGGATAATCATGAGAAGAGAGGAGTTTGGAGGAAAGAACAGTCTGGTTAGAGAACATGCAATTAATGGAGAGAACCCCACCTGGTCAAAAAGACAAGGAAGAGTTTCCCCAGGAAGTGGTATTTTGCTGCGCTCTGAAGGATGAGCAGGACTTCACCGGGTGTCATGGGGCCAGAGGTGGGGCGGTGGGTGGGAGGGAGGGGAGAGGAGCGTCCCTGGCAGTGACAGGATGCTGTGGTAGGAGGGAACACGCACAATTAGGAACTATCAGGAGGCCAGTGTCACTGGAGCACAGAGGAGGGTGGAGGGAGCAGGCCCAGGCTTGAGATCTTTGCCTTTATGCTAAGCAATGAGAAGACATTAAGGAGGGGTCTGACTTGGGCAGATTTGTGTTCTGAAAAAGGTCACTCCAGCTGCAAAGTGAGAGTGGATAATATGGGGGATGGAGTGAAGTGGGAAGACAAAAATAATCTGATCACCGGCCTAAAGCATAGGATCTATTAGCACTGATTAAATTTTGGGTGTCTGGAAGTAGAACATCTTTATTTGTGTACTTACTCATTCAAAAATTAATCTCCACAGAGAGGGCAGAGAAAAGTCCCTAGAAGGAACCACTTATATAATTCACTTCTTTCTGAATCACTCTCTCTTTAACCTTCTCTCTACATTGGACCCTGCTTTAAGGAGGATTTTCAGAACAGTTCCACACTATATAAACTGCTCTGCTAGGAGTTCAGAGACCTGAGTTTCCATTTTGGCTTCTCTTCCAACTCAATTTCCCTGTCTTTTTAGCTTTCTAACATTTGGTTTTGAGGATCAGATGAGATGATAGAGGAGAAAGAGTGAACAAACACAAGGGCTCAGAGCACACTGTTCCTTTCATGAAGGGCATTAAGTAATGATTAAGTGATAAATTTTCAATATAGTTTATGTATGATTTGATTGATAAATATTAAACTATATTTTCTTTTTCTGGAGTTCTAACACAAAATTATGAGGATATGAGAATCTGTAGTTTACTGTTCGTATTCACCCTCAAAGTTCACGTTTGGCATCAGATGGAAGAGTGACATTGGTCAGGATGAACATAGTTGTCCTCCATTTTCTATTTCTCCTTCTTAGCAAGTCTCCTGCAATGTCATTTTTGGAATCTCATCTTGCTGGAAGAACCTGCTACTGTGGGTTAAGAAGTACCCATCATTTTCTTCTTGAGAAAGGTAAGCTGATATCTTGGATTTTCCAGGGCAAATCTCATTTCAAATAGTGCAGTTTTTCCCATAAATATACTTATCTATGGAGAGACTTCTGCTCCGATTTCCGGGTCAGGAATTATGGTCATTGTATTGGTCTGAACCTCGGTAGAGATGATCCATTAAAGCCAGTTCAAAGGCAATTCTGTGTCGAGGAGGCTGGGAGGAGGATATTCTCAGTTCATCCATTTCCGGCGCATACATTCACTACCTTGGGGAGTTTTCTGAGAAACATTTTCACACTTAGAAATTACAAGTGGCAAGGGAGCCTCATTTACACAAGATGACAGAGATTCTACAACATCCATCATGCAACTAGCCTCTTATTCCCAGCTAGGAAAAATAATTGCTTGACTAACTTATTTTCACAACCACATGCTATCTCAGTTTATCCTTGTTTTAAGAAAACAACCTGGACAACACAGGCCTGGGAGGGAAAATTCACTTAATTGCATTTAAAAGGAAACACTGCTTGAGTCCTTTATGGTCCTATCCTGATCCTTCAGCACCAGCTTCTGCCTCTCCAAGTGATAATTAAGCATTAGAAGTTGGCTGTGTGATCTCAGGCAACAGCTTTTGTGTGTGTGTGTGTGTGTGTGTGAGGAAGAGTAGCCCTGAGCTAACATCTGTTGCCAATCCTCCACTTTTTGCTGAGGAAGATTGGCCCTGGGGTAACATCCGTGCCCATCTTCCTCTACTTTATATGGGGTGCTGCCACAGCATGGCTTGACAAGCGGTGCTTCGGTCAACGTCCGGGATCCAGACCTGCGAACCCCGTGCCGCCGAAGCCAAGAGCGCAAACTTAACTGCTAGGCCACCGGGCCGACTCCATTAGGCAACAGCTTTTAAATAGGGTCTGGATTTAAATGAAGGCGCCACCCCTGTGTGGGGCTTTGAAAGAGAGCTAAGAGTGTCATGTGCAGTGCCTGCCCATCTCAGGTAGCCTGCCGTTGGGGTTGATGCCTTCAGAATGAACAAATGGCCAACTCGTTTGCTAGTTCTGTTGGAATGCCTTTACTTTGGGCCTTCCTTTTGAATGGGCTACCATGTAATGCTTGTATTTTCTTAATATAACTGTTATTGGTTGGAGGGGAGTTATTTACAATGTATTGAGAACTATTTTAATGGGAATGTAATCCTAATTATAAACCTCGCTTTACCTTCCCAGAAAAGAGCCACAAGGGTCAAGTAAAGTGAGGGAGATTTCGCATCAATCCAAATCACCCCAGTGATGTCCAAGCTTGGTTAGATGTTTTCACTGGCTTTGCCCCTCGCCATTCTTTGAGCGCTCCTTTGAGGCTGGGACTATTGGGAAGACTATCTTCCTGGAAAGAGGGGGGGCATGGCTTTCAGTTAAGGCTGCACAAGTGATGGGATCTCCCTACTTGAAGTACTTCTTCCGATGCTGTGATTAAAGTCTACATAACTGCCACCCATTTAATACCCAGGCAATGGGGGTTCGGCAGTAAAAAAGGTGCAGACCATACTCTGAAGATGTCTTAAAATTATCCTGTGTTACAGATGGATAGGCCTTTTTAGCTTACAAAGCCCTTTGCCATACATTATCTCATTTAATTCTCAAACTATGAAGAAGGCAAAGTGAGGATTATTATCCTCATTTTCAAGATAAAGAAACAGATATTGAGTGTTCCAGGGACTTGTAAAGTGTCACACAGTTGGGACTAGAACCCAAGGCTTTTGTCTCTACAACAGCCAGTCTACTTTCCACCCCACCCCAGGAACTCAGAAATGGGGAGGGCTTTTCTGAGTAGCCTGCAAGTTTATTGGGCACACTCTGCTGGCATGGCTGCAGAAGTACATGGTGCGGGTACAGCAAATCCGATAGGACGAGAGTTCATCTGTGTTTTATTAGAGAGAATCCCTGGGTAAAAATTGCTGCTGATGGTGATATAATCTTATTATCCATATACCTGTAATTGCTTTTCGCTTCTTAAAGACTTTATGGTGGCCTTTCACTACGTATGTCTCAACCAGCAGCTTGGCCACAATCTTCCCCTTCACCCAAAGCTGTGATTGCGGCCATCAGTAGTGGAAGTGAAGCACTGGGACCAAAGAGGTGAGAGATCGTTAGGAACACAAAGTGTGGGTCTTCACCAGGGGTTCCAAACTCCAACGTGAAGGCTGGGGGGATGCGGTAAAGTCAGTGGGTGAAATGCACCCGGTGGGGCAAACGGCGAGCTGGAGAATGTGTGTTCCTTCTAAAAGGGCATCTGGTGCTCAGTGCCAGCTGATGGTGGCCATGTTTCTAATCAAATCTAGGGTTGCCAGATCTTGAGGTGTTTTTTCAAGAGAATCTGGAAATCTAGAATTTTATGTAAATTCTCCTGATTAGATTACAAGATAATAACAGCTAATTCAAACATTTTTAAACCTCTGTGGGTCAAACACATACAAACAAACAATCCTTGTGAATCTCTTTTGCAACCTCTTGTCTTTATAATTGTAAATAAATAGTATATTTTTAGGAGAAATACACCAAGACACAGAGATGTAGTTAGAAGCCTCTTTATTACCAGCAGGATCCTGCATCTTTTCCACTGTTGTGAAGAGTACAGGAAGACAGAAGGATTAACAAACTGCTGGAGACAGGGTATATACAGAGATTCCAAATGATCACTTTTAGGCAGACTTGTTAAAATATCCACCTTTCTACCTTTGAACAATAGTCTTCACCTTTTCCCATGTCCATCACCTGGTGGATGAGGCCCTCATGTAAAACCTTTCCATGGCACCCACAGACTGCAGGCTGGGGCAGGGGTTATATATAGGTTCCTGCTCACGAGCTCACCCCACATCTTTCCCTCCCATCCAAGAAAGCGTATGGGGGCCAAGCAAGTGAGAATGCTAAAAATATAGGAATGGCCTTCCATTGACCTTAATTAATTTTTTAAAAAGTAAATTCATCACAAATGTTGGTGTTTTACCTATCATTAGTAATGGTTCACTTGTGACACAACTCACAAATATCAAGACAACAGGGTTGAGAACTGTTTTAAAAGATAACAATAAATAAGATATATTGCTAAGCTTCCCAGATAGACCAGCATTCTCTACCTCTGGTGTTTTCAGCCAAGGTATGGTTGGCTGAGCTGACTTGCCCAGTTCATGTATTCACCTTGAGGGTATTAGTTACAAAGATCTTAGAAATGTCACCACAAACACCTGGACTCTTGAGATAGGATAAGAGAAAAAGTCCATGTTCTCCAAAGCAATCAGTGAATTTGAACCCAAACATTCTCACCTCCCTAACTGGTAACAGGGAGCCCACACTTGAACTGGTGTTTGGATGTTAAGCCAAGTCCTGCCCAGCAGCATAAGCCAAGAAATAAAAGATCCCCATCTTATCCATGTTCTTTGCTTCATTAATTGATCTAGCAGATGCAGAAACTAAACACTAAAGTTTTCCCTGTTACCTCCTAATTTAGGATGATCTGCTTCCTTTCCACTGCATTGGAAAATGAAAATTCAAGAGGTGAGAATAGAAACCAGATTCAAGGAAGAAGAGAGACAAAGAGGTGACTGGCAATCTGATACAGCATGTCTCCTGGGGAAAAGGTGCGTGGATCTTAAGGCAGACAATGACAAAATGAGAGCAGAAACAAGTCTATTTTTTTCTAGGTCACCATAGGGAACCAATCTAGCCTATTTACAAGCGGTCCTAGGGGAAATCTCTTTAAATAGCTATCTTGTCACCATCCTTTTCGTCATCTTCCATGATCATTTTGGGTCTCTCGTCCGTGAGCAGTGTCACACCTGCAAAACGAAGCACAGATCTGCAATTAAATGCCTCTAATTAAAATATTAGACAACCTCACAGCATAGACACAGTACACAGGAGCATGGCAACCCATAAACCTTTAGTGTATGCAAAACTAACTGCTAAAGGTGCCAACAGAGAGAGAGGGAGCTGGGTGGCCTCATTTGGCCTTCCCAGAGGAGTTGTGGCTCAGTGAGGACACCACTCTGGTTACAAGTGGACGCTCAGCCTGGGAGTTAGAGGGAACCGTCACCCGCTTCTCTACGTTCTGCTGCTCAGCTCCCAGCACAGTGAGATGGAAAGCATACGGACTTTGGACTCCAACTGCTCACTCCACCACTCAATCCGCATTGGGTCACTTAACGCCTTCACACCTAAATTTTCTCCTATGTAAAATGAGGGCACTAATGCTTGTATAAAGGGTCATTGTGACAATGAAATAAGAAGTATGTAGCAATGCTTAACATAGCGCCGCATTTATGAGCAAATAAAAGTCAACTTTTCCTTTCCTTCACAATTGGCTAGTTTATTTTCCCTTCAAAAAGAGCTGATAAGCCTCATGGAGTCAAATTTAAACACCTTGTACTAACATCTGGGGAAAATATTGAGCTGAGGCTCTGAACATGCCATTTCTAAATGTCAGTACTGGTAGGTGATAAAGTTTACGTGGTTCAGAGAAAAATGAGAAAATAAGGACAGTGCAGTGAGATTTTCATACAGCTCTACGGCTACAATTTAAAAAGTTGTTCTTTACTTTGAGATGATTCTTTTTCTTCTTGGGGGGTTAAAATATCTTTTGTGTGTGTGTGTGTGTGTGTGTGTGTGTGTGTGTGAGGAGGACCAGCCCTGAGCTAACATCCAATGCCAATCCTCCTCTTTTTTGCTGAGGAACACTGGCCCTGGGCTAACATCTGTGCCCATCTTCCTCTACTTTATATGGGACGCTGCCACAGCATGGCTTAACAAGTGGTGCGTCGGTGAGCACCCGGGATATGAACCGGCGAACCCCGGGCCGCTGCAGCTGAGTGCGCGCACTTAACCGCTTGCGCCACCGGGCCAGCCCCAAAATATTGTTTTTTTAAACGAAATTTTTGGGACGTTAGATGGTTGTTTTTTAGCATCCTTACTATGCAAAATTAAAAGTTGCTATCCCTAAGGCTCCACAATATTTTGTTTTTAAAAGTTTACTGGTATGTGAAATTCAAAAGCCTAAGCACAGTTTTCTGGAGTCATCAGCCCAGAAAAGACCATCCAAGGACTTCTGGGTGCCTCTGCTTATTCTGTGAATTGTGAAGTAGGGTCATTTTAATAAAAAGACAAAGAAAGCTCTGATTCAGGGTCAGGCCTCCATGATTTCTGTCATCCCACTCCAGCCAGCCAAGTTTACTTCCCCACCACTGTCTCATACGCCTCCCACCCTCCTCATAATTAGAGACCTTTCAGCTCATGAAGCATTTCATAAAGATCTAAACTTGAGGGAGGAAAGCTGTGCACCACAAGAGACCTTTCTACAACACTGGCCTCCATTCAACAGTGGCGAATTAATGAAAACTGTGTGTTGATCTTAATGACTATTCATTTGATTCAGTTCCTAGTTTGTTCATATGGGTTCTTTACCAATTAGCTGATATTTATTGGAGGAGAAAAACAATTTCAAGAGTCTGGCTGAAACTAAGGCTTTTGCATAAATCACTCATAAAACACAGTGGGAGATATTTTCTTTTATACCAGCTGCATAAAAGTTTGGATTTTTGTTTGGAATTAAGGCTATCATGGTAAGAGAACATAGAGTTAGTTATGCTGAGCCCCTAAACTTTCCATCCTACCTTCTTTGATATCTTTTCATATTAATCCCAATTTGGATTGATTCAAAGTCGATAAGAGTCTTTAAATTCCCAGATCCCAGTCAACTTTCTGGTTATTTTGAGTATCCTTGAAACCTAGTCTTATGAGCATCTGGGCAAAAAATAAATAAATAAATAAATAAAATTCCTGGGATTCAGGGAAGGGAGGAGCCTGTTTAATCATCAAGGTCAGCCATTCCCAAAGTGTGCTAGGGATGCAGGAGATAATTTCAAGTGGAAAGTGAACTAGTGTTTCTATTAGTACAGTTAAGCATTAATTTAATGTTTTATAATGAAAAAATATATGGTAGCTTTTCAAAATCTTGATTTCATGATCATTGCTTAGGATGAGGCTTACATCAGTAGTGTCTATGTGTCATCACTGTATTCTTATTCTTGATGCTTCATTTTGTTGGCTTTGGTCACTTGAAGATGGACAAGGTTTAATAAACACTGGTCTGTCTGGTTTAACCCAGTCCTGATCCTCATGCTCTCCTGTGGGGAGCAGACGTGTATCGTTGAAGGAATGCACTGTAAGGCCAGAAGCTTTCCTTTAGTGGTCATTCAACTTTGAGCAGGTCACTTAACTTATCTGAACCTCAGTTTTTTCATCTCTAAAACTGTAGAAAAAATAATTTGATTCTCCCACAGAGGGTGATACTGCTAGATAGATTTAGGCCAACATTCTTTTATGCTTCAGCCACGTCTTTCATGAACCTCTGTTAAAGCACTTTTCACATCACAGGAATCATGGGACAGTACATCTGTCTCCCCTACTGAAATGTGAGGTTCTCAAAGGATATTCTAACATCCAGCGTAGGACTTGGAATACAGGAGGGATTTAGAAAATATCAGTTCCTTCCCTTCTACTCTCTATGTATGAGAGTTTAGGGAACTTGGCTGCTTGTTGGAACTTTGTGTGTTTTTAAGGCCCAAGACGTCAGCCCAAGGTCTCTAAGAGGCAATTAGCCTTGCAGCAAGCTATTTGAGGCCATGAATACCCACCCACAGCACCGTCTAAAGCTGGTGGTCACCTGTGTTGCAGCTGTGTGCCTCTGATCTAAGGGAGCCAGTGTGAAGACACCACCTCTCCTGGTAAACCACACTAGAGAGAATGCTCTATTCCCAGCAGGACAGAAGAAGTGTCACTTTCAAAAGACAAATCAATCTCCTTTCTACAAGTACAGTATTGAGATTTGATCCCCAAATGTTCATAGCTCATAGACCAATTTTCTGGAAGGCTTCTCTTCAATGCTTCTAGCCTCGTTATTCCTTACTTTCCCTGGTTTCTTTTGCCACAAACCTCAACTAAAGACTTCTTTTTCTTTTAAGCAGGTCTAGTCTACTCAGATCTGACCAATCACAACCCGGTGCTCCCTGCCATGCAGTCATCAAGATGGGGGGCCCTGGTAACTGCAGGCCAAGTTGGGAGCAAACCTTGGACTGGCAAGAAAGCCTACGAGACTCCTCACTGAGGAGTTGTCTGGCAGTTGGAACCTGTCAAGTAAGCTCATTAACCTAGGGGAATGAAGGTAGTTAGCAAGAGATTTAGAAGGGAGAGCAAATCCTTGTCCAGTCTTCACTTGCCAAAGGCTAATGAGAGGAGATGTCTCTGGAGTGCATTTCTCTATGTGTTTCTCTCAACACTCTTATTAGAACCAATGTGAGTCTCTCTGAACATCTGCTGAAGGCTCTATCCTTATCAGCTTAACTAGCATTTCGATGACTGCCAAATATTTAGATACTAAAAGGCTCTTCAAAAATAAAGTGCTTCAGCTAATATGCTAATAAAAATTAGAATCATAGAACACTATCTGTAATTGCAAATACTCACAACACAGAGATTTGCTGATTCAAGGAATTCCATAATGTGTATAGAGTCTATGGATATACAGACCCCCTCTCCAGCTCTGTGTAACTTTGCACTATTTGATAAACATTTTTTATTCAACCGGGAAGCTGCTCACTTAGGATGTAGATGTTGGGATGTAGGCAGTATCCATTGCCAGATAAACAGAGCTCAACATTTTGGGAAGTTCCTTGAATTAGCAGGTTTATGTGGAGAGGTAAAACACTGTGGCTAGGAAAATTCTCAAGTTCAGAAATGGTTTGACTTATCTCAAAGAATATAAGTTTGAACAGAGAATAGAGGGGAACTAACATTTACTGAGGACTTTCAATAAGCCAGGAACTGTGCTAAGTGCTTTATATACTTTATTTAATAGTGTTAACAATCCTGGAAGACAGATTTTATGGTCTTCCTTTCAGAGATCAATGGAACGAAGGAGGCTCTTGTAGTTTGCGTTAATTGCCCAGAGTCACAAAGTTAGAATGGAGCAGAACCAGAGATCAAACCTAGACCTTTCTGTCTCCAAAATCCACGTTCAACACTGTGTATTAAGGTGACTATCTGCCCATAAATATTTTTGTTCCTCTACCAAGTCTTCCCCTAAAAGGACTTCAATAAAAGCAAACCCAAGAATGGGTGGAAAATAATCAGTCTCCTAATGCAGAACTTGGAACTGCAGAATTGTGATGGCCAAATACAATATCAAATCAACAGATGCTTATTGAGCACTGCTATACAGAAGAGACTGAACTAGACATCAAGGTCAATACCACAGCATATGGCAATCGCAGGCCAGTTCTCATGAACTTATCAAACAAGTCGTTGATGTGAGTCAATTTAAATAACAGCTACAATAACAGCAACAAGAACAATAAGGACAATACCAAAAGAGATGACACAGTCTTGGTATTTGCATGCTTATGTCTAACACACAGTTCAGAATAGAAATGATTCATTTGGGACTTGGAGGGGTCTGTCAGCAGAGACTGTGAGATGGCTGAGTCTTGAAAAGTAATTGGAACCCAGACAGAGGCAGAGCTTGGGGGAAGTTTGTGATGGGTTGGAGGATCAGTGTATGTAGGAATGTATGTAACCTATGAGAAACACCACTGAGGCAGGTTCAGACCCTCCCAACTGGTCCTTGATCCATTTCTCCAAAGAAGTGCCTCCTCTTGCTCTAGACCTCCTTGCCTGCCTCTGCTCCTCAGAAGTCAGTGACCCTGTGTGCACTCCTGACTGCCTTTTCATGATGTCTTCTACTGAGCTGTCTTTCAATTTTTTTTCTTTATTAAATGAAATAATGGGGAAACACGGTTTTATAATGACAACCAAATCTCATCTCCTCCCAAAAGTGTCCCTTCTGGATTGTTATAATGCTAAAAGTCCAACTAAAGCATAGTACAATGAAAAACTGCCCACAGGTGAGACAGACCTAGATTAGAGCCCCAGCTCTGCCATGTAATAGTGTTTGATCTTGAGTATAATTTGATTCATTCACCTATCCATCTAATCATCCCATCATCGATCTAAGTATTTAGCCAATCAGCCATCCATCCATCAATTTCATCCACCCAAGACTTTAAAGTGGCTAAGTTACTTAAATTCTCTCTTCGTTTCTTTATCTGTAAAGAGAGATAATAGCTACTTTATTGTATTATTCAATTGATTTTTAAAAATTCACAAGACATGCCAAACTCAATACCTAACATTTAATAGAGTCTCAATAAACATTAACACATTTTCTTCTCTACCACTCCCCCGCCAACTATGTATATAAAACACACACAAACACACACATACTGCCTTATACTCTAAGCACGAATGTACATGTCTTATTCTCCAATTTTCACATAAAATTCTCAGGGACAAGATTATACCTCACACACTGCCTTTTTGGTCTGATTTGGCACATGGTACGATAGCTATCATTATTTCTGCATCTCTCTCCTTCTCTCTTTCTCTTGTTTTGAGGATTTGGTCAACATATCCAGGTGTCTCGGGAGAGTCAGCCATCAGCCATAGGATGCATGAATCATGGAAGATTGGAGAAGAGGGTATTTCAACTCTTCTCAAGGACCCACTGACATTTCTACTTCATTGGCTCAGTGAATTTGACCAGTTCTGCTGAAGCATGAGTAATGCTCTGACCCTCTCCCATCTCCAAGTCAGCCCCAGGGGAAGTTCCAACGAAGGTAAACCTGAAAGGCAGCAGTAAATGCTGCTCCTCCTGAGAGCACTTCTGTGCGGCACAGATTGCTGGGCCAGGATGAAGGCCATGCCTGTGGCACCTCCAGATGGTAAGGCTCTTGAACTCTTCCCGTCACCCCCTGCAAATGCCCTGCACCAGCTCTTTTACCTGCTGCAAAGGGGGATGTATGCAGGGTAGGTGTGTCTTTTCTCCTTGGCTTCTTCTGTTCCAGGTCAGTGTTATGAAGAGAGGGACTCATTTTGCCCTTTGGATGTCTCTCTTGGACATCATATCTTTTAATTAAATGTTCTGAAAACACACCTGCATGGTTAGGGGAACAGAGGGAGAAACAGGGTCAAATCCATATATTCTAATACACAAGACTGTGCATCCATATTTGCACATATACCTGGTGATGGTAGTCAATATATCTTTTCAAACTGATTTTAATAAAAGCAGTTTCTGTCTTTATAATAAAAATTAGTATCTATTGAGGCTACACTAGAGAACATCCTCTATGTAAAGGGTTTTACAGGCCTGATTTCATTTTAGCCTCACAAAACCTTGAGGAATTTAATATTACTACCACCATCACATATCTGAGGATAGTGAGACAAAGCGATACACCCACAGTAACACAGCTTACAGGTGTCAGAGCCAGGAATTGAACCCAGGTTTGTCTGCCTCCAGACTCCATCTTCGTCAGGGTGATAGACGATTTGCTCTTCCAAAAGCCACGTGCTGTATTCTTCAATGACTTAATTAGTTCTCTATCTCCATCCACCTGCCTTCTCACTTCTCTTCTACACGTGAAATTTTTCTCCATCATTTACAAACTCTCTAAAAACAGTCTCTTCTACAAAACTTTCCACAATTCACGGGCCCAGACTGAGCTCCTGGGGTCCTTATCTAAGGACCTCCATTATCATGTTACTTCTTACTGCATATTTCACCTATATGTATGCTTCTGTAATTTCTTATAAAACTAAAAGTTCCTTCCTAGAAAGCTCTGTGTTCTATTTGTTTTGTATCCCTCTGAGTGGGTTGTGAGTAGAGAGAACATTACATAAATGGCCTGGGGGAAGGAGAAAAGGAAATAAGACAAAACAAAACTTTTGGGAACAAGAGAGTGTCACATGCCACATGCAAGGTTGTTATAGAGACATGTTAGCTGTTCACCAAACCGGTCCGCTTTTCTCCTGAGCACACAGCTGGGCTATGTCAGCCTCCCTTGCAGTCAGGTGAGGCCTGTGACTGAAGGAACGGATGTGTGCCACTGGCAGGCCTGCCAACCCTTCAATCTGTCTCCCCTCCCCTGATGCTGGGGTGCTGGATGTCGATGACGCTCATGGTGACTTTGGAAGCCATGTGCTAATGATGCCCCAACCTCCATCAGTCTGAGTCCCTGAATGACTGTTTCGAGCAGAGCCTACCTCCCTTACCCCCAACTTCCCCTGTTGGTGAGTGAAAAATAAACTTGTTTTATGTCACTAATATTTTGGAATTGATCTGTTACAGCAGCTGGCCGTATTGTAACTAAGACAGATGTAGAGATTGTACCAATGATTAAAAAACATGCAAATATTTAAGGAAAAAGTTGTCAGACCACTGTGATTCAGTGACAAGTGGTTCCCCTTAGAGAGGTGCACACTGACCTCCCCGTCATTACCTGGTATAAAAGGCGGGATGTGCAGGGCTGGCGTATCTTTTCTCCTTGGTTTTTTTTGTTCTGACTCAACGTTCAGCGTGACCTGTGCATTTTTTCCCTTTCTTGGCTGCTTTTTGAGATCACAGTCCTTAATGAACTGGTCTGAAAGATCATCTGATTTTGACAGAATGCAAAGAACAAAGAATCTGACATGAGTAAGGGTCAGTGACAAACTAGTTGGTTTCCAACTACACCTGATAGTAGGGGCAGAAGAACCGGGTCTGAAAAAGAAAAGTATTTATTTATTTTGGTCCTTTCTACAGGGGACTTTAGTAGCTTTGCATGAATACATGTAATAAAAAGGAAGACTAGAATTCTGTAAAACTCCAAATGAAGAGAACTCAAATGGGATGGATAAGCAAGGCAAAGAGGAACTTCAATACATAGTTAGGAAAGCCATAGAGCGAGTGTGAGTTAAATTTCTGATGGGAGAACACGTTCTCCGTGCTAAATGCTCCTTCAATTCCCTTCAGTCAAGGCTTGCTTCCTTTGGAGACCCCAAGGACCAGTTTAGAGCCTCACGCTCTCTTCAGTCTTGTAGTAAGGTTCTCGGTAAATTCCTCACCCGCTAGCCAAGTCACACTGATGATTCACACTTGCTCTTCAGCAGTGGTCTTCTCACTGTCCCCTGGCTTTGCAATTCTGTTTACCATCCTAATCCAGGTCCTCTTGTCTGCTTATTTATTTCTTTCCTTTCCTCAGGCCCCTGCATCACCTCAGCAGAGCTTTTGAAGCCTAGATTCTACATCATGTCCCTCAGATGTTATTATATGTAATTAATTCGATCTGATCACTCCTTGCCCATTGAAGTACTTTCTCTGCTCCCTCTCACTCCTGTATGCTTTTGTTTATGTTGCTCTCCTTTGAGCTTCTCTGCTATTGTTCTGGCACTTGGTCATTCTGTAATGATTTATCTCCTGCTCTAGACAGTGCCTGCTTGGAGATTAAGGATTATATCCTCTTACTAGTTTTATTTTTGATCACCTCTCTCTCCAATAAATGCACATTGAATGGGTGAGTGAGTGGAGTTAGACTGATGTGAGTTCAAACCCTGACTCTGTCACTTGTTAGTTCTGAGAACTTAGGCTTTAATTTCTAGGAACTATAATATGCTCTCAGCTTTTAAAGCGGGGATAATATTAAATCAGTGTGTATGTGTGTATGAGAGACAAAGAGACAGAACTAAATTTGTTAATGTTGGTAAAGCACTTGATACATTTGATATATGTCAGATCCTCAAAAAATGTCCACTCTGGCCATTGCTCACCGGCTAACACCTCCCACAAGGCCCAGAGGAAAGACCCCTGCCCCATGTTTGTAAGTCTTTTTTTACTAACCCCAGTCTTAGGTGTCCTTTCTCATTTTCTGAATATCCACAGCATTTTTGTTCATGTAACACCTTTGAAAGATGATGTAATTATTATTCCCACATATGCCTCTCTGCCCTCTTAGATAACAGGTAGTTCCTCTTTTATCTCCTTAGAGCCAATTAATAAATATTTGTTGAATGTATGCTTGAACAACTAAATTCAAACATATTATGTACAAGGAGCTATTCTGTTAGGGTTCAAAGAAGCCACAAGGCAATGAAGCTATTTCTCTTCTCTGGAAACTCACTACGGCCTGGATACAGTCTGGCTAGGTCTATAACTATAAAGGAATTCGGGGAAATTCAGAGATTAACTGGAACTTTCCCACTACTTCCTTTCTTCATCCCTCTCTCCTTCTTTCCTTGCTTTCTTTCTCTCTTTCTTTTTTTAAATGAAAACATTCAGGTCAATTTCTTTAAAACATTGGGGATTAAGTGTGTCAAACCTTTTCACTTCAGTTTTGTGAATCTAGACATAGCCTGTGTCATTCATTAATTTATTTAGTCAACAAGTGTTGATTAAGTTCCTACTATATGCCAGGCATTGAGCTATAGATTCTAGGAACAAAAAGGCAAGTAAGAAATGATTCTTGCTTTCAAGTTGCTAATGGTCTGTTGGACTTTATGTCTGAATGATCGTTTGTTTTAGAAAACTCAATGTGCATGAGGAATCTACCATCATAAATATTTAGTAATCATACATCACTATGCCTGCGTTATCAAAAGATCACTATGCATAATCAAAAAAATAAAATAGCATCATTCTCTTCAGTCTTATTTAATGGTAATAAATATTCTCTTTCACCTAAAGGATTTTAATAATTCCACCCAATCATTTCAATTTACCAAACATTTATTGAGATCATACTATGTGTAAGGCATTGGACTATATGCTTTTAAGTTTACACACACACATAAAAAGGAGGTGAGAAGGGGACTTTAGTGAGTACCACTAAATCACTAGGTGATTTCACATCATCCTAGTGTGCGGAAGGACCCACATCTTTTCTGATTTGTCAATGCCTGTGTTTTACCACTTGTTAAATATTCATATCATCTCTGAACACGTTATCTCATTTAGTTCTATCACCAAGCCCACAAGGAAGGTATACTATTATCCTCAATCTGCAGATAAGGACACTGAGGTGTACAAGGCCTGCTAAAAGGCTGAAGGTTACACTGCAGGCAGATTGTGGGATCAGGATTAAACCCAGGACCTTGGGACTACCCAGGCATTAAGGTATCTTAATGCCTGCCCCAAAAAAGCAATTATAAAAATTTGTTACCACATAGCACCGTTAATTTCTCCCCATATTATACATCCCATAAACATTTGTTGAATGAATGAATGTTGCTCAGAATGGGTGCTGCTCAGCTGAGGGGTCTCTGGAGGTACAGGCTGGATATGGACCAATCATGGGTCACCGTTCGACCCCAGGATGCGACTCAGTGCACAGTACAGAGAGCAAAACATTTGCTTCAATTTTGACTTTTACTTCAGTTGCACTTTTTCCCATTCTTGGAGAAATCTCAAACATAAAATATCTTGATGGCAAATGGGGAGAGAGGAGAGGCGGGTGGGGGAGAGAGTCATAACCAGGCAAGACATAAACAAAGGCTATGAATATGCAAAAGGCCCATCCATCAAAAGTCTGAGTGTCTCATTTTTAGAAATGGGTAGAGGCAGAAATGTTTCTGGTATTTTCATTACAAAGGTTATGCAAAAAGTCAGTTCTGGAAAGGAAACAGATTGACAATAAAGCAGGAAAAGGCTATTTAAAATTCTGTCTTGATAGGCAAAGAGAGATATTTGAAATATTTTATTGCCACCGCACACAGGGTGTGAGTGTGCCGGGAAATACTGGAAACACGCTACAATGCCACATTCCATTTATTGCCTCAAAAATGCTCTGCCTGGGACTCTGTCAGACCCAAAAAAAGAGGACAATGCCTTTTCTCTCTTTTTTAACTCTAATGAACTTCTCTCCAGTGCTTCAGCTAATTTTACATGGCAGAGCCCACAGACCCATGGCTATTTGCCTGTCCATCTGGTGTTGGCTGTCACCAGAAGGCACAAACTATCAGGTTTCAGGGAAACTCCCTCTGACTTGTCTGCAAACCGCACGGCAGAGACACCCTCTTTCTGACTTCCACTGCTGCCATTCACTCTGAAACATTTACCTAAGTGGTTGCAACAAGGGTCAAGCTTGTCCAGTCTGTCTTCCGAGAGCTCCAGTGGCTGCATTTGCTCAGTGGACATCATCAAAGGAGGGTTGGTGGGTGTATTTTTCCTCCACCACTACAGAAGAATAAGAAACAAGTCCATTAGTGTGTACATTCATACATTTACTACATAGGTATATTTATTGATCACTTACCAATTCAATTCTATTTTTTAAGTTTGCTTCTTATACCTAGCTACTAGAAACTCTAACTTAAGATTTAAGCCAAAATAAATGAACCACACAGACACACACACACACACACACACGCACATGGATTTGTTGTATTTGTTATGTATCAAATGTTCAATATCTGCCCTCTCTCAGAAGCACTGTAGGAGTTTCAGAGTGAACACTTGTCACGTCTGAATCAGAAATGAGTTAGCTAAGAGTTACTGAAAATCTTGATTAAACTTTGTTTATATTTTCTCTGTTGAGTTCTGCAAAGTAGCATTATGCCTATTTTACAGATGAGGGAACCGAGGATCAGAAAATCTAATTTATTTAGTCCTACATCTATTAAATAGCCAAGCCTGGATCCAAATACAGTTTGGCAGACTTCCGTTAGATACTCAAGACTTTTAAAACAGTTAATCCTCTGAACCCAGTCTGGATCAGGCTTCTGGTTTTCTACCATTACATGCTGTAATCATAAAGTAATAGACTTCCTCCCTACCCATATTACAATGGTGGTAGAGACGCAGTAGGAAAAAAATCTAGGTCTTGAAATGGATCTTTATTATTTTCTCCCTAGAGATTTCTGACATCAGAGTAAGTCTGTTTCCCCTTCCCCTCCCTCATCCCCCGTCTTTCCTAGACCACAAATCCATTGAACTTTTCAGAGCTATTAGTTATAGTCATTGTCCAGGAGGAGTGGAAATCCAGAATGGACATGTGTCAGGTCTGAATGAGAAATGCATTAGTTGAGATTTATAGGAAATTTTCGTTACAGTCTGCCTAAGTTCTGTTTCCTTTGGATAATTTATTACTCATGTCCTACCATAGCAAAAATGGTTGGAGAGGAATTAGATTAAAATGACCCAACTGATCCTCTTTTCTTGAGAATCCTGGATCACTGGCATGCAGATGAACACACAGACCAATTGTGTTAACATTTCAAGTTCAGAGAATTAGTTCAACTTAGTCGTCTTCTGAGGAATCAGCCAGTTTTCTCCGGGAAGACTGGAGGGCCTCTCCCCCTACAAGCTGAGATCATTGCATAGCAGACGGAGCCATTAACGGATTACTTGAGCCTAGCATTTAGTGTCACTCTGAGCAGACTGATTGTACTGAGTGACTTCAGGAGAAATCAATTTAGACCATTGTTTTTAGTGTTTTTATAGGGGCTGAACACTCCCTGGGACCATAAGGAAGTGAGCTGTTAACTTGGGTGGCCAGTCTCCACTGCTTGAGTGGAGAGGAAAGCTATGGGACCACCTGTGGGGATGAGTGGGCTCGGTGCTGATGTCTAGAGGCAAAGTTACAGCCTTGAATATGGCCTGTGCACCTACTTAACTAGTCTTCCTCTTCTTTGGGTAGAAAGTCCCGGGCCCCGTCATAGATTTTGTGTTGAAAATCATCCCATGGAGGATCTAGTCAAAACATTCATTCTTGGGGCCGGCCCAGTGGCATAGTGGTTAAGTTTGCGTGCCCTGCTTCAGTGGCCTGGGGTTCGCGGTTTCAGACATATGCACCACTCATCAAGCCATGCTGTGGCAGCATCCCACATACAAAAGAGAGGAAGATTGGCACGGATATTAGCTCAGGGACAATCTTTCCCACCACAAAAACAAACAAAAAAACATTCATTCTTCAGAAGAGGAAACTGAGGCTCAAAGAGTTTAAAATGACCTGCCATTAGTCACACACACAAAGTCAGAGTCATCATTTGAACTCAGGCCTCCTGCCTTCTACTCCAGGTCCTAGATGGCAATAGCACCCCTCTCCTTCTCTTCAACCTGAGGTAAGCTGTTCTTTAAACTTGGATCAGATGGCTGCTTCTATGTGCTCAATAGCTGGTTACCTACTTTGAATCTGAGCTTTCAAGTCAAATAGATCTGGGTTAAATCTCGGCTCTTTAACTAAAAAGCCATATGACGTTGATGAAGTAGCTACATCTCAATGATGTAAGGAGGGTAAATGGAGCCCATGTGCAATATAATCATTTTTGCCTTTTCCCCCTACAAGCTACAGCTGCTATGACAGAATCTGCAAAGGCTGGCATCTTTGTGGTGAACCCACAGATGGCCACCCAGGGACATATGTCCCTCTCTGCCCTGCATTCTTACCTTCAGTTTTCTTATCTGTAAAATAGAGACAACAACATCTGCCTCGCAGAGTTACTGTGGAGATTAAACAGGATAGCTCTATGCTTTGCACATTGTAGGTACTGAGTAAGTGGCCGTCGTTTTTATGTAACATTGTCTATACCACACTGGATATCTGGCTAATGAAGACCAGCTGTATAACTGAAAAATTCTAAAAAAAACTCATTGAATCTTTCATTTTCATCTAGATGCTGAACCATGGGAGGACCAGCCTTCATCTGAGCAAAATGGCTTTTGCAGTACTGGGCTTGAGAGAGAGGAGACTGTCCTTGGGAGATGAGCTGTGCAAGTGTTAGAAGTCCCTGGAACAAGGCGAGGGTACCTAGTGATTAGTCACAAAACCGACACACTCTTCCTCTCAAGATAACACCTAGTGTCCATGGGGAAAACAGGACTATTTTGAATTAGTGTGATTGAAAGAACAATGGTGGTGAACTGGTGAGCGTCTGTTTGCTAGGAGGCTGAGAGATGATTTTCACATTTGGGATTTTACATTACAAAAATACCCTGGGCTGGGCAGGGATGTGTTTTGCCCATGGGATTAGAAGATATTTTTTATCGTGAATGATGTGATTACGATCTTCTTGGCAGAAAATCTTCACATAAAGAAAAGAACAAGTACTTGGAGGAGAGAGATATTTGGAGTTTAGCATCGTCTTATTAACAACTGTCATTTTACCTGCCTGTTGAATGTTGTATAAGATGACCCCATTCTCTCCCCACTCTCCATTTCTATCCTCCTTGAGAAGGGGTGCTCTGTCTGACTGAGCCACTGTAAGACACAAAGACTGAACTAAGTTCAATCTAATTCCTGAACTAAGAAATGGAATATTTCTGCTTCCTCTTCCTGACTCTGCCCTCTCTTTTATTCAGTCTCCACCCAAAGCACCAGTGAAGGGACTCTGCCCTTGTCATGCTGCCCTGGGGAGGTTTCATCATCTCCCTCAGCAGCTCGCTGTAATTTGGGAACTTTCTAAAGCACCAGCTCTTTCTTTCGCATCTAAATACTGGTCCCCGGGTCTTCAGATTCCAACCAAAGGGCCAGGGCCTTCAGAGATGCTTTGGGGCTGTTTCATAAACTATTCTGTAGTACAAAGATTTGTGACACTTTACCATTCTCTTGCTGCTTATTGGTCTAGGGTGGTCTCTGAATTTTAATACTCACACAGTGACGACTTGGACCACCACTGTGATTGTTAATATCTGCCCGCCCACCCTTGCCTGAAAAGCCTGGGGCCACATGTGCTATGGAAATCAGGAGATTTTTATTACGTAACACCCCCAGGAGGGTCTCAGGAACACCACAATCACATGCATTACTTCTGCAGCAAAAATATGAGCCTGTGCACTAAATGACATAAATAAAGACTACAAAAAGACTCATATCTTTTCAGGTCAGGTTTTGCTACCAAATAAATTTATGTTGAACTTAACAAGAACAAAAAACTTCTGGTTCAGAGTTTTGCAAATCTCTGAATTAGAAAATAAAGGAAAGTGGGTCTGTATTCTTTTTCTCATTGTTGTTTGAGAGAATGTGGATGGTTTGGTGTAGCATGTGCTAGAGACCAAGAGCTATCATTTCAAGGGTTTGAGGAGGTTTTCAGGACCCTGATGCTACATTCTTGCAACTCCCTCTTGCTAATTCTTACATTCTTTTTCACAAGGGACAAAATCTTTCTTTTCACAGAGAGACATTTGTAAATGCAAATACCACTGAGAGAGGAGAGACAGAGAGAGAGAGAGAGAGAGAGACAGAGACAGAGACAGAGAGACAGAGAGAGAGAGATATTAACTGATGTCACAATACACAGGGGTTATTAATGACAAAGATCAACTTCTCTTTTGAGGACAGGAACTGAAAGGTCCTGGGTACTGGGTGCCAGGGAGGGAACCCCACTGAGTTGCAGAAGGACAGGCACGCCAGAGCAGCCTGCTGTAGCTGAGGACACATTTGGGGGAGCCTGCGTCCGGGAGCTCACAACCAGCTCCTGTTTTAGGAGGACAGTAGCGCTATGTCTGCTGCTGAAAAAGCCTGGTCCAGTTCAAGGCCAGAAGTTGGTCTGGGTACTTTGTCCTTTCTCTGAACACTGAGTAGCTTTCTCAGTTGGGGGTTAGACTTTGCAGTTTAATTCATAGATAGAAAACTCCTCACTGACTAAGCATTTGGTGCTGTGAGGCAGTATGAGGCGGAAACAAATGTTTGGTTGCTTGTACCGTTCTCTAGCTGGGTGAACTTGGGAAAGCAATACGTCCTCTTGGAAATTTAGTTTCCACATCTGTAAAATGGGTATGATAGTGACTCTTGTCTAGGGTTGTGGAGAGTATTAACAATAAAGTGTGTGTAAAGCTCCCAGCCCAGATCCCGGCACGTGCTATCACTTTAAGAAACATGAGCTGCCCTCTTTGCTCATTCAGTTCTCCCCTTGTGATTATAACACATATATCTAAACTGAACCACTGGAATCATCTCCTCGTCCCATCTCTGGCCTTTTCTGAAGCTAATGATGAGATGAGAACAATCCAAGGTACAAACCAACTGCAGAACACCCATTTCCAGGTCATGGCAACATGGTAATACTGCTTCTCAGGAGTGAGCTGACACTTAGCTTAGTCCTGCGGCATTGTAAAGAATTTCCCCTACGTAATCAGGCTTGGATTTACTTGACGGAATAAAAAGTTAGAAGGTTATGTCCACAATCCAATGCGGTGTCTGGGTCAAGTACCCTCTAGTTATGTAAAATTCATATCCTTTGTCAAATCGCTTTTTAACCTGAGGATTGAAATCAGGTCAAATAGTACCACGTTTGAAAATCAAATTTGTTCATTTAGAAGACCTCAATTTGCAGTATTCCTCCAGGAGTGACTCTTCCTTGAAGTAGGGCATGGAGAGGTTTTTTTGATAATCACACTTTCCCCAGATTTGGAAGGTAAGCCTCTCCACCCTGCTGTGTGAATATGCAGATATACCAGTGTTCATTTTGAAACTTCGCAATTTAATTTGTGAGGACTCTGGCTCTTACAGAACCCAGGACTCCACCTCCCTTGGAAAAATGACTTCAAAGTGGTGATTTTTCCTGCTCCCCATCTAGCCCCAGGTTAGCCTTGCTCCAGAAAGCAACCCAGACCCCACCCCATGCCCCTCACGCTGCCAGCTGCAGCCTTCTTTGTCCCAGCAACCACAAAGAATTTGTAACTTATTGGAAACTTGCTTTTCTCACCACAACAGTTCTTGGAGTAAAAATCCGAAGCACTTACCAATCACTGCCGGTGCCGGGATGAGAAGGCGAGAGACGGGAGGGTGTGCTTCCTCTCTGAAGCTGGGCCGGCTCCTTGGCTCCTCTGCGCAGTGGCTGCTGCTGCTGGGCTCCAGCTCCTCTTATCAAGGGACCAGCTGCCGCTGTTGCCATGGGGATGCTCTGCTTCTCAGGCGCCAGGGCAAGGGGGATGGAGAGGGAAAGAGGACTAATCTCGCTGCCACTACTCCCAACTGCAATAATTGTCCATTACAAACACACAATACACAGAGTTGTGCTTTGAGTATCTAGTGTGCAAGGCCAGAGAAATCCAGACAAACCAGCTAGATCCTTTAACCCCTATAACAACTCTGTATAGTAAGTTTTTTTCGCCTGACTTTGCAAACATGGACACTGAGGCACAGAGAGGTGAAGTGGCTTGCCCAAAAAGTACCACTGCTAATTTTAACCCTCAAATCTAGTTGAGTTTAAACTCAGAGTACTTTCACCCACCACTGCTGCCTCTCAGAGTAGTATCACGATGAGAAGAAGAAGAATAGTGGCAATTGCTGACATCTACATGAGACTTCCCATGTGCCAAGCACACTTCCTGACACATAGCGACTCATTTAACAGCCATGACAGCCTTGCGAGATAAGCTGCTGTCTTCATGACCATTTCACTGATGAGGAAGTTGGGGCCCAAGGTTTCACCAATAGTAAATGGTGGTAAGGCTAGGGTTTGAACTGAATAATTGAAAGCTAGAGTTCATGCTCTTAAAGTACCCCTCACTAAAGAGAGCATTTCAGAGAGAAATAGCACATAGCAAAGAAAGCAGCCCTCACTACATGGTAGAGGTGTGGTGGCCAGGAAAAGTTTGCTCCTTCAAAGGAACTAAACCAAATGTTTCAGTACGAGGAATCCACACACATTCCAGGGAAGGCTTGGGGCCAAAAAGGGGTTGAAGTAAGGGTTGGGGGGTGACGTGCTGTCAGATGGAGAGGAAGGGTGTGTGTTTTGGGTAAGCTCACTGGGGGAAACGTCCCGTGCAGGCTGGAGAAGCAGCAGTTTGTAATCACTGGTCTGGGCATCAAGAGCAGGGAGGTTAGTCTCGGGGATCAGGTAGGGGTCAGCACAGACTGGAAGGGCTTGAGGCCTCTGAGGGCAGCCGAGAGGCCACCCACCAATGACACCCAAGAGACGAGTTCTCACAGAAGTGGTACGAGCACCATCTATGCATGTGGTTTCCTTTCCATCCCGAGGTGGAATGCAGTGCGGATCCTGAGAAGGCCCTCGCTGGCTTCAACTACCTGGTAGTCATCGGTTTTGAGCTGGTCGATGCCTCCTTTCCACTTGCCAGCATCCCAAATAATAGGGCTAGAACCATAGTAAACTCATCCTGAGGTTGATTGCTAGGGTTAAAATTTCTTCAGAGGCCTTGCAAACAAATCAGTAGGGAGCAGGCTTCTTTGCTTGATCCAGTTTGTCTTGGTCCTTATTGGAACCTCCTGGATAGAGATGGAGGCTGCCCAAAGGTAATGCTCCTTGCTAGAAAGAGAGACCCCTGGATGCTGAGGGAAAGTCTCTAGAAGCAGCTCTCTGTTCCAAACTGCCTGCTATATCTTATCGACAATCTTGTTGGCCAATGGGTTAGCAGCATCTTCATTTCCAGACTTGAGTGGAAAATATACACTTTCTTCCTAAACTCTTCAATTCTTTTTTAAAATTAAACCTTTTTTTGAGATAATTGTAGATTCACATGCAGTTGTAAGAAATAATACAGAAAAGTCTCCTGTACCCTTTAAGCAATTTCCTCCAATGGTACCATCTTGCAAAACCATAGTGTAATATCTCAACTAGTATATTGATATTGATACAGACGAGATACAGAACAGTTTCATCACCACGAGGATCCCTCATGTTGTCCTTATATAGCCACTCCCACCTCCCTTCCCTCCCCCTCCTCACTCTCCCTGCCCCTATCCACTCCTTAACCCCTGGTTACCACTAATCTGTTCTCCATTTCTATAATTTTGTCATTTCAAAAATATTATGTAAATGGAATAATACAGTATGTAACTTTTTGGGTTTGGCTTTTTTTCACTCAGCATTATTCCTGGAGATTCACCCAAGTTATTTCACGTATCAGTAATTTGTTCCTTTTTGTCAACTGAGCAGTATTCCATGGTACATACGAAAGTTAACCACTCACCTATTGTAGGACATCTGAATTGTCCCTAGTGTTTGGCTGTTGCAAATCAAGCTCTTATGAAAATTCCTGTACAGGCTTTTGTCTGAACATAAGTATTCATTTCTCTGGGACAAATGCCCAGGTGTGCAATTGATGGCTCATAGGGCAATTGCATGTTTAATTTTATAAGAAACTGCCAAACTGTTTTCCAGAGTGGCTCCACCACTTCATATTTCCACCAGTCACTTATGAGTAATCCAGTTTTTCCATATATTTGCCAGCATTCAGTGTTACAATTTTTTTTGTGTGTGTGAGGAAGATCAGCCCTGAGCTAACATCTGCCAATCCTCCTCTTTTTGCTGAGGAAGACTGGCCCTGGGCTAACATCCTGCCCATCTTCCTCTACTTTATATGGGACGGCGCCACAGCATGGTTTGACAAGCAGTGCGTCTGTGCGCTCCCGGGATCTGAACTGGTGAACCCTGGGCCGCCGCAGTGGAGCGTGCACTTAACCGCTTGCGCCACGAGGCCGGCCCCTCTGTAACAATTTTTTAAAGTCATTCTCATAGGCGTGTAGTGATATCTCACTGTGGTTTTAGTTTGCATTCCCCTGTTGACTAATAATATTAAACATCTTTTCATGTGCTTATTTGCCATCTCTACATTTCTTTGGTGAAATGTCTCTTCACGTCTTTCTCTCATTTTCTAATTGGATTGATTGTGGTTTTTTTGCATTGAGTTTTGAAAATTCTTTATATATTCTAGATACTAGTCCTTTATTAGAATAGAGTTTTGCAAATGTTTTCTCCCAGTCTATAGCTTGTCTTTTCAAACTCTTAACAGAGTCTTTCATAGAGCAAAAGTTGTAAAATTTTATCAACTCCCACTTCATCATTAAATTAGTTTTAAAGCATATATTTTGTTGTTAGTGCTGTCGAGTTGATCCCAACTCTTAGTGAACCTGTGTACAGCAGAGTGGAACCCTGCCCAGAATTTTTGTGCCATCCTCTCACCTTCCATTGCTGTATCAGACAATGCTCCACTGCTTTTTATAGGGTTTCATAGCCAATTTTTTGAGAACTGGGTGTCCAGGTCCTTCTTCCTGGTCTATCTTAGTCTGGAAGCTCTGCTGAAGCCTGTCCACCATGGGTGACCCTGCTGGTATTTGAAATACCGGTGGCACAGCTTTCAGCATCACAGCAACACACCAGCCTACCACAGTATAACAACCGACAGACAGGTGGTGTGGTTCCCTGACCAGGACACGAATCTGCTGGGGCGATGAGAGCTCCGAATCTTAACCACTAGACCACCAGGGCTGGCTTAGTATATACACAGCTGAGATTATTTCTGAGTCTCTTCAGAGAAGCTGAGCCATGTTAGGAATTTTAAAATACTCTTTTGTCACTTAATTTTCCAAGTTCAAAGGAAATAGTTTCAAAGAGAGAAGAGAGTATGAATTCCTTATTTCTCCTTTGGATAGACATGTGTACTTCTCCCAAGTTCGGGCTGTTGTTGTTGTTGGTTTTTCCAGGGCTTTCTATGCACAGTTTAATTGATTATGCCCAACCCCCCTTTCAAGGCAGATGTAAACAGCAACTGAGATGGCAGATGGTAATGTAAATCTATACCTTGGAGAGTTCTAAATCACAGCCACACATGTGCAGCGTTGAAGTCATAGACCCTGGGCCTACAGCGCTCCCAGTGTAAATGCAAGAAGCCATTGTGTCCATGACATGATTTGTAGGTGCAAGAGCCCTCTGACGTGTGGCTGAATTGCCTTCTGGCTTTGTTCCTGATGGATGCCTAATGGTGACTAGCTTTAAATGAATATATTTTCATTTAAATCACAAATATTCAATCTTTACGAATAAGAATGATCACAGTGGTGAACACTTCCAAACAATTTATTTCAGTCAATAACCTATAAAACGTGCACTTGAAATACTTATTTCAAAGTCAATTTAAGGCAGTTTCTGTGTCGATGGGTGATGGGGGTCCAGTGACTCAATCAAGAGAGAGAGAGAATGAGGGCACACTGAACATTTGCAGGCTGGTTTTATTCCAGAGATCTTGCTGGATCTCTTTGGTTGTCCCTTAGAGAGGAGGATTAACTGTTTCAGATCAATATCTTCTGGTAAATAAGTGTCTACGTCTTTGCTTTGGGCAGCTTTGAATACATTTTAGCTCTTCATAACAGAGGACTATTTGAGTTAATTTGTAACAAATTCTGATATCCTTTGTTCTCATCTGATTGAAATAAAAATATAGAAGGTTTAATCCTCAGAAATCAATTGTCAAGTACGTAATAAGTGCTTATTGAGATAAGAGGAAATATTATTAATTGATTTGCGATAATTGTAGATTCTCATGCAATTATAAGAAATAATACAGAAATAGATCCCTTCTATATTGTGTTCAGTTTCCCCCAATGGAGACATTTTGTAAGACTATGGTAAAATATTACAACCACATACTGACATTGATACTATTCACCTATCTTATTCAGATTTCTCCAGTTTCGCGTGTGTGTGTTTGTATTACATTCCGTACACCTTTATCACTTGTGTAGGTCCATGTATCCACCATCACAGTCACTACATATGTCTAGCACCACGAGGATGCCTCAGGTTGTTCTTTTATAACCACACCCACCTTCCCGCCCCCAACTCCTATTCTCTCTGCCTCCATCATAATGCCTGGCAGCCACTAATCTGGTCTCCATTTCTATAATTTTATGATTTCCAGAATGTTATATAAATGAAATCATACAGTATGTAACCTTCGGTATTGGCTTCTCCACCCAGCATAATTCTCTGGAGATTGTTGCATGTATCAATAGTTCATTTTTTTTTAATTGCTGAGAAGTATTCTACAGTATGGGTATACCACAGTTTGTTTAACCATTCACCTGTTGAAGGATGTTTGGGCTGATTTCAGTTGTCATCTATTACAAATGAAGCGGCTAGGCACATTTGTGTACAGGCTTTTGTGTGAGTGTAAGTTTTTATTTCTCTGGAATAAATGCCGAGGAGTGCAATTTCTGTCCTGTATGGCAACTGCATGTTTAATTTTTTTCTTACATGCACCACTTTTATTCCAATCACCCCTCAAAACAGGTTTCAACATGGTGACAACTGAGAGAACACACACACATGGGAATGAGGCAACACATTGTTTAATTTTATAGAAACCACCAACCTATTTTCTAGAGTGCCTATATGGGTTTACATTCCCATATATTGCTCTTGAGAAACAACAATGTATGAGTGATCCAGTTTCTCTGCATCCTCACCAGGATTTGATGTTGTCACTATTTTTTATTTTAGCCGCTCCAATAGGTGTGAAGTGATATCTCACTGAAGTCTAAATTTGCATTTCACTGACGGCTAATGATGTTGAACATGTTTTCATGTATTTAATTTGCTATCTATATATCTTCTTCAGTGAAATGTCTCTTCATGTCTTTTGCCCATTGTCTAACTAAATTGTTTTATTTTTACTGTGAATTTTGAGAGTCATTTATATATTCTAGATATTGGTCCTTTGTTGGATGTGTGGTTTGTAAAGATATTTTCCTCATCTGTAGCTTATCTTTTCACATTTTAACATGGGTTTTACAAAGCAAAAGTTTTTAATTTGATGAAGTTGAATTTATAAATTTTTCCTTTTATGGATCGTGCTTTTGATGTCAACTTTAAGAACTCTTTGCCTAGTCCTAGATCCCCAAAATTTTCTCCTCTTTTTTTTTCCTAAAAGTTTACAGTTTTATATTTTACATTCAAATCTGTGATCCATTTTGAGTTCATTTTTACATAAGGTGTGAGGTTTAGGTCAAGGTTAATAATTTTTTTTCCCAGCACCATTTGCTAAAGGGTTAAACTGCCTCCATTGAATTGTTTGCTTCTTTGTCAAAAATCAGTTCTCATCTCAAAAATCAGTTCTGTGTTCTCTATTCTGCTCCATTTACCTATGTTTCTATGTCTCTGCCAATACCACACTGTCTTGATTACTGCAGTTACATCATAAGCCTTGATATCCAGTAGAGTGATTCCTCCCATTTTTTCCACCTTTAAGACTGTTTTAGCTATTCTAGGGCCTGTGCCTTTCCATAGGCATTTTAAAATAAGTTTGTCTATGTTTATGAAAAAGCTTACTTGGATTTTGATAAGACTTGCACTAATCCTATAGATAATTTTGGAGAAGAATCTACATCTATGAACACAGTATGTATTTCCATTTATTTAGGTATGCTTTGATGTCTTCATCCATATTTTATAATTTTCAGTACAGACATCCTATGCATGTTTTATTAAATATATACCTGAGCACTTCATTTTCTTTGGAGAAACTATAAATGACACTGTGTTTTAAATTTTGGATTCTGTATGTTCATTTTTAGTATATAAATATGCAATTGATTTTTGTGTTATTCGTTTATCCTGTGACTTTATCAAACTCATATATTAGGTCTGGGAGGGGTTTTTTTTGTATTTTTTTGGATTTTCTACATAGAAAATTGTGTCATATGCAAGTAGAGGTCATTTTATTATTTTTCTTTTTCCAATCTATATGTCTTTTATTTCTTTTTCTTGGCTTAACTGTGCTGGCTGGAACTCCCAGTACTGTGTTGTATGAGTGGTGAGAGCAGCCATCTTTGCCTAAGATTTTAGGGGAAAACCATTCAGTCTTTTACCGTTACCATGATGTTAGCTGTAGGGTTTTGTAGATGCTCTTTATCAAGTTGAAACAGCTCCTGTCTATTCCTAACTTGCTGATAGTTTTTTAAATCAAGAATTGGTATTGGATTTTGTCAAATGCTTTTTCTGCATCAATTGATATGTTCATATGATTTCACTTTTTTAACTTTTTGATAAGGTGGGCTACATTGATTGATTTTCAAATGTGGAGCCAGCCTTGCATACCTTGAATAAATCCCACCTGGTCATAGTGTATAGTTCTTTTTACACACAGTTAAATTTGGTTTGCTAATATTTTGTCAAGGATTTTTGCATCTAAGTTCATGAGAGATATTGACCTGTAATTTTCCTTTTTTGTACTGTCTTTTGTTGGTTTTGCTATCAAGTTAATGCTGGCCTCATAAAATGAGTTGGGAAGTATTCCTTCCTCTTCTGTTTTCTGGAAGAAACTGTAGTAAACTGGTGTAAGTCTTCTTTAAATATTTAGTAGAATTCTCCACTGAAACCATCTGGGCCTGGAAATTTCTTTTGAGAGCTTTCAAATTACAAATTCAATTTCTTTACTGGTTCTTGGGCTTTACACATGGCTTATTTCACCTTGGTTAGATTTTGGTAGTTGGTATTTTTCAAGGATTGGTCCATTTCTTCTAAGTTAGTGAATTTATGCATTCTTTTCAATGGCTGTAGGATATGTAGTCATATCCCCTGTTTCATTCTTGATATTGGTGATTTGTGTCTTCTATTTTTCTCACCCTTGCTAGAGGTATATCAATTTTATTGATTTTTTTCCCCAAAGAACCAGTTTTTTGTTTCATTGATTCTCTCTATTGTTTTCCTATTTTCAATTTCATTGATTTCTGCTTGTATCTGCATTATTTCCTTTTTTTCTGCTTGCTTTGGATTTATTTTGTCCTACTTTTACTACTTTCTTGAGATAGGAACTTAGGTTACTGATTTGAGATTTTCCTTCATTTTGAGGGTAAGCATTAATGATATAAATTTCTCTCTCAGCACTGTTTTAGCTGCATTCCACATATTTTCATGTGTTGTATTTTCATCTTCATTTAATTCTAGATACTTTCAAATTTACTTTGAGACTTCCTTTTTGACCCACAGATTATTTAGAAGTGTGTTTAATTTCCAAATATTTACAGATTTTTCTGTAGTCTTTCTGTTATTGATTTCTAGTTTAATTCTATTATGGTTGGAGAACACACTTTGTATAATTTCAATTCTTTTAAGTTTGTTGAGGTTTGTTTTATGGCCCAAGATGTGGTCTATCTTTGGTGAATGTTTTACGGTTGCTTGAAAAAAATGTGTATTCTTCTGTTGTTGGCTGGAGTGTTTTACTGTAGTCCCCCCTTATCTGCAGGGGATACATCCCGAGACCCCCAGTTGATACCTGAAACTGAGGACAGGACTGAATCCTATATATACCATGTTTTTTCCCCTATGTTCATACCTATGATAAAGTTTAATTTATAAATTAGGCACAGTAAGAGATTACCAACAATAAATAATAGTAAAATAGAACAACTATAACAATATACTGTAATAAAGTTATGTGAATGTGGTCTCTCTCTCAAAATGTCTTATTGTACTCTACTCACTCTTCTTCTTGTGATGACGTGAGATGACACAACACCCATGTGATGAGATGAAGTGAGGTGAATGATGTAGGCATTGTGACAGAGTTAGTTTCAGACCGCAGTTGACCGTGGGTAACTGAAACCACAGAAGTGAAACTGTGGATAAGGGAGGGACTACTGAATATATTTCAGTTAGACATGGTTGGTTGATTGCATTCTTCAGATCTCCCACGACCTTGATAATTTTCTATCTAGTTGTGAAGACCAGGGTGTTTAAGTGCCCAACTATAATTGTGGATTTGTCTATTTCTCCTTTCAACTCTATTAGTTTTTGCTTTAGATGTTTGAGATTCTGTCATTTGGTGCTTGGACACTTAGGATCATTATGTCTTCCTGGTGTATAGATCCTCTTATGGTTTGTAATGCTCCTCTTTGTTTCCAGTAAATTTTTTTGCTCTGAAGTCTACATTGTCATATATTAGTATAGACATTCTTGCTTTTAAAAAAATTGATGTTTGCAATGTATATCTTTTTCCATCCTTTTACTTTCAACCTATGTTGTTGAATTTGAAGTGAGTTTCTTGTAAGCAGCATATAGTTGGGTAGTGTTTTTTTGTCCATTCTTCAGATCTCTATCATTTGAAATATTTAGATCATTTACATTTAAGATAATTACTGATATATTAGCACTTAACTCTGCCACTTTATAATTTGTTTTCTACTTGTTTCTTCTGATTCTTGTTCCTCTGTTTCTTTTTTCCTGCCTTCCTTCAGGTCAATTGAACATTTTTTAGGATTCTATCTCCATTTATTTATATACTGTTTGAATGTATCTCTGTATTAGTCAGGGTTTTCCAGAGAAACAGGACCAGTAGGAGGTGTATACATATAGAAAGATATTTATTTTAAGGAACTGGCTCATGTGATTATGGAGGCTGGCAAGTCCAAAATCCTCAGGGTGATCTGGCAGGCTAGAGACCTAGGCAGTTCAAGTCTGAAAGCCATCTGCTGACAGAATTCCCTTTTGCTTGGGGGAGGTCAGTCTTTTGTTCTATTTAGGCCTTCAACTGATTGGATGTGGCCCACACACATTATGGAGGGCAATCTTCTTTAGTCAAAGTCCACTGATTTAAATATTAATCTCATCCATAAACACTCATAAAAACATTCAGAAATATCTAGAATATAACAGTCTCCTGGTATCAACACTTAACACATCAAGCGAAGTGTGAAAATCTGAATTCCATTTAGGTCCCTTACCTTCCCCACTTTTAAACATCATTGTCTTGAATATAAGATGACGTTATAATTTTTGTTTTAATCATCAAATATTACTTATAAAACTCATAAGGAAAAGCTTAGGCTGTTGTAAGTGCCTATATTTCTACTCTTTCATTATTCTTTCTTCCTCCTTGATGCTCTGATACTCTTATCATTCCCTTTCTGTTAGAAGAACTTACTTTAGTTAATTTGTAAGAGTAGGTTTGCTAGCAACACATTCTTTTAGTTTTCCATTGTCTGAAAAGTTTTCATTTCTCTTTAATTCCTGACGGATAATTTCACCAGATATAGAATTTGCAATTGGCTGTTCTTTTATTTCAGCTCTTGAAGAATATTATGTTACTTCCTCTGGCCTCTTTGGTTTTAGATGAGAAATTTGCTGTCATTTGAATTGTCATTCAATTGTCATTTGACACCTATAATGTGTCATTTCTATCTGCCTGCTGTCAAGATTTTTCTTATGCCTTTAGTTTTCAAAAGTTTAATTACAACTTGGTGTCATGCCTGGTGTTACATTAACACTTGGTTAGGGAGTTAAACATGAATGAGATGTGGTCCCTTCCTTTTAGGAGCTCATAATCTGGTAGAAATGAGTGGAGACAGACATAGAAAAAATTATAACACACACTGTGTACTCTAGCAGAAATATGAACCAAGCTTTGTGGGATCACCAGGAAAGAAACAAGGCCCTGTTTCTGGGAAGATAAGTTGGGGTGTTTGAAGAAAGAGAGGGACGACTTTGAATGGAAGACAAGGAAAGATAATCTAGATTGAGAAATAATAAGATATTCATCCATCCGTCTATCCACCCATCCAACTAAACTTTGAGGAATTATGTGCAGGCAATGTGTCAGGTACTGCAGGTGCAACGGTGAATAAAATACAGTGTCACCACAATTTCAAATTCCCTTTCGTGGTATACGGCAGGGGAAGATGGCCAAGGACAGCCAAATTTTGAAAGTTGGAAGACTACTTTTGGCAGGCAGCTATTTACCTACCCTTCTGAAAAAGAACAAAAAATTCCAATCCTTCTGTAGAAACAGTGTTACATGGTTTCAAGAACCATCACATTTTAAATAAAACTTCAAATTATGTCTGATATTTTGGTCTCAGTGATAACATCTCCTCAGGAATGTGGGTGAATTGCCTTTAAATGGTGTGGGCTGGTCCCTACTTTCTGATGTCAGTTGGCCAGCCTGAATGTCTTGGAGGATGCGCCACTCACCTGTCAGGACCTGACATGGAGCTTTCTGATGCACATATCCCATCTTTTATCTTGCTTTTATCTCTGCCTTGATTTTCTCTTGTTTCCTGTAGCTGATCCAGTTCCAAGGCTTGCCTCACTTTGCATGTCTATCTAGTCTCCGGCCCCCGGCCAATACTGATTTATCTTATCCAATGGAGATCTAGAGCCATGAAGTCCTTAAGCATCATTCTGACCACAGGGGCAATAGTCCCACTGATCTCAAGTGCCATTTTGACCCAATGGATCATAATCACACTGACTGATCTTGAGCACCAGTCTGATCCAAATGGCCATAGTCACTCTGACCTAGCTACCTTTTATTAAGTTCCCACTTCAATCTCCTAACTATATTCTGGTTAATTCTCATCACAACCCTATCAAGTATAGGTTATTTTATGTTACAGGTTTAAAACCTGATTTTCAGAGATCTAGGTCACTTGTCAATGCTGAAGAGCTACTAAAGAGCAAGAGAGTAATTTGAGCCCAGGTCTCTCTTCTCCAGAGTCAGTGTTCTTCTCTCTACTTCACTCTGCAATGAGTGTGACACTTATCCCAGCTGCATTAGTGGTCTCTACACTGGTGGTCTTCTCATGCTTCATGCTCTTATATTCTCCTACATCAATGGAACAGACAGATATGACCCATCATTTGCTCCCTCATGAAAACCAAGCTGATTTTATTCTTTTTGAGTAACATGTTCTCAAAGCTGGACATCTGGCTACTGTATAAAACGGTGATCATCACTCAGTAGAACAGCAAGGGAGCCATGTGGCTTTTATTCGGTTACTAATCCAAGGCTTTGCTTGAATATTAATTCTGTCACAACTTCTCTGATGCTCGATTAAGTGAGTGTACTAAAGATGAGAAACATGCTGAAAATATGCTGACTAATGCAGCTCCAAGTCATTAAAGGCACCCAAATGCTCTATGGTCACTGGTTACCTCTCACAGCACATGAGGATGGATAGGCCTGTGGAGAGTGAATTCATTGCCCTTTCCATGCTTGTTTCCTTCCAGCTAAACATTAGAATTTTCCAAATCTGAGATTTGCCTGGATTCTGAGAAATCTCCACCAGAGAGGCAGCACAATAGAGGAACTGAGCCTAATTCCCACTGCGTCACCAAAGCCTGTCGAATGTTACTGCAAGTGTTCATATAAGGCTGCCTTGTTGGAGAAAACCAGCGGGGGAATTGATGTCAGCTACCAGATGGTAATAGCAGCAGACACAATACAGTGTTTACGGGGGCTTCTAAACACAGAGGGAGCAAGCACATATATTTTCCCAAAGGGCACATAGAATTTTAAGGTACGTGCAATGTAGTTTAAAGCTTCTGTTGCTCAGAGAGTAGTTAAATGAGATGTTATCACGTTTGAATTGTTCTACAAAAATATTAATAAGTAAGCTCATTAACTCTCTGTGAGCATAAGGAAAAGTGTTGACTAAGGTTTTTATGATGTGGAAAAAAATATTTTAAAGTTTTAGGACTTTGCCTCTTTGGTTTCAACTGCATGAAAAATGGCACACAATTTCGGAATATGTGAAAGCAAATTTTAAACCCAGCATGTATTTAAAATAGCGGCTATAACTTCTGCACTTGATTTCAGGGAAATTACATGCCTCATATAACTATACTCATAAAGCCCAGTGGGAAACTCTCTTGCCTTTTGCCCATGAGAAGGTCAGCTACCCAGTTTCTGGCAAGGGCCTCTGTGCTGAGCTCTGGCCCCTCCTCCTGTCCAGTACACCCTAGCCTGACAGTGCAATCTCTAGAATGCCTACATAGGAGCAGCCCTGGGGTGCACTCTGGGAGGAAGGGGAGGTTAGAGAGTCTGCCTCTCAGATGCTCTTGCCAAGCAAGCACACGGTTATTACTAGATTGTATGTTCATTTGGGTTTGGATTGGTGGTGCACACCATGGGGAGGCTAAGTCAACCAGCCCTTGTCTCTGCCAGTGCTTCCAGAAGAATTTTTCTTACATTCCCTAGGAATCTAGGAAATTGAAATGATACCAATTGCCTTTGAGGTCAATTGTGAATATCTGCATCTAGAACCAAGGCTCACTTGATCTAATCTCATCTTACCTCTCCAACCTGGTCGTCCACTACTGCCTAAATGATTTCCTCCCTGTTCCCCACACACATTCATGTCTCAAGCATATCATATACTGGGAAAGAAAGCACAAGATTTGAAATCATAGAGAACTGGGCTTAGATCCTATCATATCTAGTTATAGTCTGGGTGACCATAGACAATTTAATCTCTGAGACCTCATTTTCCCACCTGTAAAATGGAGATAGTAATATCTGTCTTACAGAGTTGTGATGAGTATTAAGAGAGATAATATCATAGAAGTATCTGATGCAGTGCTTGGCTCATAGCATATACCTGATAAATACGCATCCTCTTTCCTTTCCTTTGCCTCATCTTTTATTTTCACATTCCTGTAAATGATAAAATTAAGTTTAATTTTCTCAAATAAGAACTTGCTAGATCAACTGAGACAAAATCTATGTTTGGAGGTTCAGTAAAACTTTGAAAATCACGTGTGAGAACATCTAGTAAGAGGTTATAGCTCCATGACCATTCAAAGTGTGTTCATTAAAATCAAAGGTGGAGAGAGATTCTGCTACCAGTTAGAATGTAGAAAATTGCCAGACCCTAACAATGAGAACAAGCAAGATAAGCCACAAAAATCATAGTTTTTTTTTTTTTTAAACCCATCAGCGAGTTGAGGATGCAAGAAAGCTAAATGAGCTAAAAATTAGAGAAAGTGATGAACCTTTTCTAGGAGAAAATAGACTGACAGCTGCCTTTATTGCTGGTGAGGGAAGGGCAAAAAGAAGAATCCATTGTAGATAGAGGTAAAGGGAAATCTTAATGGCTGGGTATGAGGGGGAGTGATGGATTAGAATCCTGAAGATCTTTGGCCAGAGTGAATCTACACCTAATTACTATCACTTTTGAGTCTCAATGGTTTTCATTGAGTGCAAGGGGGTAGGTAGTGTGCTGAAGGCTGGGGCAAGGCAGGAGGGCTGAAGGAAGGTAGAGATATCCTCCTCGAGACTCATGGCACCTTTCCAAGTTAAATGTAGTGATCCACTCCATTGAAAGCTGCTTGTAAGGTAGGAGAGCTAAGGGATATTCCTTTTCCTTGAGGCACTTCAGATCTTCACTGAGTGCAAAGCAGGAACCCACCAAATATGAGAAGAAGAGCAGGAAAACCAAGAGAAATCACTTAAAGTCACTATGGGCCATCACCAAGTACACTGTAGAGATTGTCAAAGGCTAGAGGATGGAGAGAGATCTTCCAGAAACACACAAAACCAGAAGAGAGACTGAAGACCAAAGAGAAGATCCCAATGACTCAAAACACTGAAAGCTGGGCTGTTAAGCAGAGAGAGATATCCTATGGTTCTGAAAGCCGGCAGCTGGGCAGTGAATTTTAAAGAGATCTTGAAATTATTAATGCATACAACCTAAACCCTGCTGAAGGGAATGTCCTTATCCCACTCTGAAAGTATTTGGAGCCAGTGGTGATTTGAATCTAATGAAATCTATAACAAAGCCCCAATTCAGCTTAGCCTCAGATTGCATTTATTCAAGCCCTCATGCTAGTGCCTGACAGAAGAATAAATTTGTCCTTTTCTGGGGGTAAATATTATTTACCTCAGTCTCTACTGTTCTTTTACTCATGATAACTGGCATATAATAAAAAATTGTGAGATATGCAAAGAAGCAAGAAAATGTCACCCATGGAAATGGTAAATGTGAATAAACATAAAATGCTTTTGTTTTTCTCATTTATCAATTTTTTAAATGGTAATTGGATGCTAAAAGCATAGATAATAACAATTTAGTGTCAAGATTATATCATATAGAAGTAAAATGTATGACAACAAGACAACGAAGGTTGGAAGGGAGGTAAAGGGAAGCATACTGTTGTAAGATTCTTACATTACATGTAAAATGGCGTAATATCACTTGAAGGTAAACTGTAATATGTTAAAGTTGCATATTATAAACCATACAGAAACAATTGAAAAAAGAAAAGAAATTGATATGTCTAATAAATCAAGAGCAGTGATAAAAAGGAATCCTAAGAAACACTCAATTAATTCTAAAAAAAAGCAGAAATTGAGAAAAAAATGGAATGAATAACATGTAGGATACATACAAAATATTAAGATTGTAGAATTCAAACAGACAATATTTGCAGTTACATTAA